>NC_143577.1:240538625-240872062 GCF_048544385.1 Mastigoproctus giganteus | reverse complement strand
AATGATATGTCTGTAAATTGTGTTCTTTATGGTCGATTTGCTGTTTCTGGACGAAAAAAAGGCCCACAGGTCTTTTCCACCCCGTGTGGGGAGAACTGTGATTATATCATCTGTGCTACACAGAAGGGCCCTAATGTTGCAAAATCGATGAAACAAAAACGTGTAATGCTATCAACAACAATTGATATCTGCAGAGTTTGACGACTGAATATGGATAGAGAATCAGCAATTATGGAATCTTAAAAAATGGAGTCAAAATCGATAGTTTGAACAAGTCAATCCCCCAAAAAAAGTTAGTATAATTAATTATACGAAGATCCTACTGTACTAAAAACCAAATCTTACTGGGCTCGTGAAAAATGACAATAAAACCATGAAGGATGGTGTACGAAAGATTCTTACATATTTCAAAACCGAAATATGACGTCGAAAGAATCCAGGTCACTGCAACATATACCTTACAGTAGGCCTTATTCAAACTTTCCTACACTAGGTCTATTTGCTTAGTCAAAGGTGGCCATGGATAGTAAAAAAACATGCGTGTCAACTATTATTTCACGAACAGCAAATAGTTACAAACATGAGTAAATCCATCCATACCCTCTTCAAATATTCCAGTTAGGTGATAACAGTTGAAACAAATTGCGAAGGTAGCTCTCGAATCTTTTTTTTTTTTTTTTTTTCTAAATGTATCTCTATATGAATGAATTAATGAGTTCACAAAAGTTCGTAATGGGAAACGAACTTCAATAAATATTGGCAAAATAAGTTAGTTACTTAAAAAAAAAAAAAAACGTTACCACTTAATAATACGACATGTAAAAGTTATTAATACTGTATTAAAAAAAAAATCAATTGAAATCTATAAAAAGAACATTCCTATTATTAACTGCTGTGCTGTTATTACTGGCTGCAATGAATTAAGTTAAGCTACTCTGATAGTAGCAGCACCAAAGTATAAACCGAAATTTATTATCGGGGGGGGGGGGGATGACGGGAGCGTTAAAATATTAATTTATCAGATTATGCTCATCTTTTAGACTGAAAAGCATGAATGTAAAGGCACGAGCTGCATAAATATTTAATTCGCTTATCTCGTGAGAATAAAAAAACTTTAACCTAGAGTTAAATTGGGGCGAGAATAAAATATTCATTCAGAATATTTTATTTTGGGTACTACTATTCTTGTGTTTGCATGAAATATTAAAGTACAGAAGCTAAACGTATACTGTAGTTTGTTAACTTAGTGCTGATTTCGGTAGAGGAAGTTAAGTTGAGCCATAATCATGATACTGATTTGAATAAATTGGATACGTCCTAATGAATAATCACACCCACAGAACAGATAACAGCACCCTCAAATACCGGGAAAAATTGGACTCAGTTTCTGTGATGTAAACAACACGGATTCGTACAAATGTATTCTGAATACGGTGATGCAATTTCTGAGTGCAGAGGGTGGATATTAATCATTGAAGTATGGTTGCTATTGTACGGGACGGATTGGTTAAGAAATGTCGTAGTCTTACAAATGGTGTGAGAAGTTTACAAAGAGGTGATAGTCCATCTAGAACCTGTCACATCCAGGATAAGCTACCAACATACATGGATATGATATTTCCCCATACTGAATTGTTTCCAAGCTGGTAGTGAGTATTATCGGTCCAGAGAATGTTCCAATAACATTTCCCAGGCTCACTTGGAGATATGTACTGCAGTCAGCAACAAATGAGAAGATCAGCGACTCGGCGAGTTCATTTAAAAAAATGAATCGACAATGTTGGCAATTGACAATGTTGGCATCTAAACTGTTCGTCCCTCTAAGTCAATGTTTCAATATCACAATTTTCAAATTTGCATCATTGAATACAACAATTATAAACCAATAACCTTTGTTTAAAACAAAGAGAGCTTCGTTTCATTTCAATTAAATAAAAATGATAAAAACTGATTTTTGAAATTAAGAAAACACTGTATAAGTATAGTACACTGGTCCCCAAAGAACCAAAAAAAAAACACCCACCAAATTCGGGACGAAATATAAAGGATAGAAAATAAACTTATACCATTCTGAATTTCTATAGCACACTAAGACACTCTAGTGTGTAATTTTTTTTCTCATGTGTATCTCTTTTGTAAATATGTTTTGTTAACCCCTGGCACCACCATGCCGTGACGGGACTAATTGTATGTCTATCATTGCTGCAATTAAAGATTCTATTCTATTCTATAAGTTACTTAGGGGGATTAGGCAGGCTAGGGTTGGTTATGAAAGGTCATTTACAAAGACTGCAAAGAAAAGATGCAAAGAATTGAGTATGGTAACAGTAGGACATGAGACTTTTTTTTTGTTTTTAACTTGCCTATTTGTATTTGACAGACTTTTGTCTTCATGCAATTGTATATTTAATCCTGTAAATGTCGAGCACGCATGTACTCTTGTTTATTGCACATGTGTTCCTCGCACATTAGTCTGTAAATATTCACACCCTTCTGGCACAGAGTCGTCCCGGGGTGACCCAAGGTTTCTTGGGAAATAGTGATTTTAATAATAATAAAGGAGGAAAGGAATGAATCACATTGGTCCGGTGGATATGAATCGTATAATTATTCATGATTCTGTACACATTTTTGATAAACTGAATCAATTTTGCATCTACATTCACACAGGAAGAATGTTTTTTAGAGATGAGGTTAGCAGAAGTCTATCAAATGCTGATAATAGAAAATAAGGTGGAAGAGAAATTGCTGTAGTTTAAAAAAAAAAAGCAACTGAGACTGATGGAATCTATCCAATTGTATTAAAAGCAGCTGCAAAACAGGAAGTCAATTTTAGCTACAAGAATCAAAGCATCTTTAGATTCAAGAAAAGTATCTACCAATTGGAGATGCGTAGATGTATCTCCTATTCACAAAATTAAGTCAAACGGTGAAGTGGATAACTACAAGGTGCGGCTAAAAAGAAATGAGAAATATATTTTAAATCATTTATTATTTTAAATACAACCATTTCGATGTTTATCCCCTTCAAAGTACTCTCCAGCCACCCCTATGCAGCGCTTCATTCGAGATTTCCAGGATCTCAGCAGCAGCAGAAGTCCTCGAAATATATTGCCTTTAACTGTGGTGTTCTGAATGTCTGCTAAGTCCTCAAATCGTTTTCCTTTGAGGATGACTAATTTTCGGTAACAGAAAAAGTCGCACAGCGCCAGATCTGCAGAATAAGGCGGGTGCTCCAATGTTGTGATCTTGTTTTTCGTTAAAAACTCACTGCGACAGAGGAATGACAAGCACAATGTCACGATGCAAACACCATCTGTCAAAATTGTTCTTACTGTTTATTTGTCAATGTGCAACTGTTTTGCGATTAGTCGAATGCTCATCCGCCTGTCTTGGAGCACGACCTCACGAATTTTTTCAACATTCTCCTCTCGTTTCTGCACTAAAGTTTCACTAAAAATTTAGTAACGATTCTTTGCTCTAAATTACCATCACTCATTTTTCCGCCGAAGGGTAAAGTTTGTACCCTTCGGCGGAAGTTTACCCTTTAGCGGCACAGTTAAATCAAAACTTAACTGATTGCAACGAAACAAACACTAATCAGTATAGGAAAAAACAAGCTACAGCACAATGTGATGCTGTTCAGATGCACATTGGTAAGCAACGATTCTCATTTCATTTTATCAGCACGTTGTACAGACGTGTAAGATGCGTGCCTTCTGTTACAAGGCAAATAATGGAGTCACTTGTCAAAAATGCAAGATCACGGCCATAAGACAAACACAACATGGGTTGCGTTTACGGAAGATCATGCCTCATTAATATGATCGACTAAAGTATGTCACGTGAGAGCTGAATACAAACAATTTTGACAGTGTATTTTGGCAAAGCTTTTGATACTGTATCACATGTGCGACTGCTGTAAAAACCGGAGCAATGTTGCATTAGGAGCAAGTTACTACACTGCTGGGCAAAATTAACAGAACAAAAAGGTTTTTCACGAATATTTTATTGTGAACAGTGTCACCGAAGATGAATATTTGATATAATAGGCATACTGACATGCAAATTATGAGTATCCGATAAAAATCGATCCACCACCTTACGGAGCGGCACATTATGCAAATTATTTATGCCTATAAAAACACGGGTTGCAAACATCACTTCATTCCTTTTTTGGCTTTATCAGTGGGATAGCCACATCTCTAGTACTCAGGATGGCAAGTCATCGTCATTTAGATGATGTTTTGAGATGGCGGGCAGTTGGGACGACTTTAAGTCGGACAGTGGCAGGCTGGGGAGGCACGTGCACACCGCGTCGTCTGTGCACTATGGAAGGAGTTTCAGGAGACAGGAATCATTACAAGAAGAGCTTGCCAAAGGGCAAAGTCAACCACAACTGCCCGCTATCATGCTCTAACAAGACGGAACCCTACGATATACTATCAAACTCTTGGGGTTGCTGCGGCCACAGGTGAAAACATTTCCAACCGGACTACGTTAAGGATCAATTCAGGTGGACTCTATGCAAGGAAGCCAGTGGTTAGTAACACAACCCCAAACCACCGCAGAGCTCGTCGAAACTGGTACCATGAACATGTGACTTGGAGCCCAGACAAATGGGGTACAGTTGTTCTCTGATGAATCCCGTTTTAGCCTACAAACAGATTCCAGATGTTATTTCATCTAAAGACAACGAGGAATGTAGTACAATCCCTCCAACATCAGAGAGAAAGACACTCACTGTAGAGGCGATGTTCTCGTGTGGGCCACACTCTTCATGTTTTTGATAGGAGTACTATAACTGCTCAGAAATACCGAGAACAGATCCTCGAACGCTATGTGCGACTTTTTAGGGGTGCAGTGCGCCCAGATTTTCTTTTCATGCACCACGTCACTACCCATAGAGCTCAAGTGGTGGAGGAATATCTTGAAACTGAAGATATCCAACAACACGTGGCCAGCACGATCACCACACGTAAATCCGATCGAGCATGTGGGCTGCCCTTCGACGTCGCATTGCACACCGACAGCCAACTCCTCGATCATTTAGTGAACTAAAGTCTGCGCTTGTGAAAGAATGAGATTAGTTGTAACAGAATCTTATAAACACCCTTATACCGAGCATGGTTCACCGGTGTCAGGCCTGTTTAGCCGTTGGAGATCATACGCCGCGCTGATGTCACGTGACCATACTTTCGAGCATTTTGTATCGACTTCTGTAATGTGACTTTTTTGGTAATTTTTATACAACCCCTATAAATGTCCAAAGTTTCTCTTCATTTCATCGTTATTCTATGCTGGACCACCGTAACAAATTTTGTCCCGCCCCATCAAAAGCTGCACGAGTTACATTTTCTACGTATTCTGTTAATTTTGTCGAGCAGTGTAAATGGTTATATGGTAGGAAACAGTAGTTATAAACTCCACTGCTTTTCATGAACTAATGTGATGGGCGAGTTCTACAGGGGTCCATTTTGGGCCCTTATTGTTTTAATATTTATTAATGATATTGATGTAGGCGTTTCAAGTTTGTCTTTTGCTGATACAAAAGGTGGGAGAAGTGGCTAATGAAAATAATCAGGAGAGGCTACTTCAACAGGACCTATATAAACTAAGCAGATGTGCTGGAAAATGGCAACTGAGATTTAACATTGATAGATGCAAGGTACTGCATATGGGCAGGAGTCACCCCAAATTAGCATACCAATTGAGTGGTACCACACTAGAGATGGTGGAGAAAGACCTAAAGAAGGTAATTGTACAGTGTGACATGAGTTTCTCTGAACAGTGCTGACAGCACAGCTCATGGGATTCTGTCAATGATATATAGGAACTGCAGGAATAAAAAGGTGATCCTCCCGTTGTATAAAGCCATATCTGAATTACTGCATAGAGGTTTAGAAACGTCATTTCAGGAAGGACGTAGATTTGTTGGAAAGGATGCAGTGAAGAGCAACAAGATTAGCAGGGGAACAAGAGGATATTCTTATCAGGGAAGATTGGAATTCTGTAATTTGCAGTGTCAGGAAAGTATACTGTAGTTTGTATAAATCTAAATTGAAAAAGAATGGTTGAAAATTATCACTTCATTTTAATTTTCTGTCAAAAGAACCAATGAACAGTTAGAAATTGAAACAAAAACTGCCAACTTTTGGATTTGATCACATTAACCAAAACAATGAAAACACACAGGGAGCTCTTACCATTACACTACTGGTTAAATTAGCATTAGCACATGACGCAAGAAACAAGCTTAAACAGCATCAGCCAGGGAAAAAAAAGAAGAAAAAAAAAACGCTCCCCATTTCACCTGTCCATTCGCTTCAAAAGTTGTCTAGTTCTTCCTTGAATCTATTTAAGCTATCAACTTACGCAACGACAGATGGAAGTTTGTTCCGGCAATCAACCACTCGCTGGCTAAAGGAAAATTACTGAACATCTATTCTGCAACTATCTTTCCTCAATTTGAATTTGTCCCCTCAAGTGAGTAATCTGAGCAAGAGGAAGAATCCCACAGCATTGAGCTTGCTCAAACCATTCAAGGACTTAATACACCACAATGAGATCACCACCTCCAAATGCTGCAATTTGCAAAACTTAAACTTTCTTGGTAAGAGCACCCTTTGTTCCCCTCAATCTCGTTGCGCTTCTCTGTACTCGTTCCAGCAGCTCTACGTTCTTCCTAAAATGAGGCCTCCAGATCTGTATCAAAGTATCAAAGTATTTTTTTTGTAGTTTACTGGCGGTTTCCAGGGTGTCCCCTATGTCCGCCGTTCGTTAAGCTTAATTGTGTGCCAGCAGAATCGTTTTTTTAGTTCATCTAATTAAAATTTAAGTTTAAAGTTAAGTTTAAAGTTGAAGTTTAGATCAAATCGTTTGAATGTGTTTTAGTTAATTTAAGTTAATGTTTAGTGTTTAGTTTTAGGTTAGGGTTAAGTTAAGTTTGAGTAAAGTTTAAGTTCTGTTGCGTGTTTAAGTTGAGTGTTAGTTAATTTAGTGGGCAAGTTTGGGTTTGAGTTAAGTAATTATGAAGCTGGTTTTGACATTAGTGTAGGTTCGGTTTAGGTTTAAATTTAAGTTATAGATGAGTTTAAGTTTAGGTTGTAGTTTAGGTTTAAGTTTAAGCTTAGATTTGAGTTACTGTTTAATTAAAGTTATAAGTTTAATTTATGGTTGATGTTTCCTAATTTAATTTAGTTTTAAGTTAAGCTGAAGTTAAGTCGGGTTTGAGGTAGAGTTAGGTTTAATTTAATTTTAGTTTAAGTTTAGGTTGAATGTAAGATTTAAGATTTGAGTGTGATTTATAATTATAGTAAGTATTTAGTGAGTGATAAGTACGCGAGCCTTTACGGAATTTAAGTTATCTATCGCGGTTACTATTTATAATTGTCATTAGTGTGTGTAATGTGTTGTGTATGTTGTTTGTGGCTGGCATCTGGCATTTAGCAGCAGGGGGCCGCGGAGAACTAGTCCCGACCCCCCGCTCCCCGAGGAGGCAGCCAGATTCTCTTTTTTTTTTTTTTTTTTTTTCCTCCTTTCTCCCTTCCTTTAACATGGTTATAAGCTTAGTATTACGTGGTAAGCCATCCCACACTTGCAGGGCCCAATCCTGACCTAGTGTGAGGGATATCTAGGTATGTCACTTAGTCATTACGTGTTTATGGACCGTCCAAATGTAGTAGATCCCACACTTGCAGGGCCCAATCCTGACCTAGTGAGGAAGATACTAGTGTTGACACATGATTTGGACTGTTCAATTGTGATGGATCCACTCTCGCAGGGCTCAATCCTGACCTAGTGCGGATCTGTATGCAGTACTCAAGATGTGGTCTGACCATTGTGTCTTATATAAACAATCTCTGGCCCGACCCCACAAAGTCGCAACAACCTGTTACAGCCAAAATCTGGTAACCATATAAAAAGGGGTCCAAAAGTTAAAAAAAAAAAAAAAAAAAAAAAGTAGTATCATCCCTCTTTTAAACGTTGTTTTAATAATGCTTCGTCTCTTTCGGGATTCAAACACAGATCTGAAAAAATGACAACTGGGGACCCGGTATACAGTCAAGGTTCAAGGGTACTATCACTGAAAGAGGCATAACAGGTTGTAGCACTCTGAACAAATTCAACACTGATGAAAGTTCATGAAATTTCTATTTCAAGTAGTTTAAAAGGTCAGGGCATGCCGTAAAAGTCAAGTTTTTATTCGATCCAAACACTCGTTTAGTGAGCTGGCACCTTTACACTTTTTTTTTATTTTTTTTTAACCTAACCACTAAAATAAGTCTTTTCATCTAGCTTTAAAAGTTCAGGGTTGAATGAGTTATTCATGTCGACTGACGATAAATCATTTCAATATTTCTACTTCTTCCTTGTTCACAAGGAAATAGAATACAACTAATCTTGAAAATAAAAAATAATAATAAAGCCAGAAAGCACTTTTGAAGAACAAGGTTATAAAAAGTAATAATACGTCTACCAATCTGGTATCCAGTTATCACAGCTGGATGGAAGACAATCAAAATTGCGTAAAAGGGAAATCCAACTTCAGTATCAATTTAATGATGCATTATCAGCAACATTTCCTCGAATATATATCTCTATTCACGACCTCTGAATCCAGTTTGCATCTACAAAAACTCGATTAAAGAGGAAATTAAATGATGCGACTGCGCAATTGAACAACTGACTGTAAACGAGACTTGTCGAAAATATTCTCAGGTATGACAAGATAGGGCTTACTACCTGGGAGTCTAAAACGCTGATGGAACTGATATTCAGGTGACACTCACGAGTCAAGTAGACCGAATTTCGAGGATGTCCAGTAGTTCTGCGACAACCAGATCTTCTGCTTGCATCTTCACGCGGCGAGACTGTTAGTAATCCTGAATAAACCCCGTGTGCAAGTTCTGAAACACTGCACCTAGCGTCCTGCAGAGGACCACCCCGGTATGAATTAACATAAGCAAGAGTCGAGGTGCGGTGTACAAACTCCTGTGTCACCAAGCATTACTAGGTGGTAGATGACTCATCTACCACCTAGAGAGGTGACAGATGAGTAGACTCAACCATCTGGAGACTAGGCACCTGAGAGGTGATCTAATTAAGGTTTTTAAAACAATCGATTGAGCAAGCTCAATGCTGATGGCATTCTTTCTGTAGCTCAGACTACATATGTCTTTATGAGAAGTTTTAAGCAGCAAAACCCATGTTTAGTTTCCAGAGAAAAACTTCGGAAACTCCCATCATGCGGTATAATCGATAGGTTTGACGTTATGATGGGCATCATGGCGAAATCCAATCTTTCTTACACTTCGAGGGTATAGCTCTAAAGGAATGTTCGTAGGTCGATCGCTAGATAGTCCATCAGATCGAACCTATTGATAACTCTAGGAAGCATAAGGATCAGCTAGTTTATAATCTCGTTACCTCCAACTCTGCATATAGTGACTCGAAGGAGTCCGATTATGTTGCGGGGGGGGGGGAATTGTAGAAGCCATGTTTCATCAAGGAGCCGGGTATATTTTTGCTGTGTATACCACATCCAAAAAATTACAATTCATACAACATCTCTATCCCCCCCCCCTAACCTTTACTTTATCTACTGAATGCACCATGAATACTCGAACTAATAAAAAAAAAAAAAATTATCTGCGAAAATATCTAATCCTCCCAAACACGTCCTCATTCATTTCATAAATATACATGGTCTGAGGTTTCCAAATCAAGGATGACGTTCATTTTCACTTAGAGTGTGTAAAGTGTTCATTGTCTAACGGCCCCAAGGGTTTCGCCCATCTCCGCGTACTCTGTGAAACACAGAACACTGTGAAAAACCAGAGATTTTAAAAAGTGTAAGGTATGTTTATGTTGTGTTGTTCTTCTGAGCTTTTAGCCGTCGGGTCCCTAGTGGAACCCCCGTTGCCCACACTTTGCCCCGAGGAGGCGGTCAGGCATAGAGAGATCGCATTAGAAGTGCCAGCAAATTTCCTAGGATTTCAGTAGCAAGAGCCTAAAAAAAAAAAAAGTGTATTCATTTAGAGTAGGGGTGAAGACCGAGGAAGGGGGGGGACAGTTAGAAGTATAGGGAAGGCAGCCCCAGAAAGGTCAGTGGGGAGTGGCCCACTAGAGAAAAGAGGGTGGCAGGGAGGGGAACGAGACAGGAACACGTCCCCTCCCCACCAGGGGGGGTCTAAAGTGAACCGAGTTAGGGAACCCCGTTCAGAATGCCAGGCGGCCAAGAATGGCAGTTGACAACTAGTGGCACGCTGGCGGCACCGTCAGCAATTGTGTTGTTGGTCACATTCGTGAGAGTCAAGTCCAGTAGTATACGAACATTTTGCCTTTCGTAGGTTATCTTAACCATTTCGGTAGTGGTTCCTTGGCAAGTTGTTCTTCACTTGATAGTTGTCTTTGGTGGGTGACATCTTTGGAGTATGGATGGTGGTTCACACCAATAATAGTAATGATGGTCAAGTTTTCCTGTCTTGTTCTAGTACCATCAGAATCCCGGGGTACAATTAGTTGTCTTCTCCTCTAGAAAAGCTGCTGTGTGTAGTTATTGAGAGCTTGATACTCTTCCTTAGTATCCAGTATGTGGTTTTCTTTGCCTATTGGTATATAAGTCAGCTTTGTGATGAGCTGGCAGCAGAGGTCATCGCAGAGAGGCCACTCATACATGATGTGATCCCAGTCCTCAATTCCTCCACAGGAGCATGTCGGGTCCTCTTCTAGGCCAAAGGTTAGTTTCACCTTTATTGCGCCATGGCCAGTAAGCAAACACGTGGCGTACAGGCCTGAAGAAAACCATGTCGGTGATTTTGGATAGACTGCTAATATCTGGGATGAATCTCCTGGTGATGTCCTCCTTGGTTGAATTTGTCCAGCAGTCCTGCCACACCAGCTGCATGTGTGCTTGAAGTCTCCTCTTCTCCATTATTTGGTTAGATTCATCTCGAATCCCAAGCAGGTCTGAGACACGCCCTTAGATAGATGATACAACATTCCTGTTCTCACTACGTCCAGGTCGAGGGGGAGGGGCCCCACCAGGACTCTGAGTGCATGAGTATTCACAGTGCAGCAGGCGCAAGAGATGGAGAGCAGGACCGTGCATTGGGTGGAATCCAGGATTTGTCTGTTTACTGCAGTCGTCGTAGCTTTGCTAAACCAAACTCCCACTTAGAGTATGCCAAGCCCCACTTACTTTTTCTGACAAAATTCCAATCATCGGTTGCCTGGACCACTACTTATCTCAGTCCTAATTATTCGCCGAGCGATTCCTTTCGCTTCAAAGCAGCACTTCTGCATATGTCCGCTATGATATTCTCTGTCAGATTCAGCAATTTGTAATCTCTTTTCAATCTTCTCTAGCTTAAAATCTCTACCACATTTTGTCAAATTCATCTGTTCCTCTCTATCATTCTTCCAACCACACTAATCACTTTGAACTCTTAACTTCCTTTCTTTGAAACTTGATTTTTTTCCAGCGCAATTTTTCTAACAGTGAGATAATTGGCGATTTTAATGTTCACAACGCCAGCTGGTTTCCGTTTTATAGTCACACGGACCCAGCTGGGGCTTTTGAAATTACTAATGATCTCAGGCAAATTGTTCATTTAACTACCAGAATACCAGCCAATCATAACCACACACCCAACATTCCTGATCTTTTTCTCACGAACAACCCTACAAATTAGAGTCAAAGTGAGTGGTCCTCCAAGCACCTCAGATCAAAACTTGATAATTGTTTCTTCCCTAATGGTTCCTTTCCCATGTGGCCATTATCAGCCTCTTTATTGCATGGCATTACAAGAATGAGAAATTGGATAATCTGCGATATTTCTATTTTTCTCAATATTAGCTCAGATCATTTCAGTGAAATTATTCCTGTAGAAATGCCATACTACCATCACCACCATCTTTAGCTCATGTACCAGCATCACTACCATCTCCTAAACTTACTTGTACAATGCTGAACGATCAGTTTTCCTGTCTTTATCTCCTGCCTGCCTCAGGCGGGATCATCTGCTGACAAATGTTATCCTGTGTGGATTCTTCCCTCTTATCACCTTTTAATTCATGTCTTTTCCTTTTGCCAGTCTATCAGATGTTCACTGTTTTTCCTTTTTATTCTTCCTCCTTTTTCTGCTATTCTTTCTTCAGTGTTTATCCTTTCTGGCACAAGCCTTGTACTTCTGCGGAATTTTTTCCCCCCAATTTCTTAACATTTGTTTCCTTTTATTTTATCATTTTTATTACTTTATTTGCTCATTTTTTGAGTAGTTTGGATATTCAGTACGTGACACTGCAGGTTTTATGCTGTTCGCGCTCAGTTATGGACCGCCTCCTCATGGCATATACAAATATCAGGACGCACCTTCCTGGTAGCAAAGTGACCAGAAACAACTAAACACATACACAGCACAAGCATGCATAGCACTACACACTTCTGGCATTCCAGCAGAGTTTCTGTATCATCACAGTACATCACGGCGGAGTTGAACTAGCGTTTGGGAGCTGCCATACATAAGATACTATACATGGCTATTCCTGTAGACATGAAATCCTTTATTCCACAATCCAACTTAAAATCTCGTCATTTATCAAAACCTTGATTTTCCAATAAATGTGCTAAGGCGGTTCAAGACAAGAATTTTGCTTACCGCCACTCGCTCGCATCCAAATCTCCAGGTTCATTTTCTGCCTACACTAAAGTTCGCAAAAATTGCAAAGCAATTATTAATCAGTCCAAACTAGATTTTGAACGCAAACTAAAAAGCTTTTTATCCAACCGGAAGTTGAGCATTCTAGTCTCTTGCGCCAAAGCTATTGGGTTGCAACTTTTGCCCATCTGTACTCCCACCTCTGTTAAATCTCGATGGTTCTGTTGCCTCCCCATCTAAAAATAAATCCGATTTACTAGCATCCTACCTTTCTTCTAACTGTTGTATTGACGATCTTGGTAAACCACCTCCTACCATTCCCAGTACATTCCACTTAACGCCTCCTGTGGTCTTTCATCAAAATCATGTCAGAAGAATTTTAACAATATTGATGCCGAGAAAGCTCCAGGTACTGATCGTATTTCTCCACCTGTTCTCAAAATCGTTACTCCTGAGCTTGTTCCTGTGTCGACATTTTAAAAACTTTCTTATTCCAGTGGTGTTTTCCCCTTCTGCTTAGAAATTTGTTCATATCCAGTCAGTTCCTAAAATGGGTGATAAATCCCTCCCATTCCATCCTGTGTGAGTGCAGGCTTTGGTTTGGTGGAAGGCTTTAGTCAGGACTGGAAGTACGTGACAGTTTAAATTTGCCAGAAAAAATAAAATAATAAATAAATAAATAAATAAATAAATAAATACAGTTTCGAAGCAATCCTCGTATATTCTATTCACGTGTACTGTATTGCTCATTGCATTCTTTCTGTCAATCTGTACCACGCTCTAGCTGATAGCTGCATCAGCTGTCGCCATTACTGCTAATAAAAATTAAATAAATTTAACAATTTAATAATATTTACTTATTTAAAATAAATATAATTTTTAATTAGTTTTAAAAAATTAGAAATCTTTCTTTTGGGTGCTGTTTATTCGAAAGTACAATAAGACGAGTCTGCATCAATGGCATAGTATGCTTTCGTTCGTTCATACGGAGTATCAGGTGTTTACAAGGATCCCACCACTTGCGAAGGTCAATAACAATGAGTTCTACTAACCTAGAAGCAACAGCATCCGGTTTAGAGTCTCGTCTGGGGCTACTGGAGTACCTGCGCAAAAAATCCTCGATGGCTAAGTAAATCAGCATTCATATCTTGGATGTGCATTTAAGTAAAAGTATTGTCATTAAATGACAATCAGCGGTAAATACCATCCTTAACTACTATCGGTTAATGCCAGTCATTAACCACTTAACGATTAATACTAGTCATTTCTTGACATTAACAGCGAATACCTTTAATAGAGAAAATCTTTGCAACTATACTATTATGGTAGTATAACAGGTCAAAAGCCAGCATCAAACCTAGCAATATTGACGGGATAGGAAACATATCCATCTTTAAACATTCTAAAACACCTGATGAAAATAAAACAAGATGGTTCTTATATTTATTTTTATTATAAAAAAGAATAACGCAATATTATCAGTGTTTATAGTTTTTTTTCTCAACATTCCTTTAAAAATCCTTTTGCATATCCTTTTGAAATACGTCCTTTTCAAAGTAGTCCCCCATTTGATGAAACGCGCTTACTCCGTCTTTTGACATGCGTTTGGGAATAGCCTCCTGTCTTTTTAACTTCTTCTGACGACTGGAAAGGTTTTCCCTCGTGGCTACGTTAAATTTGAGAGAGACAAAAAAAAATGGCAGGGTGCAAGCCGGTGAGGAACACATCTAATATTAATTATGGGTAAATACTCTATGACAGTAGGAGCAATGTGAGGTTTCGCATTGTCGTGATGCAGCATCCACCCACCTGTCTGCAATTGTGGTCGTTTGAAGATTGTGATCCCCCAAAGTATGCAGTACAGTCGTATGATGTGGCACAACATGCTGGTAAACCATTTCTTCAATGTTGAAAAAGGAGATTACCTGCAGAAGCCAGATCTATTGCTTTTTTCGGTGTTGACGATGAAGTAGACTTCCAAACAGAGCTTTCTTGCTTACTCTGGATCGAAATATAATATGTAAATAGTCATGATGAATACCGTGCTTGCTTCCTACTGATATTCTCAGTCTCTGCCAGTTACCTTACTGTTATACAACAATCTTCTTTCACGATTACAGAAGCAACGTTTATGGTTTCTGTGGTGATAGTAGTGGTTGGAACTCCAAATCCGTCTTTAAACATTCTAAACCATTTGCGAGCTGTGCTATATGGAAACGTAAATTCACTAATAAGCCTCAACTGATGTTTTCTTGAAACGAAAAAAACAATTTTTCTTGAGAAGGGAAAGAAAAACGGTTGTTCATGAAAAATTATGACCATTCTTTATTGAATAGCCCTCGTGATTTATCGTGACTGTATAGTGGTGCTTGGAAAAAAACTGTATTCAGAGTTACAGCTAAGAAGTCGAAGTTAAGACAATGGGGAACTTTCAAAATCCGGAACAACATTTCCAATGAGTTCAGCTGGCTTCTTGCCATCCGTCCGCAAGTAACAACTGCACTTCCAGTGGACGGATTGTCTTGAAATTTTAAATTTGAGCCTTAAAAAAAAATTTAACCTATTCCAAATTTCATTAACCTGCATTAACTGTTGAAACACCACTGTGTTCTATTTGAAAGTAGTGGAATACCACTGCAACTCGTTATGAAGGAAAAGTTTGTTCTGTTGTGAGCATAAAGTAGAATAGAGTGCATGTATTTATTTAAGCTTAGCCTTGCTTTTTTTTTTTTTTTTTACAATACCTGATTGTGTTTTTTCACTCTATATTCTTCACGTTTGCAAGAACGGCACACAGCTTTAATTTCGCGCAACGCACTGAGATGCGGACACTTTCACCAATTTTCTTAGAACAATGATGACACTTTAAGTGACGTTATACATAAAGAACAAGGTAATTAAATGTACAAAGTGAGTTACATTTCAGGTGACATAGCAAATGGTAATAATTCATGATTTATAACAAAAAAAAAAAAAAGAGCAAAAAAAACAACGATTTTATGCGAAAACAAAGAATTTCTTTTCTGCGCATCCGCCACATTGTCCTCCGTTCATTCCTTTAACCAGCACAAGGCAACAAACAACTAATGCTTCCGCTACAATATCCCGTATACGAATAACTATGTGTGAAAAAAATATAATAAATAAAATAATAATTGCCGGATTTATATAGGTCCTATTTTAATGAAATTTGGGAAGGCTTGACAAATCTATATAAAGGACATGAATATAAATTTTATGAAAATCCATCCAATGGGAGTTATTACATGCGGACGGACAGACAAAGAAATAATAATTGTCGGATTTCTATTGGTCCAATTTTAATGCAATTTGAAATGACTTGCAAATCTTTTTAATATGCCCAAATATAAAATTTTATAAAAATGCAGGATTCCCAATGGACTTGGGAATCCAGTTGTTATATGCATACTATCCTTCTCTGTCGATACAAACAGAATGGAATTCGAATTCTCGGATGTTTTCTTTTTATAACAGATTTGGTGCGGTCTAAATGACTGAAGTTCACGCAAAATTATTCCAGACAGTGATAAAAGTCGACCTCCGCAGGCAATGCAACTCAAATTAGATCAATCTCGTGTCTTTGGTCTGCAAAGTGCATCTGATCTAAAAACCAGTTTATTTTAAATTGGGCAATGAAACGAATTGGTTGAGGGAGTTATAATAGACTACAATTCAGTTTCAGTTAATAGAATATAGTTTGATTTAGGATCTTTTAAAGTAGTACGAATAATTTCACTACTTTCCGTTCCGACTCTGTACACTTTACTTAAAATACAATGAATGACACATCATGAATTCTGGCAATGTTCCTATGCACGTCCTTCACATTTATTGGCAAATATACTGGTTACACGACGAATATATGATTAAGCACGAATTAAGAAAAAACCTAGAAGAATTCGACTTATAAGCCATCATACACGATAATCGCATATGCAATGCATTATTGCGTAGAGTAGTGGTATTCAACAGGTGGTACGCTTATACCAAGGAATACAAGAGGTCTTTTCAGGGGGAACGCTGGCATACGAAATCGGCTTTCTTGAGAGATCATGAATTTTAAAATCTTGTGTTCGGGTTAACTGGTCCTTGAGGCTGTCACAGACATTCCCTCAGATATGTCAGACAAGAGGTGCTTGCTACCTAAGAGCCTAAAACGCTGATTGAACTGATATTCGGGTGACACTCAAGTGAAGTGGACCCAATTTCGGCGAAGTCCGGACGGTCTGTGATAGCCAAATCCTCTGCTTGCTCCTTCACGATGGTGGGGCTGTTAGTAATCCTGGGTATAACCTCCATGCACAAGTACATGGTGGGTGACCACCCAGGTGTGAACCAACATAAGCAGGGGTCGTGGTGTGGTGCCCACACCACATGGAGGAACGCCGCCCCTCTGTTACCAGGAAGTACTAAGTGGTAGATGACTCTCATCAACCCGTGCAATACCACCACTTTGCTTATTGGAGGCTTGAAGTGGTGGAACCCATGTTTAGTCTCTAGAGCTAAGTTCCTGTCAACCCTCCCTCATCTCTTCCATCATGCAGTATGATTGATGTCTTTTGAGGTTATGATGAACACCATGGCGAGATCCAAACTTCCTTACATTTCGAGGGTACAGCTCTAAAACGGTGTTCGCAGGCCGGCCGACCAGTAGTTAACACACCGGACCGAACCTATTCGTAACTCTCTGGGAGGCTTCCGGATCAACTAGTGCAGTGGTTTTCAACGGGGCTGCCACAACAACATTCCAGGGGTGCCACGTAATTTGGGCTTAAGTTTATTATTATTTTTTTAATTTATGTTTATTTCATTATAGACAGGTGTACAGTATCTTTGTCATTTTGTGGTGATCTCTAATTGATGTTTACTTAGTACCTCTATATAAAGAATAAAATTATATACTGTATATATATAATTTGTATTATGAAATGTAATTTTTATAATTATATATATACACGGATATATACAGAGAGAGAAGATATAACAGGCAGAAAATTGAGTAGGGGTGCCGTTATTAAAAAAAGGTTGAAAACCACTGAACTAGTGTATAATCATGCTGCCTCTACTTTTCCAGATAGTGACTGGAGGAGTTCGAGTAGTGCGTATGTGGAGGCCACGTTATGTCAAGGATCTGGGTATATCCTTACCCCCCACCACTTTTTCTTACTATTGAATACACCATGAATTGTCAAAATAATAATGCAAACGTATCTGTGAAATGATCTAAAACTCACACACACCTCCTTGTTCATTTCACAAATATACATGGTCTCAATTCTAATCTCAAACGATGTCCATTTCCACTTACAGTCTGCCAAACCCCCATCTACTTTTTTCTGACAGAATCTCAGTTATCGGTTGATTCAACCACTGCTCATCTCAATTGCCCAAATTATTCGCTGAAAGATCTTTTTCCTCAATGGTGATACTTATGCATATGTCCGTTCCGATATTCCCAGTCAGAGACTTGGAAATTTGGAATTTCCTCTTTTCCATCTTCTCTGGCTTAAAATCTATCACATTCTGTCAAATTCATCTGTTGTCTCTACCGTTCTTCCAACTCCGCTAATCACTTGGAACTCTGACTTCCTCTCTTTGCAAATTGATTTTCTCCAGTCCAACTTTCCTAACAGTGAGGTAATTTTCCTTGGTGATTTCAATGTTCACAACTGCAGCTGGCTTCCGTTCTCTATTCACACAGATCCAGCTGGTCGAGATGCTGAGGCTTTTGCCATTACTATTGACCTAGCTCAGATTATTCATTTATCTACCAGAAATACCGGACAATCCTAACGATACAGCCAACACGCTTGATATTTTTCTCGCAAACAACCGTTCTAAGTACACGGTCGAAGCCAGTAGTCCTTTAGGCACCTCAGACCATGACGGTGATTGTTTCTTCTCCAATGGAACCTATATCCCATGTCTATTCCCAACCTCGTGTTTAGCATTACAAGAATGCAAAAATAGTATGACCAGCGAGATTATTTCTTCGGTCGGGTTACCGTTTCAAAATTTCTGATGTCAACATTTGCTCAGGTCGTGTCAGAGAAATTATTCTTGTAGGAATAGAATCCTCTATTCCACACACCACCTTAAAATCTCGTGCTTTTTCTAAACCTTGGTTTTCCAATAAATGTGCTAAGGCTGTTCAAGAGAAGAATGCTGTACATCGTAATTGGTTTGTTTCCAATTCTTCAGTTTCAAAGCTCGCAACAATCGTAAAGCAGTTATTAATCAGTCCAAACTAGATTTTGAACAGAATAAGAGTAGAAAACTTGCTTCTTGCCCTAGCCAAGCATTCTGGTCTCTTGCCAACGCTATAGGCCGCAACTTTTGCCCACTTCTGCTAAAAACAGATGGTTCTATTGTCACTTCAGCCAAGGATAAAGCTGAAAAGCTGACCTGCAAGCATCCCATTTTTCTTTCAACTAGTGTATTAATGATCTTGGTAAAACACCTACCACATTCCCAGCACGCTCCATTCAATGCCTCTTGGGGTTTACTGTCACAAGGATGTCAGAAGGATTTTGACGAATCTTGATGCTAAGAAAGCTGCAGGTCCTGATGGTATTTCTCCTCTTTTTCTGAAAACCTGTGCTCCTGAGCTTATTCCTGTTCTTTGCTGCTTTTTTCACTTTCTCATTCCAAATGTGTTTTTCCTTCTGCTTGGAAATTTGCTCTTATCCAGCCAGTTCCTAAAAAGGGTGACAAATCCCTCCCATCCAATTATCGTCCCATTGCAATTACTTCTACTCTTTCTAAATTAATGGAGAAATCCATTAACCGCCAATTCTTAAACTATCTAGAAAACTTCCGTCTGATCAACGATCGCCAATATGGATTCTGTCAGAGTCGATCCACTGGTGATATTCTGGCTTATGCTACAAATTTATGAACAAATTCAAAGTTCGTTGAAACAAACTGTTGCTCTTGATATCTCAAAGGCTTTCGATCGTGTTTGGCATAAAGGTCTTCTAAAAAAAAGCTTCCAATCTTATGGTTTGTCAACTGTTTTTTTTTGTAATTGGTTATCCAGTTCTCTCTCTGACCGCTCACTAAAGGTGATGGCTCTCTTTAACTTCTATACTAATGTTGGTGTCCCCCAAGGTTCAGTTCTTTCCCTCTTGTATATTAATGACCTTCTTCCATTGAACGAAAATGCTATCCATAGTTTTGCTGATGATTGCACAATACATTCCACTTTCCAGTTTGAGAAACCTTGCCCTACTCAATCAGCTTCAACTTCTCGAATATCCGTTTCCAATTCCTTAAATGCCGATCTGCAGGTAATTCTCCAGTGGGCAAAGACAACTCAGTTGATTTCAATCCTTCTAAAACTCAGTCTTGTCTTATATCTCGCAAAAAGGACTCTTCTGCTCCTATGCTTATCTTTGGTGACACTCCGATTTCTAGGCAAGATGATATATCTCTTTTGGGGATTACCCTGACTTCTAATCTCTCTTGGCACAAGCACATTACAAATATTGCTTCCCCTGCATCTAATAAACTTGGTTTTCTCTTTCGCTCTCGGCGTTACTTTTCTTCCAAACAGCTGTTCACTGTGTACAAATCACAAATACGTCCTACCATGGAATATTGTTCCCACATCTGGGGCGGTGTCCCCAAAACCTCTCAGGCTTCTAGATTCCATTCAGAAGAGGGCAGTTAGGTTAATTAATGACTCGTCTCTAACAGAGTCTCTCCACTCTGTCTCATAGACGTACTGTTTCTGCTGCACGAGTTTTTTACAGATGCTTCCATGGGCAATCTTCTTCTGAATCGGCTTCTATAATTCCCGCACTCTTTCAAAACAGTCCGGACACGTGCTGCCACCAGCAAACATCCATTTACTGTCCAACTTCAAACTCACAGAACCAACTTTTCATCTTTGCTCGTTTATTCATTCAACTACCGTTTTCTGGAACAACCTTCATATGTATTTCCTGAAAATTACAGTCTACAGAAGTTAAAGTCTAATGTCAACAAATATTTTCTTTCGTCTTCTCAACCTACAATCCATGCACGGTACTAAGTACTATAGGTTCTAATACCTCTCGTATTTGGGGTTTTCATAAAAAAAAAAAAACAATAAAAATAAGTCATCATCGGTATTATAAATAAGCATTATTTAGGGAACACAAATTCCGTAGAAAAATAAATAAATTAGGGCAGGGACAGAATCTCATTCGAGAAAACTAAGGAATACGTCGACAGACAAAAAAAAGGTTTCATACCACCGGCATCGACTGGATTGACAGTTATCTCCAAGATTTATTTTCAGTACGTCTATTCTCAGAACCTTTTTGTCATTTGATATGAATTAAACAGGTCCAGGGAGATCCCTAAAAAGTGCTATTTCAGAGCAACCTCGTCTTCGTTGGTTACTTCCCAAGGGTTTCACTGTACATGCTCCCAAAACAGGACCGCCTAGATATATGCTTTAGCATTCTACAAGAGATACACTGATGTGGATTGATATACTCGAAAACTGAAAAGGCGTTTCATTATGTTGAAAGGGCAGTGCAATATTACTCCAACGTTGTCGGCAATGTGGTTCGCAAAAACAAGAAACTGTCTGTTAGTTTCAAAGTTAAGACATGATACTACCAACTCTCCATGCGGCTATCTATTAGCCAAATGACAGAAGAAACTTAGGAGCCATTATTAGGCTACTGTGTTCTATAACTTGCCATAAGTGGGTGGCAATACAACTGCAGCATTTAACTATAAAAAATTAAATAAATAAAACCAAGAGAATTTTTTCAAAACGCTCATTTATCTTTAAAATATATATATATAAAAAATGTAAATGGACTTCGTGATACTAATTGAAAGCAAAAGTATTATGTCGGTACTCATTAACAAACTGGATTTATTCAAACAAAACATCCTGAAAAAAAGAATTTAGTTTCTGAAACTATGCATCAAGAAAAGATATTGTAGTTGAGAATGTAGAATTAATATAACTGGTATCTGCGATTTAAAAGACTTGGAAGCGGACACGTGGATGGTGTGATGACTCCATCACAAATGTGTGATGTGGATGTCGAACACCAATGAGCTTTCCCTACCTCATATCTAGTCGAGAAGGAATTCAATGCAGTTGACAATCCCCTGAACAAAAAAAAAGAAATAGTTTTTGAAGAAGAAATCTCCGAATTACCCTTGTAAACTTGAAAAACAAAGATAATAAAATCAGATATCTTTCTAAACATTTTAATTCCATTTTAAGTCAATACGGAAAGTGTGCAATGAACGATTTCAAATAGAGTAAAAGTTGAAGGTAAACCATAAGCTGAAGACCGTTGATCTAGATTGCATTTGCATTTCCGTGGGAAACAATACCCTCCATTTACGAATCACCTTGTAGCAAGCAGAAACCAGTATCTTAGCAAATGGCAAAGTGACCAAGAGTCGATTACAAAACCAATAAAGCATGCGTGAAGTAAACAAGGCGCAACGGTCGTTTTTGATTAAATTTAGCATACAGAACTTATATAATGTAAGCGGAAAGAAAACTTTAAATTCCTGTTGCAAAAAATAAACGAGAAAACAACACCTGAAATTTAACTATAAGCATTTTGAACTACATAAAATTGGTAAACGAGTTATAAAAATGCAACAAGGCAACGAATTGATTGATATCTTTGTTTATAACTATCATTTCCTCATTGGTTGTAGCTCTTTCCCTATCCCACCTTGAAGAATATGTCGCTGACCTACAAAAGCGGTTGCAAATAGCTAACTCATATTTGCAATATGAGTTAGCTATTTGGTTTTTTTTTTATTTATTTTTTGTTAGTTTTTTATTTATTTATTTTTTGTTAGTAACCCTATCTGCAGGAGACTAAGTCCATTATTATGTAATTGTCCCTTGTGGTATCAAAATAGTTTTTATCTCCTTTATATGATATGAAAAAGGAGTTGCGTATTCGGGACTTTTCTTTAATCTTATCATTCAACATATTGTTTAGATCAGTAATGAAATCAAGATCTTTTTTCTTCGTGGACGTTGGCGATATATTTGTGAAAACGGCCTTGTTCGAATGACGTCAATGTACTGTTATCCATCAATATGTCCAGAGTTCACAGCAATGACAAAGTGAAAGAATTGCATTTAATATTGTCATGTGAGAGAGAGAGAGAGAGAGAGAGAGAGAGAGAGAGAGAGAGAGAGAGAGAGAGAGAGAGAGAGAGAGAGAGAGAGAGAGAGAGAGAGAGAGAGAGAGAGCGCTGTCATGGTGAATCTGTTACTCCACTGGAAACTCCACAGAGCCAATAAAATTAACGCGTTTCAGTTGACCGTGGTTCGAGACCACAACTGCTAAATACTGTTTCATCTATTGATATTTAGATTATTAATAAGTCAGAATACTATGGCTACGGTGAACCTAAAATCCTTTACCCACCAGCTCAAGGTGCTGATATTCGCGGATTCAAGATCCGTGAAGTTTCTTTAACACATCTGGGAATGTCGAAAGTTGACTGTATTTCAGCTTTCATAAGCGCATGGGTCTAATTTTTCAAGTCCATCCTAAGAATAAAATATTCTGGATTATCTGGTGTGGTAGTAAATGAATTTTCCAGGATAATCCGCAAAATGAAAGAAAAGAACTCGTTAAATATAACAAATATTAACATACATACTGTACTCATATTTATGATTTTGACATAAAACTTACTAGGTACGCATAAATTATTTTTTTTTTTTAAAAGGAAAACAGTGAAGTTTGCCTTCTTCCCTTGCCTTCCAGAGAATAGTACTACCGTAAATTTCAATCATCTTGTCAACGAGCGCGACGTGTTCTTGTTTTTCAGTGTAGTCGAATAGAGATTCGTTAAAATTTTGAACTTGGGCACCTTTTCCATATTTATTGACAATACAGTATAATAAGGTCTGACGTAGCCAAGTGGTCAGAGAAAGAGTGCAGTAGCACATGCTCTTCGAGCGGACGGTGGGCCGTGACTGCTAAAAACAATTAAAGATTGTATTCGTGATTATTGTAAACTCCTCTGATCTAGTGGTCGTGTAGGAAAATAAACAAGAAAAGAGATTAAGGAAAGTGATGGAATATGGTTACGCAGACGCAAGTATTCTTCCAGCACTTATGTTTATGAAGACAAAGGAAAAATAACTGTCGATTTATATTACTGTATGGGAAAACAAGAAAATCAAAGCAATTTAAAAACAAGTTTAAAATACATCTAGGAAAAATTAAAATATTAGTCAGAAACACGAAAACCTTCAGATATGGGAGAAAGACGCATCTATGCCCAACTATATATCAGGGGTTACAACTGGCAGACTATAACCTGCATCCGGATTCGCAAACGATTTTTTAAGGACTGCGTTGAATTATGTGAACAGCCTCGCCATAAAGTAATTACAGTAAACTCTCATTTTAACATTCCCGCTTACAGCGCTATCTTCTTCTGGTCCAATAATCAAGTCCTGTGAAGTTGGGTTTCCAGTTTATAACGCTTTCACACGAATAGCGCGCTTTGTGGCCAGTCCCTTCTACAGCGCTATCATCAGCCATCCTCAACCAACTGCAGGACGAAGGCAGTAAGATCTTACAAGTTAGTTAAAATAAAGATATCAGGGTTGATTTTGTGCAAAGTAAGATATTAATCAAAAGAAGAAGAAAAACGTTAGATATGGTGATGGTATAAGATGAAAAACGTTAGATATGGTGATGGTATAAGATGAAAAACGTTACAAATTAGATAAAGTAAAAGATGGGTTTTTTAGCAAGGTAAGATTAAATCAGAGGAAGGTTAAATTTAATGAGGGGGATGGGTATAACGTGGGAATAAACAGTAGCAAGGGATGAACTATCAACCCCCAACATACGCGAGAACAAACAGGGACAGGACTAGGTAGAGGGGGTCATTTATAGATAGGCGTGAGAAGGGTTGCTCAGGAACAAACAAAAGGACGGGAGACCGGATTAGTCGAGGCGTTTCCTTTGATCGGTTACACCGTCAGAACAAACAGGAAGTGGGTGCACTTCCAGTAATCGGTTTGAAATTAAAAGCGGAGTCAGACTGACCGATGTGTTTTCGGAAGGCAAGGTGCAAGATGAAAAAGGGTGTTGGTGAAGGTGGTCGGTCAACATCAAAGGGTCGTCGTCCTGGGAAGAAACATTAATAGTCAAAAAGAAGGCTGGATTACGCGCTAAGGTACAGTCTGGGAGAAAAGTATTAGCAAATGAAATGGAGCGAAAATTTAAAAGTAATGAGAAGTTTGGTTGGAGTCCGATCGTAGGCATGCCAGTTTTGAAGGGCAGGATAGAGTTCGGAGAACAAAAAGGGAGGTCGGAGAAAACTGAAGGGTGAGACAGTCTTTTTTGTAAGTGTCCATGATGGGGAGGCTGACAGTGAAGAAAAAATAAACCAATGTTAGTTTATTGGAATGTCAAGGAGTTTGGAAGGGTTAGTGAAGCGAGGGAGAAAATTTCCCACAGTGGACCAAGTCAACTTCTGAAGATCCTGATATCAGGAAAGTCTTGGAAGGCGAATTACCGGTCCCAAGGAAACATAGCAGGACAGGCATAGAAGTAGCAGCCCTGGAACAAAAGGGGTGTATCCGGAAGGCAGAATAACGTTTCCCGAAAGCAGTACAGCAGTTCACACTGCTAATTCTACAGAAGCCGTGAGATGCTGTTCCAGACCAAGAAGACCCCCAGTCCCAAATAAAGAAAGACTGAAGGATCTAAGGGAGATGCTTCGCCAGTCAATTGAAGTGCCACAATAGAATAAGCACTCCATAACTAATTTAAAAGACTGTAGGAATGGGGTACGAGAACTTTTAGGGGAAGTCATAATATTAGGTAAATGTGGACAAGTAAACTACTGTTGTTAGGGGATGGTAAAAGAAGAGAAATATAGACATGGTTATTTTACTTGTGAATAAATGGAGTAAAGTAAAAAATTTGGACGGGATTAAATAAAAGGGGTAATAGATATGAAGGTTATCATAATTGATGACTCAGATGTAAAACGGGGTCCTAATCCGAAGTATTTTGCCTAGTGCTAGTGTGAACCAAATAAGCAAACAAATTAAGGAAGTTTAAGGAAGGATTTCTGTTGTATCGCAGGAAATCTAGATAGACTGTAGGTCATTGTTATTGCTGTATAAGACCGAAGAAGTGTATAAGAGAAATTAATGTAGATATTGATTGTGATCCCCAAGAAGAAAACTGATTTATATTAGAGAAGTTATAATAATGAAAATTCATGAAATATAATATTCTGGTGGTAAAGAGATAAGTAATGTACTTAAATGCAAATTAACATAACTGAAATAGTTTATTCTATGTACCAAATAGGAGTGATAAAGTTAAAACATGTGCATGAATAGTGATCCAGTTCTTTTCTGTAAATATATGTATAAATAAATTGTATATAAAGTTAGATTGAAATTTGTCTTGTCATTCTGAATATCCAGCCAAATCCGGTAAGAGGAATACACTCAATTTAAAAACTCCATAGAGCCTGAATCTCTTCTGTGAGGTACACAAGTCAGATGCAAAAGTGGGGTATTAGAAAGGGTCAAATAATAATAAAGGTATACAGAATAGTACATAACATTTAAAAGGGTATAAAATAATGACAAACCTCCACAAGGCCTCTCTAGCAACTTTCCAGTTTTCTGATTTGTGCAATAGCCATCTATTTACTGTCGAGGAACTCTTAAATTTCATCTATCCATCTCTGTTGTTGTCTTCCTGGTTTTCTTTTAGCTCCTCTTGGGTACCATTCTGTTATTTGCTTAGTCTATCTATCATCATCATGTTGACTTGAGTTTGCTGCCTAATCCACGTCTCTTATTCAACAGTGACTCCTAATATAACTCATTCCATTCTTCGCTGTGTAGTTCTCAATCTCTCTTTTCCATTCTTTTGGTGAGTGCCCAAGTTTCACTTCGGTAGGTCATGGTGGGGAATATACATTGGTTCATTATTTTACGTTTCAGACAAATAAGGATATCGTTCCTCAGTATGTCAACATTTCCTGGATCCATTCGCTGGGCCCTTTTAACACATCGGCGGACACCAGGGGCCTCGCTTGTTGATCTTAAATAATTTTTTAAAAGATCCTCTGTCCCATATGTTACGTTGCAGTCAAAAGCACCGCAAACACGGAACATAATGATATGCGAATGTTTTTGACTTTCTTTAAATTACATAATATATATATAATTATATTTATTATGTAATTATAATTATATAATTATGTAGCATAGTTTCCAGTAGCCCTTAATACATAGGGTTAGGAATGCGACTAAGAGACCCAGAAAACAGTTGTCTAAGTTGATAACGCATTTTTTTTTTTTTTTTTTTCTGATTAAAAATTTGCACTTTAACTATTTAACTGATTAACAATATGCACGTTCGCACAATCGTGTGCTTTGTTCCGAAAAAAAAAAAAAAAAAAAAAAAATATATATATATATATATATATATAATAATAAATCTCTGCTACCAATTGCGAAATTTTCACAACGGGTACAGCTAGCTGTAGCCATTGCGTACGATAAGCCTCCCCGATGTGGTCTCAAATTGACGATATTTCTTCCTACGTTTGCAGAAATATGGGAAAATCACGAATAATTAAAAATCCAAATAGTTTTATTTTACAGAACGGGCCAATTTTTGTCTACTAGCGCTGTCTACCTTAAAAGAAAGAAGTCATATTTTACAGAAAGAAAAGATCCAACGCGTATTGGCTTACTTGCTCACGACCAAACACAGACTACATTTCTTTAGGACAGCTAAAGAAACTCTGCTACCAACTGAGAAATTTTCGCAAGGAGTACTGCTAGTATTCTTTTAAACCTGAATTAGTGTAACACTGGGTTCATCCTTGGGCCCTTCGCTATTACTGATCGATGTCAATTACTTACTTAGTATATTACGTTAAAAGTTAAAATACATTTTTGAGGAGGGCATAATTTATAAATAGGTAATAACAATGACTAGTTTTAAATGAAGCTCTGCAATTAGCAATTCATAATTTATTACCAATAATTGATTTAAAAAGTTATTGAAATACTGTATTCAAAAGAAAAATTTCTGTGTATAATCTCCAGCGTTTCAAACGCTGGAAGAAAGAGATAAAGCCAGTGTACTATTATTTAATAAGCTGTTAAACGGAACTATTAACAGCACCAAACTTAGTGTTGAAATAAACTTCAGTGCATCAATTTCGTTAAGAAATTATCCATTATTAAACCATCCTATGCAAGGATTTACAAAGAGTGAATGCATACCATGGTCTCATACGACCTAAATCCAGCACTGTCCCCCCCAAACCTGTCCATGGGATCAACAGGAGACGGGAGCAATAGTTGTGGGGTTATTTTCTGAGGAGCTGGACCGAACGGTAAAAAAAAAAAAAAAAAAAAAAAAAAAGAGTAGAGATTGTAAACATTTTTAGTAGGAAGATTATCCCATAATATACAGTATTATTCCCAAGTGAACATGAAGGCTGGATCCGGCTCGGCACACAACGTTACCAACATGCGAAATATTATCCTTTAAACAGTGGTGTAAATGAAAAATAGTCTATTCAGCCCTTTCGTGACGACCTTGTACTTAATACTTTAACTAGGTAATTGACCTCAGCTGTTTGCAAATATCAGAAACAACGGAGCCATCCCACGAAAGATTTTTCTCTTTGGAAAAAGAGAATACCCGGTGATTCATTTTTTGAAATTTATCTGTACTACTTATGAAATGGGATTAGATACTTCAAATATCAAGGACGTTAACTAATTTTAATATAACTGAGGCCTGCTGTCCATCTCTGAATTGGCAAAGCTTATCTGTAAGCACTTTTTTTTGGCATGGTAACATACCCTGTTGTCTTCACCATGTCCGTCCGACCGCGAGTAATAACTGGGATCTAGTGAATGGATGTTCATGAAATTTTATATTTGGATGTCTTTTAAAAAGATCTGGCGAGCAATCCCAAATTTCTTTCCTTAAAATTGGGGGAAAAGAATCTGACTATTTTTCTTTGTCAGCTCGCATGTAACTCGACACCTAGTGCATGGATCCAAGAAATTAAATTTCTTCTTTTAGAACTATTTTTCGAGCTCTTCTAAATTTCAGTAAAATCGGACCATTACAAATCCAGCAATTATTTTATTTATTTTCATACATACCATATAGGCTAATCCATATACAGCATGTTATCTTCTTTGCCATGCACTGGTTGTAGGAATGAATGGGTAATATGGTAGATGTGCAGAAAGGAAATGTACTCGGTTCGCGCATAAGTCTTATTTGTTTTGCTTGCTAATAAATATGACATGAAAGACTAGATATTAAAAGACTTCTAATACTTAAATTACTTTCTTCTGATCGCTCAATTACTCTAAAAATACAACAAAATCAAATTACATCAAAATTACAGAATAGTAAAAATTCTCTTTCCTCAGCATCACTTGAAGTAAAAAGGATTATCTAGAATGAAATTTGAAGTAAACAATGGGCCAAGGAATCCATGTACCTGGTCAGACCTACCTTCGTACAATTTTATGTTACTGCGAAGGCAATAAAAAGAGGCCACGATGTGACAATGACCTTCGAACTTCAAGGTTATATAAATAACGTTACTGCCGGTATGTGGAAGCCATCTACAAAAGTGACCGCGCTTGGATGAAACTTTTGTTTTTTCTTTCGCATCTATATATTGGTGCTTCTTTCTATGGTAGGTGACGAACTTTCTAAATACCACAAACACGTATCAATCGGTTCAGGAAATTTTTTTAATTTTTTACTGTACTCAAATACTTTTCCATAAGCTATTTTTAATTTATTTGAAGTTCCTTGTTTTCATCGATATCAAAATATATAATTTAGGCAAGTTGGTATGTTGTGATTATGCACAGATTAAATTAACTTAAAAAAAACAAAAAAAAAAAAAAACTTCATGTCCGGGCTATTATCGGCTCATGTGATTAGTCAAATCATCAAGATCCAGAAATGATTAATCAAGCTCCAGAAATGATTTGAAACGGCACTTTAGCATCAACATTTGATGTAATTAAGTCATAAGCACTTATCTTTGAATTATTATTCGTTCAATATAAGTCTTATTTGAGACTATGTAAAAAGACAGTATCAAATATCAACTCAAGTGATTTCTCGTGCCGGGGTAATCGCTGTCCGCCCCGGACACTATTGCACAGTGTCTTTCTGTGGAGCTTTTCAGAATTCGTGGAATTTGCTTTCACTGTGTTTTTTGTTAGAAGTTCAATTATTTCTTCAACAACTGAAGACGTTCTGCCTACAAGGGGTTAGGCAAACTTTAAATTAAGATGTTTTGCTGATCCTAGTTCCTAGGATGGGATTTTCCATGACATAGGTTTCCATGGTTAGAGAAGTCAGTCCACTTCTCCCTACTTTATTCTTGCTTTACTTCTTCTCACTTCTAACTATTGGAGAGTCCCTCTGTTGATTCTCCTCTATTCTATCCATTTTCCTCCCCAGATCCCAAACTTCTCCCTCTGTATTCCTCCTTTTCCACTTCATTCTTTTTTCGGGCACTCTCAGGTGTTATGCCCTGGGCTTGCCCAGCAGAATATACTTGATGCTGGCCGCCTCCACGTGGCGGGGATGGGGGGGGGTGAGCGTAGTGACCAGGTGTTACTGCTTCTTACCTGCTAAGAAGCCAGGCACCGGCCGATAACATACCAACAGAACACATCATACACAGCCTTTCCAGAGGCATACCGGATACCTGCCTAAATTTCACATTAAATGTAGCCAGCGAACCGAAAATAGAGAAAAAAAGACTAACTGAACATCTTCAGCAAACCTGGCAAACACGGTGGCAAAACTCAACAAAAGGGCAAATAACGCGAAAATTCCTCCCAACTGTCTCGGCTGTATACCCAAAATACCCAAGCTGGCTCTCCCCAGGATTGCTGGCCACGTACCTCCTAACTGGCCATGTACCTCCTAACTGGCCACGGCGCCATCAGATTCAAACTAATGACCTTTGGACTGAGCAACACTGCCCTCTGTCATTGTGGCTTAGTGGAAACGTGGGAGCATTTAACGTACCACTGCAAGCTTTATGAAGACCTCCGATGCCGACTAATTACAGAATTACATTATGTACCAGAGAATCAAGAGGAACGCTTATTGGAGGAAGAGCATAGCTACAAAGCACTAACAAACTTTGCACAAGATCTTTTTCACAGAAGGTATACTCTTCCGCCCCCACAGCCACAATAGCGTTTCTCAGGCCCACAATATATGACTTTGCAAACAACCATATAAGGTGCACGGACAGTCACCATCAAGACAATCCACAAAGGGATTGCATCCCAGGAAGAAACAGCATTAAAAAAAAAAAAAAAAACCCGGACTCGACAAACTCGGATCCAACAAATGGACCCAGGATTCAATAACTAATGACCATGACTCCAGATAGAGACATAAGTACAGACTGGACTAAATACCCACAACTACGGACCTGACTAAGGCACCTGTCCTGCTGCCAAGTGACAACCACAGACAGGAACCTACACACGGATGGGACAACAAGGACCTGACTCAAGCAGACATGCAGCCGCCAGGCCATATGGCGACCTGTGCCAGCTCCCTTGCCGGGCACACTTTCCTCCCTTCCCTGGCAGAGGGGGAGGCGACAGCCTTCTTGTTGCCTCCTCCCCCCTGCCATCCCACATCTTTCTCTCTGGTGGGGCATGGGCATGCCCCACTGGCACATGCTGGGGTCGTCTACTCTATTGACCCCAGTCTTTCCTAGCTATTCCCCCCCTAGCCTTCAGTCTCCTCCCCTCTCTATCTCTATGCCAGCGCAGGATCCACAACAAAATTCTAGCTTCTCTAAATTATTTCGCCCTCTCCTCGGCCATTAAATTTTCAAATGCAACCCCTTCAAACCGGGAAACATGTATGTGATCAACATACAACGTGCGAATTTTTTTTTTAAGGTCCTAGCCACTGAAATCTCAGGAAATTAGGTGGCAGGACCTGCCAGAGTAAATTAATTATAATACTGGTGTACCTGGTCTGCCTCCACGGGGCGAAAGTGGGGCAACGTTGGGCCTCAGTAGGGGTCCAGCGGCTAAATGACCAGATGAACAACGGTACACGACACTACATATGAACAATATCCATACACTTTTAAATCTCTGGCATTTCCAGCAAACTGGCACACCCATCACAATGTAAACAACGCGGAGATGGGGGAAACCCCTGGTGCCGTATGACCCTAAATACACTTTACACTTTACAGAACACATAACACACGTCCAACACCCTACATACAATAGCGGCTTATGGGGGAAACCCTGGGATCCGCCACAACACATGAATATCCCTGAATATCCCCCCTGTCGGCCCCGGAATTTCTCTAAAGTGGTAGGAGGAATGCTGAAACTGTGTTCCAGAAATCTCAGCTTTAATCAACATGTAGCAATTAAAAAAATATATAAAATCCATTGTTCTGTTCGGAAGAGCAAGATTAAGCACAACTCCTACCTGGAAGTATAGTTAGGAGGAGTGGCGCAGTAAAACCATAATTATTGTGCACACAAGCATGAGCAACTAACCATTGAGAAACAATCGTCATTTCGGATTACAATTTTAAGATTAAATTCTATAATTTAATAATAAAAAAAATAAATAAATAAAAAAGTTTATCCAGGGGTAAAACAATCGTGAAAGGAATTTCCGAATGCATGTCCTTTTGTCCGATAATCCTTTTCCCCGAGACGAGGTGAGCAGGATCAAAATTTTCTATAGAACAAGGTATATAAAAAGTATCAATAAATTATTATTATTATTTATTATTATTAGCCATATGGTGCAAGGAACCCTGAGGCTTTTGCTGCACCAACCCAAAAAAAAAAATTGAGTTACCCCTGAGTGAGTAAGAGAAAGAATGATGATATCCAGCTCAGGACCCTGGGTGTGTCAATTCCATACTTACCAGATGTAAGCCCCTGGGGGTAATAAAACATTGTTTGATAGCTTAATGTCTTATGAAAGAAGATGAAGAAAAACTGTCAGGGTCTTATGCAATTTATAAAATAGTTCTTATAATGATGTTGATAGATGAAAGAAGAATGAATATCCAGAAAAATCGGACATCGTTCAGTAATCAAATTTGACCAAAAAAAAGAACAAAAATACTAAAGAAATAATGGCTATAGTGGGGAAACGTTGAATAAAACTTTTAAGAAAAAAAGAATTAAGTCTCTGAAACTTGAAACAGTACTTAACATTTCCTATAGAAGCATTATAACAGTAATACTGTACATGAGAATTTGGAAACATGCAAAGCATGTGCAAGTTGGGTTGGGTTTCCAGAAACTTATCCACAAACAGAGCGAGGGTGGAGTCATCAAAAGACAAATTAGCTTAATTCTTGTTAATCCAAATTGATTTTTTATCCCGTTTAGTGACTGGTGATAAAATTTGGCAATATTTTTATGATCCTGAATCCAAATTAAAAAACATGCAGCGGAAGCAAAGGGGGATCTCCAACCCAATTACCAGTTAGAAAAGTGATGACCTCAATTTTCTGACAAATCAAATGGATTGTAAATTGATTACCTCGCGCCTACAAGCACAATAACGAGAGAATATTACGCCAGTCTTATGCAAAATTTAAAAGCTGTAATTGGGGAAGGAAGATGAGGAAAATTTGGTAATCAGGTTTTGCTTCTCCATGACAATGCACAGGCTAAAATTCATGGATGTGGATTCGAACAATCAAATCCACCCGTTAGCTCAGATCTGGACCCAAGTGACGATTATTTGTTGAGAAACTTCAAGTCTCATCGTCGTAGAACACATTAAATTAAGAGCTAGTAGCAGTTGTGGGAGCCTGGTTTCATGCCAAACTCGAACTCTTTTGAAGGATTAAACTCCTTGCAGATATGAATATTAAATAAATAAATTTCTGTTTATACTCCGAGATGGCCACATGGTCAGAGGAGTTAATAAGATGTCAAAATGTACAGTCGGAATTGGGCAACAGGTAAGAAATTCTGATTAACTTTCATTTCAATTTATCCTAGTAATTACACTACTCAAATTGAATAGAACAGGCAATATATAATGTAATAACTAATAAGTAATGTAATATACATAAATTATGTAGTAATTATCCACAAGTTTTATATTATAATTTAGTTTTTCTTTCTGTCCTTAAAAATAAAAAACAGCCTACGTATGGTCTGAGGATGGGTTCCAGAAACGTTACTTTAATGTACTGTATAGCGATTTAGTTAATAGCTAAATAAACTATTTTAATATTCACATGGTACAAGAGTGGTCATTATAGAAATCTAGATTACATTAAAATTACTTTATTTCATTATAAACAAAATCCTCTCGACAGAGGGGAAGAATGTACCCGATACAATCCAGGCAAAACTATACACCTAAAATATTACCTTCCATCTATCTGGACAAAACTGTACAATAATTCGTGCAAATGGCTTTATCATACGAAAATACAGTTCTGCGAATTTCTAGATCTCTGTTTATGTAACTCTGGGTCTGAAACGAGTTGAGATTCAGTTTAGGGCGTAGGCGAGTGGTTAGCTCGGAATGCAGTAGAACACCGTTTGAGTTGATAATACCGTGATTGTATTATTACTAAAATTATTGCAATATTAACAAATCTGTAAGTCGCAAACTCCTCTGCCTGAAATATTTTCTTTTCAGAAAGCCAATGGCATTTTTGAGATTAATGATGTTACTAGCAGAGGATATACCCTTTGGTTCTGGTGGCATACTCAAGGATGACTGGACCGAATATCAGTTCCATCAACGTTTTAGACTTCAAGATAACAAACCATACATGTGTTATTTGGAAGAATGTCTGTGACAAGTGTATCCCAAATTCACAAAGGGGGGATAGAAGGGTGACACGAGTAATTACAGACCAGTTAGTTTAACTTCTGTTCCGGGTAAAATAATGGAGTCGCTGGTTAAAGATGCATTGCAGGATCATCTAGACAAGACTGCAGCAATAATTCAGACACAGCATGGATTTGTTAAGGGGAAGTCTTGTCTGACAAATTTGATAGGATATTATGATGTGGTTACAAAGGAACTGGATGCAAATAATAATTTTGATATCATATACTTGGATTTCAGGAAAGCTTTTGACACTGTTGCGCAAGGAAGACTATTGTACAAATTGGAGCAGAATGGTATTAAGGGTAAGTTGCTACAATGGATAAAAGGTTGGTTGAGTGGGAGAAGACAGAGGGTGTTTATCAATGGGTGCTGCTCTTCGTGAACTAATGTTATTAGTGGAGTCCCACAGGGTTTGGTGTTGGGTCCACTGTTGTTTTGTATATTTATCAATGATACTGATGAAGGTATATCAGGCTTAGTGTCGAAGTTTGCAGATGATACAAAGGTTGGTAGGTTTGTTAATGACAGTAATGGCAGCGTGCTACTGCAACAGGATCTAGAAAATTTGGGCAGATGGGCTGAGAAGTGGCAACTGAAGTTTAACATTGACAAATGCAAAGTACTGCATATGAGTAGAAGTAACCCCAGAGAAACGCACCAACTGTGTGGTACTACACTTAAGGTGGTAGAAAATGAAAGACCTGGGAGTAATTGTGCAGTCAGATATGAAATTTTCTGAGCAATGCAGACAGGCTGCCAGGGCAGGTCATGGGGTTTTGTCAATGATATACAGGAATTTTGCTAGCAGGGAAAAGGAGGCGATTGTCCCTCTGTATAATGCAATGGTCAGGGCACGCCTTGAGCTACGTACAGGTCTGGAAACCTCATTTTAGGAAGGATGTAGATTTGCTTGAGCGTGTACAGAGAAGGGAAACAAGATTGGTGAGGGGAATGAAGGGATCCTCTTGCCGCGAGAGGCTTAAGTTCTGCAAATTGCAGTGGCTGGAGACTCGGCGCCTGCGCGGTGATCTGATTGAGGTGTATAAGGCCTTGAATGGGTTGAGCACGCTGAATTTTGATGGAATCCTTCCACTTGTTCAGATTACGAATCTAAGGGGGCATAAATTCAAATTAAGAAAAGACAGATGTAGAACAGATGTGCGGAAATTTTCCTTTAGCCAGCGGGTGGTTAAATACTGGAACAAACTTCCATCTGTCGTTGTGGAAGTTGATAGGTTAAATAAATTTAAGGAGGAACTGGACAAACATTTAGAGGGAATTGTTTTGTAATTTTTTTTTTCCTTTGGCTGATGCTGCATAAGCTCATACACTTGCTTTCTTGCATCACATGCCACCACCACTACTACTACTAGACTCAGGGACCGAGGTGCAGTAGCATGTTACGCCAATGATGGTATTTGTTGTTTGCCGATGCATCCACATTTACTCTACAAGTAAATTATTTAAAGAAAACTTTCTTTAAGCACTTATTTAAAGAAAACTAGAGACACGGGATACCATTGATATCAATGAAGAACACCTATAGGCTAGTATGCTTGTTTGATAAAGTAGAAAAACATCTGTTTAGGTAACAGATGTTTTTCTACTATAAAGGGTGTACTACAGTCGTACCGACTGTAGTATACCCTTTCAAGAGAAAAAAATGACTCGCAAACGTATACAGATGACACATGTATTACCCCCCCCCCCATCAATGTGTCAATTTAAGCCAGTGAAATAATGCCCAATCACCAAACATGAATTCCCAGTCTGGTGGACAGCAAAGGAAAGTTGATTGAATTCTTTAAGGCTTTGAATGCACTGAGCAAGCTAATGCTGATGGCATTCTTCTTTCTCAGACTACGCACGAGTTTGGCATAAAATCAAGTTGACGAAGGATAGTCGCAGAATGGATGTTCAGAAGTTTGCTTTCAGCCCAGCGGATGGTTGATTGTTGGAAGAAACACTAATTTATTTCATTTATTTAAACCATTGAGTTCCATTTGTTGTTGTCGAAGTGAACAGTTTGAATTAATTCAAGAAAGAATTAAACTATTGGAAGGGACGAACATGTGATATAGGATTTTTTTTTTTTTTTTTGGGCTGGCGCTGTATAATCTTGCATCATTTTTTCAATTGTGGCTCCTGCTAAACATTTGTTTCTTGTAAGGTTTTAGGCGCATCAGCGACTTAGGCCATACATATATAGCATTATGTGTCTGTAAATTGGGTGTTATGCGGTAGATTTGCTGTTTGCAATACCAAAGTTTCCGGGAGAAAAAACATTCTACCCTCACCTGAGACCGACTAACTCAGCCACATTTTGAAAAAGGCTCATAAAAATTCCTCAAGTGTCATCGACGGGATCGAACTCAGGTCATCCGGTTTGGGAGGATGGGGATTCTACCAGCTGTGCTAACCGCGAAGGTCTTGCTAAATGTGCTCTAACAACACTTTTCTGAAAATTGGAAAGATCACTTCTCAAGACCGATCAAGTATTTATCTGAGACGAAGGAAATTGTGATTATACCATGCCACAACTTATATTTGCATATCTTATGTTTTATAACTGTTGTCGTCAAATTACAAATGGTTTCTAATTTTTTGGCCAGTGACCGCAGATAATAATTAGGAAAGTGCCTCTAGCTTTTATAGTAATTTATTTAGATACAGCAGTTGTAGTGATTTTTTAAAACTAATAATTTGATTTATCCTGAGGCTTTTCTTACTATATTCTGCGCCCATGACCTGGGTCATATTCACCATACCCTAGTAGTGCCTCTTGTTTCGATTACGTGAATTGCGTATTTAATCGTAATTTTGGTCAGATCTTCTAAGTCCTAGGAACCGACAGGACGTTCAAATTCTTAATATATTTACTGAGCGCTGCTATATCGGTTTCCGTAAAAAATTAAGTGGTGAATTCCACTTGCCACTGAGTAGCTTGTTCTGGAATACAAAACAGAATTACAAGGCGCCGCAACGGGCCTCAATAAAGACAAGACAGGGCGTCGCCTACTGCGGTAGTTTGGCCTGACTGCAGCCTTGATCATGATCTACCGGGGTACAATCTAATGACACCGTTTATCTACACAAAAAAAAAAAAACATCAGACCTACTGGAATGGAATAGAGTATTGTCACTTTAATTTCGTTTTTAGGAGAGGTAATGGGAGAGGGGGGAAGACGGAGCGAAACAATATTTGATTTAAATCTGTTTACTCTATCCAAGTATAAAAATACTCCGATCACTAATGACAAACTAGAGATCGAAAATCAATTCTGATACTTTGTCACTACATCTGCATTTTATAGTCAGTGATAACGGAAAAGTATCTGCTACTAAATCACCCACCGTTCACTCGTAACAAATATTGTATGTGACAGCTATTCTGGACATTTTTTTTTCACATTTCTAGGCGTTATCAAGTATCGGGGACAAGCTTGGAGGGTGGGGTATTCGAACGATGTCACCGATCACTAATCAGAGGAGCGGATCATCCACCTCCTTTGAAATTGTAGCATGTGTATTCAAATGTAAATATTAATTCCTGTTTAAGATATATCGACAGTGATGTTTTTAGTCAAAAATATTGAATCATAACTTTGATTAGTTAAAGTTAGTAATGTCTTGCTATGCTTCCCCTTTATCCCACTTATTACGATTACCAGCTACACTTTTTTTTAGCTTATAAAAGTAACTGATATTTTTAAGAGCAGTCACAGTTCTCACCAATAAGCAGAAATCATCAAGAACGCTAAACCGTTCCAAACTACTGTCGGTTAAGGTTAGGGGCTCGGGTGCCAATTGAAATCTGGCGCCCCCTTTAAAATTTTCTTCATATGTGTATGAAAGTTTCAGGCGCCCCTTGAACGTTGGAAACCCTTACACCTTCGGGACGTCCCGCCCCTGCTTAAGGTAACCTAAGCCCGTCTCTGTTCAAAGCAGGCTTATTGCTCATTGGCTATTTACGGACTCTGGACTGCAGCCCTCACTGTATTTTATTTGGGGGGGGGGAGGGATCTTCTTTCGTTATAATTAGAAAAGAAATCTTTTGAACTGCATGTTCCATTTTCAACAAAGAAAGTTGAACTGAAAAGTGAATAATATGTGTATAAAGGAAAAAATGAAATCTGATCACGGTCTTACGTGTTGATAAGCATCGTTCTCATCATGCATTACATTAAATAGGCAAACAATCCATTATTGTCTAATCTGCTGATATCAAACAGGTTATGTCGCAAGGTACGATCACATTAACGGAACCAACGAGCCTTACATCATTTCTGCATCAATCAGAGGGCCAAAGTACATGTACAGAACAAATGGCACTTTAACATGGCATATTGAGGGTCCAATATACACACAATCTGGGTGATACCATCTTGTGTAGCCTATAGATAAGCTAAAATTCTTGCAAACTCAGAGGAAGGAACCTTTAGCTCTCTCTAATTGAATAACCCAAAGGGTCCAACACAGCATGGTGCTGTGGCAGGTTGTCCCTACCACATAAACATACAACTTCACATTAAATTATATGATTTTTATAATTAGGAGTTACTTTTTATAATCTTAATGTGATCTTGGTAAGACTTGCTTGAATACAACATAACAGTCACTCAGAAAACATTGAACATGTGGATTTATTTTATCAACAGAAATATAAAACAGTTGTTAATATTGAGCTATTTATGACATTGATGTATTAAGTGGCAGAAAACCCAGTTACTGCATACACAAGGGAGCTATACTATACCCATCTGAACAATGTTTAACAGCTCTTGCAGCATGAGGCTTTTCCCATTGATTAACTTGAGTTTTTGTTTTTTTTTTTATCTAATATAGCATCTTTTATATTGTAGATATATTTCATTGCAAATTTGTTTGGGTCTTCACAGTGTCAACTTACCCACCAATGAGACCAAGAACAATCAAAGCCAATAGTGAGAGGCCTTGTCACTTTGAAGACAAATTAGGATTACAAGACATGGTCTAGCCTCTTCTGTTTCAGGACACTTTCTTATCTCCTGTATTTCCTTTTTCTTGTCTATAAACTGTTTGCTTTCTTCTACTCTATGAGAGGCCTTCTTTGAGATTTTTTTTTTATTCCTAAATTAAAACTGTAGTATGGACAATGGCACACACTTAAAATAAACAGCAATAGCCTCCATACAATGAGACTATGCCCTATTTGTATAATTAAGTTATCTTAATGACTATAGTTAACAGCTTGAATGTACAGTTACACAAGCATCCTGAGGTTAGTGATGGGCATAATCTAATGATTAATAGTCAATCAATTATGCAAATCACTCAATTATGAAATCAAAAGTTTAAAAAAAATTGGATATCAAACTGATGTTATCAAAACTAAAGCTGAAGTCCTACAATGTCTTATGCCACTTGGCCGATCTGTCTTTCTCTCCCCACATGTGTGCGCACATGCACACGTATCAAGACGGGCGATGGGTATAATTAAGGTCACAATGGAAATAAGTGATTATGAAAACAACCACCATAATTGATTATGGCCTCTTGATTATTCCCATCACTACCTGAGATAACAAAATCTATCCTGAAGGGCCTCATGCTATTTTCTGAGTCTCCCAACTATGCCACAACAGCTAATGATGGATCCACATATCATGCAACCTCTTTCAACATCACATTCTACAGATGACTGACTGATCAACTGGGGTCAAGTTCTGGGGAACTGGTGATTCAAAGGAAAAGAATCAAGTTTTCTAAATTTTTCATAAATCTACATATATCTAGTCTGGCTTGGAGCTCTTAAAGATTCCTCTGTAACTGGGTAATCTATTTTCTCACCTTTTTAAAAAAATATTCTATTTACAATAGTCCAGAACAGCCATGTATTCCAAGTAGTTTATATCAGTGCTCTGCCTTGCACTGCACTTTAGAGTTTATATAAAATAATGAGTTCTCATATCAATTTACCCATTTGGGAGGAGCCTTTGAATTTAAGTGGAAACCCTGCATTCAGGGGTAATAATGCTTAACACAAATAGCAGAAAACTTTATTTGAAGTGGCACAATAACAAAGCAACTCATGAAGGTGTTATTAACATGAGATCAAGAAAATTCACACATGTGCTGGGGGGGGGGGTAATTTTATTGATTTCTTATGTTAATAACACCATTTTTTTTTTTTTTTCATGAAACCCCCAAACACGAGGTATTAGAACCTATAGTACTTAGTACCGTGCTTGGGTTGGAGGTTAAGAAGATGAGAGAAGATATTTGTTGAAATTAGGACCAGGGTATGTATGCCAGGAGCAAACGTTGATGACGTTGTAGAGCAGATATCATCTTTTAAGGGCACAAAAGGTGATATAGTTGTACACGTTGGCACTAATGATATCAAGAGTAGGAGACCGGCAGAATTACTTAACAAGTATGGGTCACTATTGAAAAAAAGCCATGAATTAGGGTTGAATTTGAAAGTGTCTGCAATTCTGCCCAAACACGATAGGATGGAGTACATGATGAGAACCTTGTCGATCAATCCGGCCCTGGAAAGATTGTGCAAGGCTCAAGGGATAGAATTTTTTCAGCCTGGTCTGTACTTGTTAACAGGAGAGACTGCTTCTACAGGGATGGGATACACTTAAATAGAAATGTTGCAAGAATATTTGCTGATGCTATCAAGGCAGTGTTAGGAGAGTCCGAAAACTGCTAGCTTCGGGGGAGACAGACTAATAGATTAACACTAGCCACTGGCAGAGGTGAAAGAGATTCTTGCACTGCTTCTATTGGAATGAACAGAAGCCTGAAAAACAAGATGCAGGATATTTCAGAGACTGCTGGGAGTCATTGCGATACAAGTAACCACATGGGTTCTGTTAGGTTACCTAAGAATAGAAACAGGTGCATGTATACTTGCATGTACACCAATGCTAGGAGTTTAGTAAATAAATTGATGAATTTTGAGGTATTGCTCAAAACATCAAGGGCAGATATTGTTGGGATATCAGAGACGTGGTGTCACACAGATATAAGGAATGCAGAACTGGAATTTGGGAAGTACAACGTCTACAGAAAGGATAGGAAGGGAGGAGGGGTTATGCTATTAGTTAAGAAACACAAAATCCAAGGAAGTGAAGCCAGTCGACATCGCTGGACAGTGCAGTGTCAAGTCAGTCTGGTGTGACATAAACATTGGGAGATCAAAACTGAGTAGGAGTGTGCTATTGGCCTAATGACTCTGATTAGTATAATAAGAAAGTGTACAGGGAAACAGGAGTTGGCCAGTAAATCAGAGAGTCTTATAATGGGGGATTTTAATTTCCCAGATGTTGACTGGAATTTGGGGGCTGGTCACTCACACACTAGCAAGGCTTTTGTGGATTTATTGGTTTGTTGTTGTTGTTGTTTGTTTGTTATTTGGTTTTTAGGAGCATTAGCAAATAAGGCCTTATTGCTCCGGGATATGCGGTGGTCATTTCCTGACCTTTCTGCAACTTCCGTATTTGGTGGTGACGGGCTCGAACCCCTGTCTAATCAAGAAGCGTGTGCTACGCACTGCTGCTCCTTCCCACCTGGATACGGAGGTGCCTGGATTTATTGGATGATTGTTTTCTACATCAACATGTTCAGGAGGCAACTAGCGGGAGTAATACTCTTGATTTGATTATCAGTAGTGATTCTTCATGCATTAAGAATCTGCAGATAAATGAACCACTAGGTGGTAGTGATCACAGTGTGCTGAAGTGGGATTTACTCAAAGAGGTAACTACCATTAGGTGTAAAGGGAAGGGTTATTGCTTTCGTAAAGGCAACTACGATGGACTGAGACAGTATTTAAATTCTATACAGTGGAACCAACTGATGATGTTACCAACAGCAAATTCAAAATGGGAAGCATCCAAAGAACTTATCTTGGAAGCTACTAGGCTTTACTTACCAACTAAGAAATATTGTTAAAGGTTTAGGCCTAAGTGGATGTCAGATGAACTAATGAGACATATGGCAGAGAAGAAAAATGCATGGGATACATAAATTAACATGCAACACAAAAGCCTATGATAGATATAAGTTGATCTGTAACCAAGTTACAAAGGAGGTTAGGCAGGCGAAGGCAGATTACGAGAAATCTTTGGCAAGGGAAGCAAAGAAAAACAGCAAAGAGTTCTTTACTTATGTAAACTCTAGAGGGAAGGGGATGAATTAAATTGGTCCACTTGATATCGATGGATAAACTGTTGATGATCCTGCTCAGGTAGCTAACAAACTAAATGAATATTTTGCATCGACATTCACACATGAGGAGTTATTCAGCAAGGGGAATGCCAGATGTGTATTCAACTCTGGCAGTAAGCTAGAGAATCTTGTAATAACTGAGAGTAAAGTGGAGGAGAAATTGTTGAAGATAAAGACAAGAAAGGCACCTGGGGTGGATGGAATCTATCCAGTTATATTAAAGGAGGCAGCAAAGGAAGTAAGCAAACCCTTAGCCATAATTATGAGAGCTTCCTTGGACTCAGGGGAGTTACCCACAGACTGGAGATGTGCAAATGTGACCCCAATTCAGAAAGGAGGATCAAAGGCTGACACAAGTAATTATAGACCTGTGAGTTTAACATCTTTCAGAAAAATTAATGGAGGCACTGGTTAAAGAAGCACTGCAGGATCATCTAGACAAGACTTCAGTTATAGCTTGGACACAGCATGGTTTTGTTAAGGGGAAGTCTTGCCTGACCAATTTGATTGGATACTATGATGCAGTCACAAAAGAACTGGATGCAGGGAATAACTGATATTATATACTTGGATCTTAGAAAGGCTTTTGATACTGTTGCACATGGAAGACTGCTGCACAAATTGGAGCAGTGTGGCATTAGAGGCAAATTGCTGTTATGAATAAAGGGGTGGTTGAGGGGGAGAAGACAGATTGGTAATCAATGGACACTGCTCATCGTGGACTAATGTTATCAGTGGAGTCCCTCAGGGTTCAGTGTTGGGTCCATTATTGTTTTCTGTATTTATAAATGATATTGATGATAGTATATCAAGCTTAATGTCCAAGTTTGCAGACGATACGAAGGTTGGCAGGGTTGTCAAGGACACTGACACTATGCTGCTGCAACAGTATCTGGAAAAGTTGAGCAGATGGGATGAGAGGTGGCAAATGAAGTTTAACATTGACAAATGTAAAGTACTACATATGGGAAACAGCAACCCCAGAGCAAAGTATCAACTCTGTGGTACTACACTGACAGTGGTAGAGAATGAAAGGGACTTGGGGGTGGTTGTGCAGGCAGATATGAAGTTCTCTGAGCAGTGCAGACAGGCTGCAAGAGTAGCTCATGGTGTATTGTCAATGATATATAGGAATTTTTCTAGCAGAGATAAGGAGGTGATTATTCCCTTGTATAAGGCAATGGTCAGGCCACCCCTAGGGTATGCAGGTCTGGAGGCCTCATTTCAAGAAGGATGTAGAGCTGCTGGAACGAGTACAGAGAAGGGCAACAAGATTAGTGAATGGAACAAAGGGGTGCTTTTACGAAGAAAGTCTTAAGTTTTGCAAATTACAGTGTCTGGAGACTAGGCACCAGCGAGGTGATCTGATAGAGTTGTATAAAGCCTTGAATGGTTTGAGCATGCTCAATGCCGATGGGATTCTTCCTCTTGCTCAGAATAATCACCTGAGAGGGCATAATTTCAAACTGAGGAAAGACAGATGTAGGATAGACGTGCGGAAATTTGCCTTTAGCCAGCGGGTGGTTGGTTGGTGGAACAGACTTCCATCACTTGTCGTGGAAGTTGATAGCCTAAATAAGTTTAAGGCTCAGCTGGACAGGTATTTCGAAAGAACAGAGGGGTGAAGTGGAAGTGGTTTTTTTTTTTTTTTTTTTGGCTGATGCTGCATAAGCTTGCTTTCTTGCATCAAATGCCTCTACTAATGCTAATTAGACTTGAACTTTTGTAGACTATAATTTTCAGGAAATACGTATGAAGGAAGGTTGTTCCAGAAAAAAAAACGGCAGTTGAATAAATAAACGAGGAAGATCAAAAGTTGGTTCTGTGAGTCTGAAGTTGGACAGTAAATGGATGTTGGCAGCATGTGTTCAGACTGTTTTGAAAGAGAAAGTGGGAATTATAGAAGCCAATTCAAAAGAACAGTGCCCATGGAAGTATCTGTAGAAAAGGCATGCGGCAGAAACAGTACGTCTATAAGACAGCGAGTGGAGAGACTGTTAGAGACGAGTCATGAATTAACCTAACTGCCCTCTTCTGAATGGAATCTAGAAGCCTGAGAGAGGTTTCGGGAGCACCGTCCCAGTTGTGAGAACAAAATTCCATGGTAGGGTGGATCTGCTATTTGTACAGAGTGAACAGCTGTTTGGAACAAAAGTAACATTGAGAACGAAAGAAGTTTTTTTTAGATGCAGAGGAAGCAATATTTGTAATGTTCTTGTGCCAAGGCAGATTAGAAGTCAGGGTAATCCCCAAAAGAGATGCATCATTTTGCCTAGAAATCAGAGTATCACCAAAGATAAGCATAGGAGCAGAAGAATCCTTTTTCGAGACATACGACAAGACAGTTTCAGAAGGATTGAAATCAACTAAGTTGTCTTTGCCCCACATGAGAATTACCTGTAGATCTGAATTTAAGGAATTTGTAGCAGATATTCGAGAAGTTGAAGCTGATTGAGCAGGGCAAGATTTCTCAAAATGGAAAGTGGAACGCAATGTGCTATCATTGGCAAAACTATGGATAGGATTTCCAGTCAATGGGAAGAGGTCATTAATATACAAGAGGAAAATAGTGGGGGAAAGAACTGAACCTTAGGGAACACCAGCATTAGTGGAGAAGTTAGAAGACAGAGCCATCTACCATCACCCTCAGTGAGCAATCAGAGAGAAAACTGGATAACAAATGGCAAACCATAAGATGGAAGCTTGTTTAGAAGACCTTTATGCCAAACACTATCGAAAGCCTTTGAGATGTCAAGAGCAACTGCTTGGGTTTCGCCAAACTTTTACATTGAATTTCTCCATAAATGGGTAACATAAGCCAGAATATCACCAGTGGATCGAAACTGATGGAATCCATACTGGGGATCCTTGATCAGACGGAAGGTTTCTAGGTAGTCTTAAGAGTTGGCGGTTAATTGATATCTCCATTACTTTAGAAAGAGTAGAAGTAATTGCAATGGGACAATAATTGGATGCAAGGCATTTGCCACCCTTTTTAGGAACTGGCTGGATATGAGCAAATTTCCAAGCAGAAGGAAAAACACCTTTGGAATAAGAAAGTGAAAAAAAAGTCGGCAAAGAACAGGAGTTCGTTCAGGAGCGCAGGTTTAGAGAACAAGTGGAAAAATACCATCGGGACCTAGAGCTTTCTTAGCATCAAGATTCGTCAAAATCCTTCTGATATCCTTTTGACGGAAGACCACAGGAGGAATTGAATGGTGCGTGTTGGGAATGGTGGGAGGTGTTTTACCAAGATCATTAATACACGAGTCAGAAGAAAAATGGATGCTAGCAGGTCAGCTTTATCCTTGGCTGAGGTGACAACAGAACCATTGTTTCTGTTGTCACTACTCTTAGCCTGTTCAAAATCTAGTTTGGACTGATTAATAACTGCTTTACAATTGTTGCAAGCTTTAGTGTAGGCAGAAAATGAAACTGAAGAATTGGAAACAAGCCAATTACAATATGCAACATTCTTCTCTTGAACAGCCTTAGCACATTTATTGGAAAACCAAGGTTTAGATAAAGGACAAGATTTTAAAGTAGAGTGTGGAATAAAGGATTCCATTCCTACAAGAATAATTTCACTGACACGATCTGAGAAAATGCTGATATCAGAAGTTTTGAAACAGTAATGTGATCAAGGAAAAGAAAAGAAATCTTGCAGGTCATCCCATTTTGCATTCTTGTAATGCCAAACAATACGAGATTGGGAATAGCCATGAGATAAAGGTTCCACTGGAGAAGAGACAATCAAGTTGTGATCTGAGGTGCCTAAAGGACCACTCACTTCAACCGTGTACTTAGAAGGGTTATTTGTGAGAAAAAGAACAAGCGTGTTGTCTGTATGGTTAAGACTGTCCGGTACTCTTGTAGGTAAATGAACAATCTGTGCAAGGTCATTAGTAATTGCAAAAGCCTCAGCATCTCAAAATTACCTCACTGTTAGGAAAGTTGGACTGGAGAAAGTCAAGTTGCAGAAGTCAGAGCTCCAAGTGTCTCTCCACAAAGTGTCTCCGCTCGCTGTCTCATAGACGCACTGTTTCTGCTGCATGCCTCTTCTACAGATACTTCCATGGGCACTGTTCTTCTGAATTGGCTTCTATAATTCCCGCTCTTTCAAAACAGTCCAAACACGTGCCGCCACCAGCCAACATCCATTTACTGTCCAACTCCAAACTCACAGAACCAACTTTTCATCTTCCTCGTTTATTCATTCAACTGCCGTTTTCTGGAATAACCTTCCTTCATACGTATTTCCTGAAAATTACAGTCTACAGAAGTTCAAGTCCAACGTCAACAAATATCTTCTTTTCGTCTTCTCAACCTCCAACCCAAGCACGGTACTAAGTACTATAGGTTCTAATACTTCTCGTGTTTGGGGTTTACATAAAAAAGAAAAAAAAGTGATTAGTTGAGTTGGGAAAACGGTAGAGACAACAGATGAATCTGACAATGAAGTAGAGAGATTTTAAGCCAGAAAAGATCGAAAAGAGGAGATTCCAAATTACCAAGTCTCTGACGGGGAATATCGGAATGGACATATGCACAAGTACCACCTTTGAAGCAAAAGGAATCATACAGCAAATAATTTGGGCAACTGAGATGAGAAGTAGTTGAATCAACTAATAACTGAGACTGTCAGAAAAAAGTACATGGGGTTTGGCAGACTGCAAATGGAAATCGTTGAGATTAGAATTGAGACCACATATTTGTGAAATGAACTAGGAAGTGTTTGGGAGGTTTAGATCTTTTTGCAGATAAGCTTACTCTATTAGTTTGACAATTCATGATATATTCAATAGTAAGAAAATGTGGGGAACATGCTGTATGAAGTAATGAAATTTTTGGATATGGCGTACACATGGTAAAATTATACCCAGATCCTTGACACAATGTGGCCTCAACAATGCCCCCACATACACACTACTCGGACTCCCTCCAGTCACCATCTTTCAGAGTTGAGGTAGCAAGATTATACACTAGCTGATCCGGACACCTCCTAAAGAGTTACCAACAGGTTTGGTCCACTGTACTAACTAGTGGCCGGCCTGCAAGCACCATTTTAGAGCTGTACCCTCGAAATGTAAGGAAGATTGGATCTCGCCATGATGTTCACCATAACCTTAAAAGTCATACTGCATGATGGAAGCGATGGGGAAGGGTTGACCGGAACTTAGCTCGGGAAACTAAACATGGGTTCCACCACTTCAAGCTTCCAATAGCAAAGTGGTGGTATTGCACTGGTTGATGAGTCCTCTACCACCTAGTATACGGGAGTCCTTAAAATTATTAAAATATCTGAGTTAATGTCAATTTCATTATTCCTGTTATTTAGGAATAATAAAATTGAGATCAATTTTATTAATTTGAAGGGCTCTGGGATGTATTTTATGAATTTGAAGGATGCACTGATTTCACGTGAATAACTTTTGAACATGTTGCTAAAAATGGCAGTCTCTCTGGCAGCTACATGTTGGTGTGCAGTGGCTTGAACTGCACACCAAAAAGTGGAAATGTCCAACTGTGTGAAGTTGGACATTTCCACAATAATACAATTTTCACAGTGAAACTAGGCCTGTTATACAAACAGGCAACATGCTTATGTATAAAAGAATACTAGTTGGTATCTACATTAAAAAAATGTTTTCAATACAAAACAATGCATTATTCACAGTTGTGTCCACTGTTAGTATTAAAATAAAGGATGACATCAAATAAGTCAGCTTCACATTATTTCTTGCCTATTTTTAGATTATAAAATAGGTGAATTTATACAAGAGCATGCATGAAATCGGAGGGCTTTTCTTAACTCTGATGTGCAATCCAAAGAGTTCAGGAAAAATATTTTTAACACAAACTGGTTTGAGTAAAAAAAAAAAATTAAGAGTTTAAATTACAGAAGAATGCAAGTCCTGCTATAATTTAAGCTTCATTATTTCGGAGCTGTTTCCTAGTGAATTAACAGTTTCACTTCTGCAACTACTAAATCTGGTCAGAGAACTGGTTTTTATTGATATATTAATTTGTTTTTTGGGATAAGGATAAAAGAACATAACTAGGAAGAGTGGAAAGTTTCTTCACATATTCACATTTAATTTCTGAGAAATGAATACATTTAAAGTAACATCAAATGGCAAGCCTTTAAGAAAAATTAATTCTGTCTGCATTTATAATTGAATAAAGTGACAAAGAATCTGCCAGTATGGTGTTTCAAATTTTTTATTATTAGTAGTGGCAAATGATACAAGAAAGAAAACTTGTATAGCATTAGCAAAAAAAAATTCCCACTTCATCTTTTTGTTCTTCCTTGAATTTATTCAAACTACCTACCTCCACAACACCAAATAGGAGTTTGTTCCAACAATCAACCAACTTCTGACTGAAGGCAAATTTCCACATATCTGGCCTGAAACCATTCTCCCTCAATTTGAATTTGTCCCCTCACATGTGTATTCTGAGCAAGAGAAATGATTTCATCAGCATTGAGCTTACTCAATCCATTCAAGGCCTTAAAACACATCAATCAGATCTCCTCACAGGTGACTGGTCTCCAGATGCTGGAATTGCAAACCTGAAGCCTTTCCAATAACAACACCCTTCTGCTCCCCACACCAATCTTGTTGTTCTTCTCTGCACCCATTCACAGATACACATCCTTGCTAAAGTGAGGCTTTCAGACCTGTATACAGTATTCAAGATGTGGCCTAACCACTGCCATATGGTCATTGAAGGTTGGTAAGTTAGAAGATACTTGATGACATTAGACTCTAATATCTGTAGATTGTAATTTTCAAGAAAGAAGTGTGGAAGAAGCTTGTTCCAGGAAGCTGATGGGATAAATGAGGAAAAAGAAAAGTTGGTTCTGTGGGTTTGAAGTTCTTTGTTTTGTTGTGGCACATGATCAGACAGGGTTAGAAGAAAGAGGGAGAATTACAGAAGCAAATTCAGAAAACAGTACCCATGGTAGTATATCTAATATACAGATATAAGATATGGCAATGGTTAGGCCACATGGTGCTGTAGAAAGTACTTTGGGCTATCAATGCACAATAAATAGCTTACTGTGGAAAAGTAAAGCCATCTGTTGTTGATAAAGTTGTAACATTTAATATTAGTCCATACTTAACTTGCTATTTCAATTATTCCTTAGATTATGGTTATTTCTGGACAAGCATTATGCAACTGAAACCATGTGCCCCTCCTTAATCAAATATTTTAAATTAAAGAAAAAGAACACAGGAGGCATTCTAAAAAAAAACTCGAGCCTGATTGCCATGCCCTTATGATGATACCTGGATATGCCACTGCTCCAGTCTGGCAAGAAAATTGAATCAAATTTTTCAAAAGGAGACAAGTAGCATTAACTATACCATCTTGGAGGACTTGTCCCTTAGATGTACTAATATTCTAGGAATGCTTCAAAAGTCCAAAGACAGGACACACCACAATGCTATAAAAGGCTGAAGTGAGATGTGCCAGTGATAGGGGTATCTATCACTGACAAAGTCTGTGGAAAGCATTTCCTTGTGTTGCTGAGATTAAAAGGTGCAGATTAATGTAAGTGCCAGCATTGGAAGATTATTTTTTTAATTGTGGTTTGCCATTTTAATTAATTGATGATGCTATGGTCTTTGAAATGGACAGAATTATTTATAACCCAGACTTTAGACTGTTTTCTATATGTATCATCTTAAAGGATCTTTCTTTCTCATCCTGTAATTGGACAAAAACAGACGAGTTTATTAAAATAAAACTCTGTATATTAGATAGATACTTCCATGGGCACTGTTCTTCTGAATTAGCTTCTGTAATTCTCCCAACCTTGTCTGATCATGTGCCACAATGAAACTTCAAACCCACAGAACCAACTTTTCTTCCTCATTTAGCCCTTCAGAAGCTTTCTGGAACACTTCCTCCATACTTCTTTTTTGAAAATTACAATATTTCAAGTCTAATGTGAACATCTTTTTCTGTCTTACCAACTTTCAACAGTACTAAATACTACAGGTTCTAATACCTTTCATGTTTGGCATTTTCATAAAAAAAAACAACAAATACATTGAGTATAGTACCATCCAATTTATTATCATTTGTTTCTTCTTTATACTCGCATACATGAAAAACTTATTTTTTCTTTGCTCTTAGACAGTGATTTCTCATATTCAGCTTATGCCAACCCAAAGTATTCTGTGGTACACTACAACACAGCTACATGTTGATCTAGTACCTGCAACAGCCCAATACATACTGTTAGAGACACTACTTACATCACTTACTTTTCTATGCCATCTTTTTCTGCTATAATTGACTGATCAGATCCATACATCATCCTAACTAAAAGGGTTTCACACTCCAGACAGATTCTCAATGAGAAAGTGAAAAATCAATTACAAATGTTGTTTCTAAGCCATACCAAATACTTTTAGGGATCTCTTAATGACATGAAATTTTGCTACAAATTCAGTAGGTGGGGATGTGTGTGTGTGTGTGTGTACACGCACAGATGACCTAAAGCCCAAACCTCCACAATGGCACAACTGGGTTCGGCAAGATATGATAGTGTATATGATTTTATTTTTACATATCCTTTACATTACTGTAATTGCTACATTTAATTCTACTGGATACATCCATTTTATTTATTCCACTACTAAAAATATGCATCTGTTTTTATCTGAAAATATCTTTTAACCTAACTCAAATTATGGCAGAATATTATTTTACAGATTTCTAAGCCTGCATGCAAACAAAAGTCTACTCTTGCATCCAGGCTAGAGCCTTTCGTTTGAAGTACCAACTACACTGTGCTGCCACTTTATTAGGTACACCTACTTAGTAGCATGTTGAGCCTCCAAAACAGCCTTAATTTGTCTAGGCATGGATTGAACAAGATTCTGAAAACGTTGTGCAGGAATGGAGTACCATGCAGACGTGTGTCACGCAGTTCCTTGAAATTCGACGGAGGTGTAGGCCTGCAGCAAACAGCCCTTTTCAGCTCATCCCAAAGATGTTCAATAGGATTGAAATCAGCAGACAGAGGGGCCACTGCAGCAAAGAAAAGTCATTGTCATGTTCCTGGAACCATTCTATAGCAATTCGGGCTTTGTGCACCAGCACATTATCCTGCTGGAGGTAACCATCTGACTGAGGATAAACTGTCAACATGAACGGATGCACTTGGTCAGCAATGATGTTTAAGTATGAGGTGGCATTCCAATGTGAATCTATGGGTATCAATGGACCCAACATGTGCCAAGAAAACATTCCCCACACCATAACACTGCTCCCACCACCTTGCACAGTTGTCGCCAGATATGATGGGTCCATTGATTCATGTTGTTTTCGCCAAATTCTGAGCCTTCCATCAACATGATGCACCAGGAACTTCAACTCGTCAGACCAAGCAACTGTTTTCCAATCCTTGATAGTTCAGTGCTGGTATTGCTGTGCCCACAGGAGGTGTGCTCTCGTTCTTCATTAATAACAAAAAAAGGTACACGATGTGGCTGTCAGCTATTGTAGCCCATTCACGAACAAAGTGCAACTAGTAGTCCGTTGCGATATTTTGTTCTGCGCACCATGGTTGTATTCTGATGTGATGTGCGGCATTGTAGCCCGTCTGTATGCTTGCACAATTCTAGCCATCCTCCTCTGACCTCTCTCATCAACATGTGATTTTCTTCCACAGGAGCGCTGTTGAGAGGAAGTTTTCTGTTCGTTGCACCATTCTCGATACACCCTTGAAACTGTGGTACGTGAAAAGTCAGGAGAACTGCCGTTTCAGAGATGCTTTGTCCAACACGTCTTGCACCTACTACCATGACACATTCGAAGTACATTAGATCACTCCTTTTCGCCATTCTTGCTACAGTTTGTACGCTTAACTGATACAGAAAGGTTGTTCTGCTGCATTTATATCCACAACTGTGGTCATGTGACTTGCAACATTGTGGGACAAACCATTTGTGTGCACAGCAGGGTTGTACCTAATAAAGTGGCAGCACAGTGTATATTGGTACTTGGATGAAGACTCATTATGCACAAATCATTTTAACTCTACTGAATAGTGATTTCTCAAATTTAATACAGAAAAAGAATGAAATTCTTTTTTGGTCTCAATACTATTTTAAAATGGTGCTGAATTACATGAATGTGAAGTGGCTTTACAATTTAAAAAAATAAAAATTTAACAAAACTAGGCTCTAAATGATCCCAAGCAATTAACAAGTTAATGAAGCTTGAAACGCATTTTTCAAACGTTGCATCAATCTAATACCATTCAGGCTGATGCCAGATTCAAATACAGAAATGAAGTAAAACAAATAATATTTAATGTACAACCTACTAGTTGCCTTATAATTATTCATCATGTCTAAAAATGACCATATAGTAATTCTGTAAATCAGGCTAATAAACTAATTTCATAAAGGTTAAATTAAGTCTTAACAAAAAAAAGGAGAGAGAGAAAGAAAGGTTATTGAAGGTTGCTCATATCAGGAAAGAGCTTCAGTTGTGCAAATTGGCATTAGCAAAAAGCATATGATGTAAGAAAGCTTATACAGCATATAAAAGCATTATACAGCTTATAAAAGCATATGATGCAAGCTTATACAGCATCTGTCAAAATATAAAAAACCTTCTCATTTCACCCATCCACTCACTCCAAATGTTTGTCTAGTTCTACCTTGAATCTATTTAAGCTATCAACTTCTACAACAACAAATGGAAGTTTGTTCCAGCAATCAACCAGCCACTCGATAAAGGCAAACTTCTGCTTAGAAGTTTGCCTAGAACTACCTTCCCTCAATTTGAATTTATGCCCTCAGGCAATTATTCTGAGCAAGAGGGAGAATCTCATTAGCATTGAGCATGCTCAAACAATTCAAGGCTTTATACACCTCAAAAGATCACCTCGCAGGTGTCTAGTCTCCCAACACTATAATTCACAAAACTTAAGTCTTTCTTCATAAGAGCAACCCTTTGTTTCATTCACTAATCTTGTTGCCCTTCTCTGTACTCATTCCAGCAGTTCTACATCTTTCCTAGAAGACAGACATGCTTCCTGAACTGTATACAGTACTCAAGGTGTGGCCTGACCATTGCCTTATACAAGGGAATAATGGCCTCCTTATCCCTGCTAGAAAAATTCCTGTATATCATTGACAAGATACCATGAGCTACACTTGCAGACCATCTGCACTGCTCAGAAAACTTCATATCTGACTGCACAATTACCCCCAGGTCCTTTTCATTCTCTACCACTGTCAGTATAGTACCACACAGTTGATATATTACTCTGTAGTTACTGCTTCCCATATGCAGTATTTTACATTTGTCAATGTTAAACTTCAGTTGCCACCTCTCAGCCCCTCTGCTCAACTGTTCTAGATCCTGTTGCAGCAGTGTATTGTCATTAACAACCTTTCCAACCTTTGTATCGTCTGCAAACTTAGACAATAAGCCTGATATACCATCATTAATAAATACAGAAAACAACAATGGATTCAACACTGAACTCTGGGGGACTCCATTAATAACATTAGTCCACGAAGAGCAGTGTCCATTGATTACTACTGTCTTCTCCCACTCAACCATCCCTTTAGCCAATAGCAGTAATTTGCCACCAATGCCACACTGCTCCAATTTGTGCAGCAGTCTTCCATGTGCAACAGTATCAAAAGCCTTTCTAATGTCCAAATATATGATATCAAAATTATTCTTTGCATCCAGTTCCTTTGTGACCACATTATAGTATCCAATCAAATTTGTCAGACAAGACTTCCTGTTAACAAACCCATGCTGTGTCCAAGCTATAACTGAAGTCTTATCTAGATGATCCTGCAGTGCTTCTTTAACCAGTGCCTCCATTAATTTACCTGGAACAGAAGTTAAACTAACAGGTCTGTAATTACTTGTGTTGCCCTTTGATCTTCCTTTGTGAATTGGAGTCACATTTGCACATCTCCAGTCCATGGGTACCTCCCCTGAGTCCTAGGAAACTCAATTACGGTTAAAGGTTACAAAGGAACTGGATGCAAAAAATAATTCTGATATCATATACAGTCAGTCCTCGTATAACACGTGTTTACACTACACGAATTCGATCATACACGATTTATAAATAGGGGAACGATATCTTCTATAACACGAACCGAATTCGCTTATGCACGATTCGCCTTTGGGTTTACAAGAAATGGCAGTCGAACGCGGAATCACCCCAACCGAACGCAACACGATAGAAATGAAGAGAAGATTCTGAAAATGTATTTATGTTTTTTATATCAGTGAAGGGGAAACAGATTTCACCATAATAACGTAAAAACCAACACAATTCCAGCTATCGGTATAATTGCAAATGCAATTAGATCGAGTTTACTACCAGTTTATAACTGATTCCACTAGCAGAAACGCAACTGGAAATTGTTTTTATTGTTTTATGGTAGCAACCCCTAGAAATGTGCTTTAGTAAAATGTGAGGTGTTAATCTCTGCCTTTACGGTGTTGTTTATTCAGTTGCTACACGCGCGCAGCTTTGTTTATGTGTATCAAGCGTGCCTCCTCATTTTGTAATTGTGCTTTATTCCCTAAAAATTAGTAAAATACTTAAAAGGTGTGAAAAGGAAGCGTCCTGGTGAAGACACTACAGATTCAGAGAAAAAAAGAAAAGCAATACCGATAAACAGAGGCGGACTGGATCAAAAATTCTTACCCGGGAAAATTTATAGTGACCTCATACTATGGTTTATGGCCAAAATTACACCGGCCCACCGGGGTTTCCCCAGTAAGGCTTACGGCCAGTCCGCCTCTGTCGATAGAGAAAAAATATGAAATTGTGAAACGCTTTGAGCGAAATGAAAGACCATGTGATACTGCACGTGCTACAGACCTAAATGAGGCAACGCCGAGAATTACAAAGAATGCAGAGAAAATAAAACCAATTTTCATAGCGGGAACAACTCAGTGTAATTAGAATCCATTAGATTAAGACAAAGAATTGGAAGAGATGGAACGACTGTCATCTGTTGGGATAGAAAATCAAACAAAAAACAAGTTTTCTTACGATAGAAGCAAAAGCATTAGCAATATTTTATTACATAATAGTTGTAATAAAATACGTAAGTATTTTATTACGATTATTTATTGTGTTTGGTAATGTTTTGGTTACAAATGTGTGTTCAATCTTGGGTGGTCGGCACATAACCCTATTTTTCCCATAGGGCCTGTTGTTTATATTGCACGATTTTGCATTGCACGAGGGTTTCTAGGAACACAACTATCGTGCTCTACGAGGACTGACTGTACTTGGATTTCAGGAAAGCTTTTGACACTATTGCGCATGGAAGACTACTGTACAAATTGGAGCAGAATGGTATTAAGGGTAAATTGCTACAATGAATAAAAGGATGGTCGAGTGGGAGAAGAGAGAGGGCGGTAATCAATGGGTGCTGCTCTTCGTGGACTAATGTTATTAGTGGAGTCCCACAGGATTGGGTGTTAGGTCCACTGTTGTTTTGTATATTTATCAATGTTATTGATGAAGGTATATCAGGCTTAGTGTCGAAGTTTGCAGACGATACAAAGTTTGGCAGGGTTGTTAATTAATGACAGTGTGGTACTGCAACAGGATCAAGGAAATTTGGGCCGATGGGCCGAGAAGTCACAACTGAAGTTTAACATTGACAAATGCAAAGTACTGCATATAGTTCTACCTAGAGAAATGTACCAAGTTACCAACTGTGTGGTACTACACTTAGGGTGGTAGAAAATGAAAGACCTGCGAGTGATTATGCAGTCAGATAGAAATTTTCTGATCAGTGCAGACAGAGCAGGTCATGGGGTATTGTCAATGATATACAGGAATTTTGCTAGTAGAGAAAAGGAGTTGATTATCCCTCTGTATAAGGAAATGGTCAGGCCATGCCTTGAGTACTGCTTACAGGTCTGGAGGCTTCATTTTAGGAAGGATGTAGATTTGCTTGAGCTTGTACAGAGAAGGGCAACAAGATTGGTGAGGGGAATGAAAGGATCCTCTTATCAAGAGTCTTAAGTTCTGCAAATTGCAATGGCTGGAGACTAGGCACCTGCACCGTGATCTGATTGAGGTGCATAAGGCCTTGAATAGGTTGAGCACGCTGAATTCTGATGGGATTCTTCCACTTGTTCAGATTACAAACCTAAGAGGGCATAAATTCAAATTAAGGAAAGACATGTAGAATAGATGTAGAATTGGTGGCAGTGATCACAGTGTGCTGAAGTGGGAGTTACTCAAAGAGGTAACTACCATTAGGGGTAAAGGGAAGGGGTATTGCTTTCGTAAAGGCGACTACAATGGACTGAGACAGTATTTAAATTCTATACAGTGGGATCAACTGATGATATTGCCAACAGCAAATTCAAAATGGGAAGCATTCAAAGAACTTATCGTGGAAGCTACTAGGCTTTACATACCAACTAAGAAATATTGTTCAAGGTTTAGGCCTAAATGGTTGTCAGATGAACTAATGAGGCATATGGCAGAGAAGAAAAATGCATGGGATACATACAAATTAACACGTGACACGGACGCCTATGATAGATACAAGTTGAACTGTAACCAAGTTACAAAGGAGGTTAGGCAGGCGAAGGCAGATTACGAGAGATCCTTGGCAAGGGATGCGAAGAAAAACAGCAAAGAGTTCTTTACTTATGTAAACTCTAGAAGGAAGGGGATGAATCAGATTGGTCCACTTGAGATCGATGGGTCAACTGTTGATGATCCTGCTCGGGTAGCTAACAAACTAAATGAATATTTTGCATCGACATTCACACATGAGGAGTTATTCAGCGAGGGGAATGCCAGAGGTGTATTCAACTCTAGCAGTAAGCTAGAGAATCTTGTAATAACTGAGAGCAAAGTGGAGGAGAAATTGTTGAAGATAAACACAAGAAAGGCACCTGGGGTGGATGGGATCTATCCAGTTATATTAAAGGAGGCAGCAAAGGAGGTAAGCAAACCCTTAGCCATAATTATGAGAGCTTCCTTGGACTCAGGGGAGGTACCCATTGACTGGAGATATGCAAATGTGACCCCAATTCACAAAGGGGGATCAAAGGCTGACACAAGTAATTATAGACCTGTGAGTTTAACTTCTGTTCCCGGAAAATTAATGGAGGCACTGGTGAAAGAAGCACTGCAGGATCATCTAGACAAGACTTCAGTTATAGCTAGGACACAGCATGGTTTTGTTAAGGGGAAGTCTTGCCTGACCAATTTGATTGGATACTATGATGCAGTCACAAAAGAAATGGATGCAGGGAATAACTTTGATATTATATACTTGGATCTTAGAAAGGCTTTTGATACTGTTGCACATGGAAGACTGCTGCACAAATTGGAGCAGTGTGGCATTGGAGGCAAGTTGCTGCTATGGATAAAGGGGTGGTTGAGGGGGAGAAGACAGAGAGTGGTAATCAATGGACACTGCTCATCGTGGACTAATGTTATTAGTGGAGTCCCTCAGGGTTCAGTATTGGGGCCTTTATTGTTTTCTGTATTTATAAATGATATTGATGATGGTATATCAGGCTTAATGTCCAAGTTTGCAGACGATACGAAGGTTGGCAGGGTTGTCAAGGACACTACTGACACTATGCTGCTGCAACAGGATTTGGAAAGGTTGAGCAGATGGGCTTCGAGGTGGCAAATGAAGTTTAACATTGACAAATGTAAAGTACTACATATGGGAAACAGCAACCCCAGAGCAACGTATCAACTCTGTGGTACTACACTGACAGTGGTAGAGAATGAAAGGGACCTGGGGGTGGTGGTGCAGGCAGATATGAAGTTCTCTGAGCAGTGCAGACGAGCTGCAAGAGTAGCTCATGGTGTATTGTCAATGATATATAGGAATTTTTCTAGCAGGGATAAGGAGGTGATTATTCCCTTGTATAAGGCAATGGTCAGGCCACACCTAGAGTACTGTATACAGGCCTGGAGGCCTCATTTCAGGAAGGATGTAGAGCTGCTGGAACGAGTACAGAGAAGGGCAACTAGATTGGTGAATGGGACAAAGGGGTTCTCTTACGAAGAAAGGCTTAAGTTTTGCAAATTACAGTGTCTGGAAACTAGGCACCAGCGGGGTGATCTGATAGAGGTGTACAAAGCCTTGAATGGTTTGAGCATGCTCAATGCTGATGGGATTCTTCCTCTAGCTCAGAAAAATCACCTGAGAGGGCATAAATTCAAATTGAGGAAAGACAGATGTAGGATAGATGTGCGGAAGTTTGCCTTTAGCCAGCGGGTGGTTGGTGGGTGGAACAGACTTCCATCCCTTGTCGTGGAAGTTGATAGCCTAAATAAGTTTAAGGCTCAGCTGGACAGGTATTTCGAATGAACTGAGGGGTGAAGTGGAAGTGGTATATTTTTATTTATTTATGTTACTTTTTTTTTTTTTTTTTTGGCTGATGCTGCATAAGCTTGCTTTCTTGCATCAAATGCCTCTACTAATGCTAATGTGCAGAAATTTGCCTTTGGCAGGCGGATGGTTAATTGTTGGAACAAACTTCCATCTGTCGTTGTGGAAGTTGATAGGTTAAATGAATTTAAGGAGGAACTGGACAAATATTTAGAAGGAATGGTTGTGCAAATTTTTTTTTTTTTTTTGGCTTATGCTGCATAAGCTCATACACTTACTATCTTGCATCACATGCCACTACTACTAAAGTTATATTAGAGGCAGCAAAGGAAGTTTGCTTACTTCCTTTGCTGCCTCTAATATAACTAGATAAATCCCATCTACCCCAGGTGCCTTTCTTACGTTAATCTTCAACAATTTCTCCTCCACTTCACTCTAATTTATTACAAAATCATCTAGCTCACTGCCAGAGTTTAATTCACCTCTGGCATTCTCCTCCCTGAATAACTCCTCATGTGTAAATGTAGATGCAAAATAATCATTAAGTTTGTTAGCTATCTGAGCAGGATCATCAAAAGTTGAACCGTCCCATCAATATCAAGTGGACCAATCTGATTCATACCCTTCCTTCTAGAGTTTATGTAAGTAAAGAACTCTTTGCTATTTTTTTTTGCATCCTTTGCAAAAGATTTCTCATAATCTGCCTAACCTCATTTGTGACTTGGTTACAGACCAGCTTATATTTATCATAGGCTTTCGTGTCAACTGTTAATTTATATGTATCCCATGCATTTATCTTCTCTACCACATGTCTCATTAGTTCATCTGACATCCATTTAGGCCTAAACCTTGAACAATATTTCTTAGTTGGTATGAAAAGCCTAGTAGCTTCCAAGATTAATTCTTTGAATGCTTCCCATTTTGAATTTGCTGTTAGTAACATCATCAACTGGTCCCACCGTATAGAATATAAATACTGTCTGAGACACCTTTATGAAAGCAAAAACCTTCCTTCACCCCTGATGGTAGTTACCTCTGAGTAAATCCCACTTCAGCACCCTGGTCACCACCACCTAGTGCTTCCTTTATCTGCAGATTCTTAATGCATGAAGAATCACTACTAATAATCAAATCAAGTATTACTCCCTCTAGTTGCCTCCAAACATGCTGCTGTAGAAGACAATCATCCAATAAATCTACAAAAGCCTTGCTAGTGTGCAAGTGACCAATCCACAAATTCTAGTCAATATCTGGGAAATTAAAATCCCCCCCATTATAAGAATCTGATTTACTGGCCAACTATTTCTCTGTACAGTTTTATTATACTCAGTCATTAGGCCTATAACACACTCCTACTCTCAATTTTGCTTTCCCAGTACTTATGTCACACCAAACTGACTCTACACTGCTCTGTCCACTCATGTCAACTTCAACTTCCTTGGATTTCTTGTTTCTTAACTGATAGCATAACTCCTCCCTTCCTATACACTTTGTACTCCCACATTTCATTTCTGCTTTCCTTATATCTGTGTGACACCACGTCTCTGCTATCCCAACAATATCAGCCTTTGATGTTTTGACCAACACCTTAAATTCAAATTTATTTACTAAACTCCTAACATTGGTTTACACACAAGTATACACGCACCTGTTCCTATTCTTAGCTACCCTAACACAGCCGATGTATTTACTTGTTTCGCAATGACTCAGAGCAGTCTCTGAAATCCTCTACACCTTGTTTTCCACGGTGCTGCTCATTCCACTTTCACCTCTGCCAGCAGCTACTGTTAATCTATTAGATTGTGTATCCCCACAAGCTAGCAGTTTTCCACCCCACCTAACACTGCCTCGATAGCATCAGCAAATATTCTTGCACCCTTTCTATTTAAGGGTATCCCATCCCTGTAGAAGCAGTCTCTCCTGTTAAATTGCAGGGTTTAGAGACAAGGCACCTGCAAGGAGATGCCAATAAGGTGTTTAAGGCTTTGAATGGTTTAAGTAAGCTAAGCTTAATGCTGATAGAATCTTTCCTCTTTGTCAAACAACACATGAGGGCCTTCAGCAAGTGGGCAGTTGATTGTTGGAACAAAGTTCCGTGTGCTGTTTAAGAAATGGATAGTTTGAACAAATTCAAGGAAGAACTAGAAAAACTGTTAGAGAGGATGTTCAGATGATATGGGAAGTAGTTTTTTAATGTTGTATGAGCTTACTTTCTGGCATCATCTGCCACTACTAATACTAAATATAACAAATTCCTGTTTCACTTAACAATGAACTTGGCTGGGTATGATTCTGCTCCTGTGTACCAAGCCACCAAATATTCAAAATAAAATATACCATATAAGACAAAGCAAACAACATCCAACTTCAGCAGGAATTTTCTACATTCATTACAGGGTTTAGTGTTTTATAAGTCTTAGTGATATCATCCCATTGGTCCCTTTATAGTTACTAATATAATATTAATTCTCCTCCTAAAAACCATGCACTACCTAAGAATAATAAACAAAAGAAGCTGTCTGCAGATTTTGATTTTAATATTAAACAAAAAAAGAACTGACTGCAGCTAACTCAATATTATTTATTGTTTGTCAGACACTTCCAGGCTAATGAAAATGGAATATATGAAATTTAAAAAAAAATACGAAACCTCAATTATTAATACCAAGACCTTAAACCTCTCACCAAATAGTGGTCCACAGACCAGTAACAGAATCTGACTGGTCCACAAGCATACATAGTTCTACTTATAAAAAAAAACATGAATTCTTAACAGTTGCAGTCCACTTTAATAAGGTCACTAAAAGGCATGATAACAAGCTATAATTATTGTGAGGTAAGGTACTCTCTATCATGTGTATTTGTTGAAAATAAATTTAAAAGATATCATATATTCCAGCATATGAGCTGCCCTTTTAAGCAATAAAAATAAATTAAAATTTTAAGGGTGAATTGCAACACAGAGTAAAATCCTAAGATTGAATTAAAAGCAGGTCGTGAAAGTAATCAATTGATACCAATATATTTATTACAATATATATTTACACAAAAACATTCTTGTTCACCTTTTAAAACCTAAGAATCTGTTATTCATCTTCTTCAGACAAAAACAGTATGTGGAATTCACTGGCACTTTAGTTTTCAGGTTTATTTTTGACAGAGAAAAAACTAAGAGGGGAATTCAATAAATTATCTACATAACTATGAAGAAAAATGAGATATAGGCAAAAATCTGTTTTAATTTTTCAATATCACTTCCCTGAACTTCAATCTTCAGGTGGTAGACGACTTTCATCAACCAGTGAAATACCACCACTTTGCTTATTGGAGGCTTGAAGTAGTGAAACCCATGTTTAGTCTCTAGAGCAAAGTTTCCGGCATCCCCCTCTCCCCATACTTCTTCAACCCATGCACAGTACTAAGTACCATGCATGGGTTGAAACCTATACCCATGCATGGTATTAAGTACCGTGCATGAGTATAGGTTTTGATACCTTTCGTGTTTGGGGTTTTCATAAAAAAAAAAAAAAAAAACACACTTGTTCCATTTTGTTGTCAATGAGGAAATACCAGATAAATAAAATTCTTTGTCCTGTCCAAAAGCAGAAACAGCAGACTTCAGTTCATTATCATCAGCAAAGTGACATCCATACATGTTTTCCTTGAGGTGTCAAAACAGGAAATAGTAACTGGGGCCAGATCCAGCCTGTAAGGTGGATGAGCAAAGTCACTCTCAAAGCATTGGCACATTGTCCTGAAGAAGCAGCACACCTATGGAGTTTTTCACTGATATTTTCCTTTATGACATCCGTTAGGTTGTATAGTAGGGATGCATTTGGCTCCCCCAGTGTTTGTCTGCTAGTATTCCATGTTGTTAATCTTCAACAATTTCTCCTCCACTTCACTCTCATTTATTACAAAATCTAGTATTAGTAATGGCCGCATGGTGCAAGAAAGCCTATGGCTTATGCTGCACCAGCAAAAGAAAAAAAAATTAATAAAAGAAAGGGAAATTAAACCTATCATCCTATACGTTTCCCTCACCCGAAGGTACTATCCAGATGACCTTTGAATTTCCCCAAACTGTCAGCCTCTACCACCCATGTAGGCAACTTATTCCAGTAATTTATAACTCACTGGCTAAAATAAAACTTCCTGCAGTCCAATCTAAACATCTCCCTCCATAACTTGAATTTATGTCCCCTAGTTCTAGCATCATTTATAATCTTGAAAATTTCATCCTCATTCATTTTACTGATGCCTCTCAGAGCCTTGAACACCTCAATCAAATCTCCTCTAAGGTGTCTAGTTCCCAAACTCTGCAACCCACATATTGGAAGTCTTTCTTCATAAGGACACCCTTTTGCCGATCTCACCAGGCAAGTTACCTGTCTTTGCACCCTTTCAAGAAGCTCTGTCTTTCTTTAGGTGTGGTCTCCATACTTGAACACTGTATTCCAAGTGTGGTCTAACAAAAGCCTTATATAATGGGATTATCATGTCCCTATCTCTACTTGCAAAAGTTCGATAGATCATCAATAGGACACCATGGGCCTTCCTTGCAACCTGTTTACAATGCTCAGAGAATTTCATGTATGACTGTATCGTAACACCCAAGTCCCTTTCCTCCAGTACTGGGTTTAGTTGAACTCCACCAAGTGAATAAGTTATTATGGTATTACTGTTTCCCAGGTGTAATACCTTACACTTTGTTGGATTAAAGCATAGCTGCCATTTTTCTGACAATTCCTGAAGTCTATCTAGGTCTCTCTGAAGAAGCTCAGCTTGACAGTGATCATTAACTACTCTACCAATTTTAACATCTGTAAATTTAGACATCACACCCTCTATCCCTTCATCAATGTCGTTTATGAAAATTAAAAACAACAGTGGTCCAAATACTGATTCTTGGGGAACCCCACTTTTTACATTAACCCAATCTGAGGAATAGCCATTTATCACAACCCTCTGCCTCCTGATATCAATCTAAGGATTTTCCCTTTGATTCCAACCTATTCCAGCTTATAAAGTAACTGCTCGTGTGGGACTGAGTCAAAAGCTTTGCTGAAATCCAAATAAACAATGTCAAAATTATTCCCTAAGTCCAGCTTTTGAGTAACCCTGTCAAAATAGCTAACCAGATTAGTTAAACATGATTTTTCCCTTTACGAAACCATGCTGAGTATCCTTTAGAATTCAATTTCTGTCTAAATGATCCTGAATTCCACCCTTGACCATTGTCGATATGATTTTCCCTATTACTGAAGTCACTGACTGGCCGGTAATTTCTCAATACACTCTTAGAAACACCCTTACGTACTGGAGATACATTGGCACTTTTCCAATCCAACAGACTCACTCAGAGTCCAGTGATGCACTCATAATTAGCCTAAATGGTTCAATGCACTCACTTGCCGCCTCCCTTAAGATTATAGGGTATATGCCATCAACCCCAGGAGCCTTACTCGTCTGTAGGCTCTAAAGTTTTTCTCATTAAATAAACATGATCAGGTTACCCTGATAATGCAGACATGCCATAACGATTGGCATTCTGCATTATCAGGGTACCTGCCCACCGATGAGTGAGCCAACAAGCTTTGAAATGCATCTGGGTGGTGGTGCCCAAGACAATAAATAACAGTAGTCTTCTCTACTAGAGAAGCGTTATTTATTCGAAGTAATGCAACACCCGGTATCTTGTTGTGAAGGTAGCCACAATATGAGATATAATAAAACGATGCCATTACACTACTTATGTAGTTAAATTTATGGGTAAACTATGGTGTATTTACACCAATATTATATAAATAAAAATAAATAAATTGCAGCCATTATCAACCCACTGCAGGATGGAAGCCTCCTCAACAATTCATGCTGAGGGAAATGGACCATAATCTGCCACGCTGGTCCAGTGCGGGTTGGCAGATCGACCGTATTTAGCAGTCAGGGGCTTGAACCCCGGTCTACTCAAAGAGCGTGTGCCACTGCCTTGTGCATTTAGTCTTCAAAAATTTTATTGCTCTAACTTTTCCACGCAGTCTTTTTCTGCTCAAGTAATCTGCCAACTTCCTTATTCATCCAACTTGGAATCTTACTCATGGAGTATTTTTTTTTTAATGGTATATATGCATTCAAAGCTTCTGTGATTAATGTTTTAAAGGTATACCATAATTCTCTGTGCAATATCTACCCAGTTAATAGAGGCTATGTAGCACTTTAAGCTATAATAATTTCCTTTCCTGAAATTATAACCCATTCCTTTGCCTTTAACTACTGCTACCTTTCTTCATCATCCACCAGAGAACTCCATGATCACTTCCTGCTACTGGTTTCTATACTGTCAGCCCTATTATGTCATCTGGTTGATGAGGTCTAGAATATTCTTTTCCCTAGTACTTTCCCTGACATATTGATACAAATAACAATCATCTAGTTGATTTAAAACTTGACCCCCACTTGGAGTTTCCTTCCCATTTGCTCCAATCAATTAGAGGCAAATTAAAATAACCCATAATAAGACATTGATGCTTACTTGCCCATTCCATTTGCATGTAGAGGTTCTCATAATAATTTTCACAATCTGGCCTGTAGATTACTCCCACTGTCATTATACCTTTGCTTCCAACTATCTCACACCATACAGATTCTATACTAGCAGGCAAAACGTCTGAATCCAGAAAAGCTTTTTTCACACTCAGGCTGCTTTTGATAAGAAGCATGACTCCACCACGCCTTTTATCTTCTCTATCCTTCCCAAAGACATTATACATACCGTACCGAAACTCTCCGGGCAACACCACATTTCCACAATCCCCATTATGTCAGCATTACTTGTACCAACCAGCAGTTCGAATTCACTCATTTTATTGATGACGCTTCTGGCATTACTGTATAAACAATTAAGACTTAATTGTTCTCGTATAGTTAACTACCCTGACACGCCCCTTAAAGTTATTCAAGATCGTTTCCCTGGCATTAGCTACCCGCTTATTTGAAACATTTCTACCTTCAGAAAATCTTGCTGATATGTTCTGTTGCAATAACAAACAAGAACTCTTGAGGTATGTGCAAGCGTTACTTTGACCAATATTATCAGATAAATGCTTATCTATATTACCCTTGTTTCCCCCCCCAAACTAGCAATTTCCCTGAAGCTTTAAGGTATGCTCAATAATACTGGCAAAAACTCTTGCACCACCTTTGTTTAAATGTATCCATCTCTACAAAACAGATTCCTTCTACCTACAAGTGCAGGCCAAGCTGATAGAAATTTCCCCCCAAAAGCCTTGCAGAGTCCTTCAAGTCTTGAGTTAATCCACAAGGCTTTCAGCATACAATCCCTCCTATCGCGCCTGGGCAGAATTGCAAACATATAGACATTGTGAGCTAACTCATGGCATTTCTTCAGCATGGTCCTATATTTGTCTAACAAATTGTCAGATCATGTATGCTTAAAACATTAGTCCCCACATGAATAATAATATTCTCTTTACCCCCCTTAAAATCTGAGTCTGTTGGTGACATCATTAATAGTTGCTTAAGGCACATGGTTACAAACAATTAAATAACAGAGATACACACTACTGGGAAAAGTGAAATGCCAAAAAAAAAAAGTAGCAATTATCCCAGTAAAAGAATGTTTTCTACTGGTACATTCTGAAATAGTGAATGTATCAATATTAAATACCTTATTAATAAGGTCAAGGGTTGGTCTTGGAAAAATCTATCTAGGGCATTAATCCTCACTACGTAGTACCAGGTATTTCTAGGGGAAACATACCAGAAGATTCTGCTCGAAATAGGAAAGTGTAAGCCATTCCCAATTATGTAGGGTGGCTACGGAGAAATGGAACAACTCTGAAGGCTTATAACTTGTATCGAAGAATACAAAAAGAGGAATTTGAGTTTCATATGATATATGCGATGATTCAACAGACATTCAATATGTGCAGCAGCTGTAACCAAGTGTTCAGACGTGAGGTTGCATAAGTACACATGCCTTGAGTGATTGGGGTTCACGTCCATGAATGCTAAATATGGTACTGTTTCTTGTATTCTCTCTATCATCTGAACTCCTCTGACCGTGCAGTTGTTCCAGAGCATAAACAGAAAATTTATTTTTTTATTTATCATCTGTGGCAGACTAATTTATGTAGGCATGTATGGTATCTTATGTAGGGCAGCTCCCAAACACTAGTTCAACTCCACCATGGTACACTGTGATGATACAAAAATTCTGCAGAAAGGCCAGAAACTGTAATGCTGTGCAGATGTTTTTATGTTGTTTCTGGCCACTTTGCTACCAGGAAGCAACAAGCACCAGAGAGGTGTATCCTGATACCCGTCTGCACCACAAAGAGGAGGTGGGCCACAACTGAGCATGAACCACAGTAAACCCAGAGTGTCACATACTGAATGTCCAAAAAATGAGAAAATAAAATAAAGGAATAAAGAAAAATAAAATTAAATTAAGAAAAATAAAAATAAATAAAATAAAATTTATAGCAAATCACAAAAAAAAAAAAAAAAAATCCTGCACCAGTGCAAGGTTGGTGCCAGCAATGAGAAACACAATAGAAGAAAGAATAACAGTATAAGGAAGGAGGAAGAATAAGAAGTAAACATTTGATAGACAGACAAAAGGAAAAGATATTAATTAAAAGGGGATAGAGGGAAGAGATAACGATCCTATACAGGATAACCTGTGTCAGCAGAATCCCATAGCATGGACTAAGTCAACAATTCACCCCTCCACATACACACACTGTGTAACATCTAACAGGATACAGAGGCCACTGCTGATGTGATGCAGTCTGTTAGCTGAATAATGTCCTATACTTTTGTAGAATACACTTGGCCTCAGTAGAAATTCCAGAAATGATTGCCTATCACTCTGCTCAATTTTTTTTATGAAGAGTTATGTGAAAAGCAGTGTTTCCACAGAAGTACAGGACATTGTTCAGATTAAATAGGGCATCATATCAGCAGTGGCCTCTGTATCCCCTGCTGTTTAACAATATGTAGAGGGAAACTGAAGTGTTATTATTTTATTATTATAATTAGTGTATGGTGCAGGGAAGCCTGAGGCTTTTGCTGCACGAGGCAAAAAAAAAAAAAAATTTCTGAGTTACCCCTGAGAGTAAGAGAGACAGAAATAGAAGGGAATCACCAAGAAAGAGAAGAATGATGATATCCAGCTCAGGACCCTGGGTGTGGCAAGCCCAACTCACCAGATGAGAGCCCCTGGGTGTTGACAATTCATGCTACAAATGATGTACATTATGAACATTGTGACGTTGAACCATCACAGACATCACTTTACATATCCTAATGCACCTGGATGTTGCGTTTACACATATCATATGAAACTAAAGCATACTGACTATGATGTGTGTGAATATTCTTTTTGCACTCTTCAATAAAAAGTTATCAGCATTTAAAGTAGCTTCATTTCTATGCAGATACCATGTATAATTTAGTGAAGGATGATAGAGATTTTAGGTTGATAAGCAACTTCAATCAGGAAAACTGAAATTTAAGGACAACAGGATCCTGCAGATCATGTAAACAAAACCAGATTTAAGGTTAGCACATTTTGGGAGTCAATACTCCCCTTCTAGAAGGTTCTCCAGATTGGAATAAGCAAAACCAGATCAGACTTCAAAGCCATATAGAATGAAAGAGTAAAACACCTTAATAAATTTTTGGATAATAGCTGAATTATTAGTATGAACCAGATTTTGTCAAAATAGCCACTTTTTTTAAGAGAAGTTTTGAGCTTTTGGACATCTCATCAAAACAGGCTTTTGATACTGTTGCACATGGAAGACTGCTACACAAATTGGAGCAGTGTGACATTGGAGGCAAATTGCTGCTATGGATAAAGGGGTGGTTGAGGGGGAGAAGACAGAGTGGTAATCAATGGACACTGCTCATCGTGGACTAATGTTATTAGTGGAGTCCCTCAGGGCTCAGTGTTGGGTCCATTGTTTTCTGTATTTATAAATGATATTGATGATGGTATATCAAGCTTAATGTCCAAGTTTGCAGACGATACAAAGGTTGGCAGGGTTGTCAAGGACACTACTGACACTATGCTGCTGCAACAGGATCTGGAAAGGTTGAGCAGATGGGCTGAGAGGTGGCAAATGAAGTTTAACATTGACAAATGTAAAGTACTACACATGGGAAACAGCAACCCCAGAGCAACGTATCAACTCTGTGGTACTACACTGACAGTGGTAGAGAATGAAAGGGACTTGGGGGTGGTTGTGCAGGCAGATATGAAGTTCTCTGAGCAGTGCAGACGGGCTGCAAGAGTAGCTCATGGAGTATTGTCAATGATATACAGGAATTTTTCCAGCAGGGATAAGGAGGTGATTATTCCATTGTATAAGGCAATGGTCAGGCCACACCTAGAGTACTGTATACAGGTCTGGAGGCCTCATTTCAAGAAGGATGTAGAGCTGCTGGAACGAGTACAGAGAAGGGCAACAAGATTAGTGAATGGAACAAAGGGGTGCTCTTACGAAGAAAGGCTTAAGTTTTGCAAATTACAGTGTCTGGAGACTAGGCACCAGCGAGGTGATCTGATAGAGGTGTATAAAGCCTTGAATGGTTTAAGCATGCTCAATGCTGATGGGATTCTTCCTCTAGCTCAGAAAAATCACCTGAGAGGGCATAAATTCAAATTGAGGAAAGACGAATGTAGGATAGACGTGCGGAGGTTTGCCTTTGGCCAGCGGGTGGTTGGTTGGTGGAACAGACTTCCATCCCTTGTGGTGGAGGTTGATAGCCTAAATAAGTTTAAGGCTCAGCTGGACAGGTATTTTGAACGAACAGAGGGGTGAAGTGGAAGTGGGTTTTTTTTTTTTTGGCTGATGCTGCATAAGCTTGCTTTCTTGCATCAAATGCCTCTACTAATGCTAATAGATTTCCAAGTCATTATGCACAGCGACCTTTGGAATCATTTGGCTAAATTACAAACAGGGACATCTTTCTCTGAAAGGAAAAGTGGCATGAATATTATATGTTTATAGACAAACTTTTTTGGTCATTAAAAGGTAATGAAAAAGTAAATGTTAATAATAGCTCTAGTGTCTTAGAAATGGCCTGGAGTTTAAGATAGTCAGCATTGGAAACAAGCTGGACTCCAAGAAGGGGGCTGAATTAGGGAGGAGGAGAAAAGTAAGGCCAAAAGGTTCTTCCCTGTGGAATGCCAGTTGAAATACACTGTGATACAAGTCCAGCCCAATAGAAAGGAACAATGACCTTTCAATAAATTATACTCTAATAAAGTTAAGGTGGTCACCTGAAATCCTATAGAATTGGTTTAAGAAGGGGAACTAGTCTGGAAGCACTAATGGAATTGAAATAGCAGCAAAGTCTAAATGGATAATGTCAAACTGTGCCTTTTGATCAGGAGCCCTAGTAGCAAGAAAGATTTCCAACAGATTCCTTTCTTCCAATAACACAAGGATTCTCAAACTGTAGGTTGCAAACCTTGGGTGATGGCAAGCAACTCAGAGGGGGATCACAAAATTGTCTCAAATTTTAAATGCAATTTTTTATTTTATAAAGTTGTAAGGTTCTCATTGTTTTATATTATACAGGGTGTTTCAGTTAAACGTTTCAGAACTTCTAAGAGGGGTAGAGTACATCTTGACAACTCGAAATCATATAGCAATGTGGGGTCGGAAATGCTTTCCTGAAGCAGTGTTGTACACAGAAGCACCATAAAGAAAAGAGACCGTAAGTGAGAAATCGTTTTAATAATACATGAAAAGAAGCAAAAGGTACATGGATTAAAGTAAATGTTCGAAGTTTCTTCCACGGGCTACAATGCACGCCTCACATCTCCGATGCATGGACATCCGAACATTCTGGAATACCCCAGGCGAATTTCGAATTTCTTCGGCAGCTACTGCGATTCTTGCAACCAGCTCCTCAGCATTGTCAACAGGGGTGTCATAAACTAGCGATTTCATATGACCCCAGAAATAAAAATCAAGACATGATAGGTCGGGTGACCGAGCAGGCCAACGCACGGGACCACCAGGTCCGATCCACTGTTGACCAAATGTGACATCCATGTAGTTACGAACATCTCCGCTATAATGGGCAGGGGCTCCATCGTGTTGGAACCACATTGTCTGTTGCGTCGATGCAGAAATCTGTTCATCTCTCAAAAGTTGTGGCAATACTTGCTGCAGAAAGATCAAGTAGATAGGTCCGGTTAGACGACACGATAACAGGTAAGGTCCGATGAGGTGATCTCCCATAATACCGGACCATACATTGACCGAAAATCGAATCTGTGCTGCACGACATCGTATTGCATCCGGGTTCTCGACCACCCAGATATGGTCGTTATGCGTGTTGAAAATTCCTTCCCTTGTGAAGGATGCCTCATCGGAAAACAACACTTCAGCAGGAAAAAGGGGATTTGTAGCACATTTTCCAAGGTACCACTGTGCGAAAGCAATACGAGGTGCATAATCCTCCGGTTGCTGTGTCTGGACACGCTGCCTGGAGTATTCCAGAATGTTCGGATGTCCATGCGTCGGAGATGTGAGGCATGCATTGTAGCCTGTGGAAGAAACTTTGAACACTTACTTTAATCCATGTACCTTTTGCTTCTTTTCATGTATTATTAAAACGATTTCTCACTTACGGTCTCTTTTCTTTATGGTGCTTCTGTGTACAACACCGCTTCAGGAAAGCATTTCCGACCCCACATTGCTATATGATTTCGAGTTGTCAGAATGTACCCTACCCCTCTTAGAAGTTCTGAAACGTTTAACTGAAACACCCTGTATATAGATTAAAGTTTAATATTACAAGTATTTAATATATTTATTTCTCACTAAACTCTAACAAAAATGAAATCATTAGTTTCATTTATGGAGATTCATTCATTCATTCATTCATTCTAGGGGGTAAAAATATTAAAATTTTAGAACCCCTGCCTTGATGGAAACTCCAGTGAGAGAAGTTTGGTCAGGACAGGGAGTAACACTTTTTTACATGAGCTTTAAAAGTGAAGGGGAGATAGGGATGGGATGGAAAGATTTTAATTTTTGGAAGAGGAAATGTTTTGTAATGTAGCCAAGAGTGCAGGAAAAAATCTCTTTAAAGCACCTATTGAAAATGGAGGGAATGGGTTCCATGATATAAACATTAACAAGCTAAATAATACAACTGGGAACAGAGCTAAGGCCAACTGCAGGATAAGGTAAGTTGGTTGATTATCTTTTTCAGATATCATGTTTCAAAAGGTAAAGGAACTAACAATGAATTTGATAGTCATTCTTTTTGAAGACAAGTCATTCAGAAAGTAGAGAAACAGCAAGATCAATTGGGCATCAGTCCAGTAGATGCCAAGAAAAGATTAAAAAAGTTTGAGAGCTAAATTAATATTAATTAGTTTAGGGGGGAAAATACATGCCTTATGATTTCCTTCTTTAATAAGATTGAAATTGTGAGAGGAAAATTATTGTGTTTGATATATTAAATTAAAACTCTATAAAGATTAAATGATAATGATGAACAGAAAATTGGATCAAAAATCATAGCATAATAACTGGGATGTGTTAGTAGATAAGATATCAAAAATCTAATTATTACATGAGAGAGAGAACAATCTAGACCATACCAAAACCAACAGTCAGTAACTTCTAAAGCAGAAGACATGCGGAGCTTAACATCCCCAAAAATTATGGCTGATTGTTTTAACTTGGCATTAGGGTAATCAAAAAAAAAAAAAAAACTGCATAAATCCTCATTGGTGGCAGGAGAATGTAAATGTTAATTATACAATCAACAAACAGCAGAACAAAATAAATTCCACTCTCATGACCTCAAATTTATCAGACTGAACATCATTAACATTTTTATATAATTGAAATGAAGCTTTCTACATCCTAACACCATTCAACAGTACGTATAAACTGAATCATAGGAAAAGTAACCATTCCTTATCCCTGAATCTGTTTTGAAATTCAGCCAGAAAGGAAGATCTGCTTTCTATCCCACCCACCTTTGACTGCTGCTGCTGCTGCAACTGCCTCCAAGTATTGTGGCTACTACCAACACCTATCAACCAGCAGTCATTGGTAAATTGGCCCAGATTAAATCCTGCTGCCAAAACCAGCCAGCAGCAGAAAGGATCACATTAGGCATATAATCACCCTCTATCCATATCACTGTCTTCCTTGTTAAAGATGTTCATTGCTACTGTTATTTTACTACATAATTTATAGGTCTTAATTTATAAGCAGTATTGTGTAGTAATCAAATGTTAATTTTTATATATTATCGCCACTGATGATGTTTCCACGATAGGAACTAGTACCATGGTTTCTACATATTAAATTTTATTATTTATTAAATTCCATCTAGTATAGAAGCAGGCAGTTTTCCACAATTTCATTTTATTTTTCAAGACAAAATAACCATAATCAATGATAGCAGTTGCAGCCAACCTGCTTAAGTTAATAATAAAGGGAAGAAGAAAAAAAAAAAAAGAGGAAAAGTAATTCACATAATATTAAGCTCTACACATGACTATGTAAATGTATTGAAAAACTAGCTAAAAAGATTCTTATATAAGTAAACTTGTTTCATTTCACTGCATATACTCAACTTTTTGCAATGTTCTTTACTTATGGATTTCAGTCCTGAGCTAGATATCATTGTTCCTCTCCCTCAGGGTAATTCAGAATTTTTTTTTTTTTTTTTTGGCTGGTGCAGCATAAGCCTCAGGCTTCCTTGCACTATATGCTAATCATAATAAATTAGATAAGGGAAAAAAAAACCTCTTCAAAAGCAACCATTTTAATATGAGCAGCACTTTAAACTGAGAATTTATCATATTGCCCATTCATTCCTCCAATCAATCAAATCAAACAAACAGAATTTAAAGTGGGGACTAATTACAGTATGTGGTAAACCATGAGATGAGAAAAAACCCATCTTGGGATTCTATTTGTCCAATTTGAATGAAATTTGGGTTAACCTGACAACTTTCTAAAGGAATCAAACAGAATTCCATGAATTACATGATGATGGATGATCATATTTAAACTAACAGGTACTTTGTATTTGTGAATGCATCTAAAAAATAAAATGGAAAGCAACACACAAAAGTTGTAGACCAAAGATTTAGTTCCCAATAAAAGAAAATCAAAATGAAGGAAAGTTTTCATAAACATTAAGATCTACATAAGGTTATGTAAATTTATAGAAAAATATCCAAAAGAAATGAGAACAGTATCATTCATGTAATTTTTTTTTTTTAATTTCCATGTTTAATAGAAATAAAAAGTATATTAACTAAGCAACTATGGGAGGAAACACTACAAAAGCTCAGTGAAACAAAAATAGGAAAATGTAATATAAGGAAAAAATAAAATGCACATTATTTACAATACAAAGAAAAATAATGTCAGAAAAAGATGTGCAGATACCTATAATACTCTGGAGAACTTCACAAAGATAACATTTGGAAACAATGTTACACTGTGTCTAGGTAATTAAATGTTGCCAATTTAGATTAATAATTGGAACTTTTTAAAAAGTTATGCCTATGGAAGGAAACACCCATGTTTTCAAAAGAGGAAGACAATATACCACTGTCTGAGACAGTCTTAGTATAGTAAAAAACAGAACTGACTGGCCATCAAAAGTTTAAAAATCACAAGGACTGGGAACCGAAGATAAAGGCATTCCCACAACTCTGAATTAATAACATCAGAAACAATAGAGTCAGATTTTTTTTTAAATTCTTTCTCAGGCTATATAATGAAAACATGTACTTCGATCAAATTTACTGCAACTTTCTGATGCTAATCAAAGAAACTAAAATGCCTGAAAAGTGATTTGTATTCACAATTTATTTTGCACAGCAAGTGTACTGCAATTATAAGTTGTATGGTATGCAAAGCAATTCAACATTAATTTGCCACTTCTGTTTTCTCTTTCAAATGGGAGAAAAATGCAATTCAATGATTCACAAAAACCATTATAAGTCCTTGAAGAATAACAATGCTTTGTCATAATATGCCAGTTCACATAGTCTAGTTGTTCACAAGGAATATCTGTATACTGTGCAGGCTGAAAAAACAAATAATTCATGGTAAACCCTAATTCCTCTTTGAGGTCAACTAACTACAGTCTTGCCTGAAAAGACTACCTAAAAATTTTTACAGTCTCAAAAGGATTTGTTCGAAAACAAGTAAACGTGTAATAAACATACCATGTTAGTGGAGAATGAAAAATTTATATACAAATTATATAGCCAATTTTTATATAAGATAATAAAAAATATAAATTTGTATTCATAAAAATGAATATGAAGTGCCCTCCCCTCACCTGGAATTTCAGAAAATAAAAAAACAGATTACAATACAGTAATTTAAATTATGATTAATAAGTGTGTGTGTACGTGCACGCAACAAAAAAAGTGAATTTGAAAAATGCCAATTTACCTTCAAGAACTAGATTTGTTTTAAAATCTAGTTCTTAAAATATTTTAAGAAATACTACAAATCCAATAAATAATACAAAAAGGTATTATAAAACCCAAAATTCTGAAATTCATCCTCAAATTTAAAATATAGTTCCATAAATATTACTAATTTTGAAAATTCAAAAAAAAAAAAAAGCTTAAATTAAAACAGCCGACTTTAAACCAATAAGTACTGTATTTGACATTTCGTTTTGGCCTAAAGTATGAAAAGTTAGTACCAGCTGTTCACCAGGGTATCCCACTGTTTGTATTATAATCAATATTTATTATTAATATTTTTAATACTTGAGCCAAAGGCATTAAGTATTTTTAACGAGTTGGTTTTGTTTGTTTGTTTTTTTCTGAAGTTAGATGATAACAGAAGTGCATCATCAACTTTTATCACATCTGATACTAACCTCCAGATAAACTGAAACCTTATTCTTAAATTATACAATTACATATTTTAACATTTCCTATAACATATGCAATATATGATTATCATTCTACTATTTAATACATTTTTAACATATTAAGTTAGACAAATATTTTATGGAAGAAAGCCTCAAACTATGACATTAGTTATTACATTATTACTACATATTTTAATTTTTTAAACGAACCGAAGTTTGTACATTGGCATCATTACTGATAACATCTCGTATTGTGAAATCATTCACGAGTTGCTTTCATTGCACTTCACATAAGTAACACTGCCTCATAGTTGGGGGTTTTCTGCCCTAAAATGTCTAAGAAGCACACTTTTTTGGCATCTCTCATTACCCCAGGGCTTGGCACACCCAGGGTTCTGAGCTGGATATCATCATTCTTCTCTTCCTTGGTGATTTTTTCTCTCTATCAGAAATTTTTTTTTTGGCTGGTGCAGCAAAAGCACCAGGCTTCCTTGTGCCATATGGCTAATGATAATAATATTGCATAAATAAGTCACAACTGGGTTGTCACCCTTTATCCCACTGGGTACCTATCCACTCACTGATGAGAAGCCAAATAATTTCGAAACAGTGCTGTCTGAGTGGCGGTACTCAACTGAAAATAAGTAATAATAGTCTTCTCCAATGGGGAAACATTAATTATTTGAAGTATATATAGAAGGCAACTCATTACGAAGGATTCCACAATATCAGACATTACAATAATGATGTCAATGTACAAATTTTGGTTTGTCAAAAAAATATCTATGTAGTAATGATACAAATGAAATAATTAATGTCATTTTATTAGTTACAAAAATCAAATTGTTTTTATAAAGCATTTTACTAGATTTGCATTTGTATAAAAGAAATTCTGCCATTGGAGCATGGACTGGAGCTTCTGAAATTTGAATTTTACATTTAAATTTTTAATTTAAAAAAAAATTCTGGTATATTTCTTTGTTGTTTTCTAAAAAACCTGCTTATACTTTATCACCTTTTGCTGCTGAAAACATTTTGGTCAAATTCCATGCCTACATCAATATTACAACTTTTTCCTATATCATGTTAAATAAACTGATAACTTAAATAATGTATAGTTTCAGCTATGGATTCACCCCATAGACATTATGCTTCACAAACTAATACACATCATTTCATCATATAAATAGTCTAAACAGTACACAAAACAATGCCAGCTAATCACAATTCTTAAACTCAGCAAATTACATGATCTAAAGATAATTTTAATCTATTTATTTATATTTACCAGAAAGTGGGAACCTCGTTTTTTAACAAAAAATAAAATAAATAACGAGTAAGGATATTTTAGTTATATTGTGACAGACCAAGATAGTAATATTTATGTTCTATTCCAATACAGATTAAAGAATGTATTGTGCATTTTTTCTTTTTTTGATACAGCAACAATGCCCGAAACATTTAAACAAAACATAAGTTATTTCTAATTATGTTAAGATAAATTAAATAGATTTGTACTTACCTCACGACCTCCATAAAAAGCAATCTCCTCTGCATTTGCAATTAATCTTGAATGGACAAATCGCAAATATCCTTTCCTTTTGGCTTCCTCTGCTACAAGCTTTCCAAATTTGGGTGACATTTTTCTGAGTACATGGGCAGTAAAAGCGCATATTGTAAAACCCAGAAGAGGTCCTGGTATTCGGTAAGAACCCATCTCATTTGCCATTTTAAACAAAGTGAACGTTATGACAATAATATCTAACAATGGTTTGGTGATATGAGAGTATAAATGGGCCACTGACTGCGTAAACGTTGTAATGTCATCTGTCAAACAGTGATCCGCATTTTCCAATCTTCCATCAAGATTGCTCACACGATAATATGTTTGATTCTTAAAATACAGTGAATACGCATGGCGTACTAGACGGGTACGAAAAGCCAAAGCCAGCTGGCTCTCCAAAAATCGGATCAAACTATTAATGAAAGTAGCAGGAAGGGCGATGAGAAGCCATTTGGTTAATTGCACTGTGAACATTCTTATATTCCTTCGAACAATAAATTTGACAACTCTGCCCTCTAAACTAGCAACATATATTGAAAGAAATGTCCTCGACATTAGTGACAGTGTGTGTAATAATAATAGTCCAGTTTCTACAGTTCGAACTCCAGGGACCATAATCCTAACTAATTTATTAAGTTGAACTAAAAATTCCTTATTGAATGCAGGAAAATTCCTTAACTCATAGCCACCTTCTTTTTTATCAGAACTATTGACGTTACCTTCTTTTTTCTCTCCTCTTTCTTTCGGATCAAAATCATCGAAATATTCATCATCATCAACAGGCCGTGAATCAGAAACAGGTGCTTTTTTGTGTGGGCTAGTAGAAGAAATACGATTTTGTGCTTCTTCGGCTTTATTCCTGAGGACATTTAAAGTTTTTGTAAGCATAGGATATCCTATGCGAGCTGCATAAATGACACATACTGCAGTTGCTAGACCTGCACTTAATTTTTCAGGAGGAACTTTAGTCCTTTCAGTCAACTGTCTCAGAAACTTGGACATTGAATTAGTCATAGCTGTATTCTTATATTTAACAAAACTTTACTGAACTCAAAACATACAGTTACCATTCATATCGCCATAGCACGACAATCCCGTTCATCCTTCACACCGCAAACTAAGTAACACAAACATCACTGCGATGGCATTATCCATAACACTGAAGTCTCGTTCCCAACGCCATTAGGAAATATGACAGATGACGCACTCTATTATTATCAATCCTGTTCTCGTACTAAATAAACTTGCGTAATATACCGATATGACCTCATTTATGCAATACTGTTCCTGTAAAATATTTATTCTCACCTAATCAAAAATTTAAAAATTCCCTTTACCTTAAGCGATCATTCCGTAATATATACAGAAGAATAGTTTCAATTCTTAACACCTAGTGACCATATTTACAGAAACATCTGATAAAACAATGTGATGACAACTTTCATTACTTCAACGTGATATAACACAGAATCTATTGCTGAAGGAAACTGCTACAGGAAAAAGCACTCCAATATGAATTGATACTGGATTACATTTAATCGACATTATTACTTTACCATTGATTTCCTGGTGTCATCTAATAACAATGAGCACATGCACTCTGAGTTCGTTATTAGCAACCGATGAGAAGCGCGTGCGAAAAAGATGAACGCAACAGGTTTTTTTTTTTTTTTTTTGTAATACTTTTATTTTCTTTCAAAATGGAAGTACAGTACTTCTATTATTATTAGTATTAGCTGTATGGTGCAAGGAGCCTGAGGCTTATGCTGCACCAGCCAAAAAAATTCCCGAGTTACCCTGAGAGAGAAAGAGAGTCAAAAGTAAAAGGGAATCACCAAGAAAGAGAAGAAAGATGATATCAAGCTCAGGACCCTGGGTGTGCCAAGCCCATACTCACTAGATGTGAACCCATGTAATGCTACAGAATCTGTATCATTACTAAAAAAAAAAAAAAAAATATATTTCACATTCTGCATAATTATGCAGTTCCTTGAGTCTCGATGTCATCCTTCTCAAATAAGGAAATGTTTGTTTATTATTATTTAATTTGCAATTCGTACGAGATTGTTATTATTATTATTAACCTTATGGTGCAAGGAAGCCTGAGGCTTATGCTGTACCAGGCTAAAAAAAAAAATTCTGAATTATCCTGAGAGACAGAAGTAGAAGGGAATCACTAAGAAAGAGAAGAATGACGATATCCAGCTCAGGATCCTGGGTGTGCCAAGCCCATACTCACCAGATGTAAGCCCTGACCTCATTATTGCAATACTATTACTATAAAATATTTATTCTCACCTAATCGAAAAATTAAAAATTCCCTTTACCTTAAGTGATCATTCCTTAATATAAACAGAAAATAGTTTCTATTCTTAATACCTAGTGACCATATTTACAGGAACATCTGATATAACAATGTGATGACAACTACCTTGACTTCAACGTGATATAACACAGAATCTATTGCTGAAGGAAACTGCTACAGGAAAAAGTGCTCCAATATGAATTGATAATGGATTACTTACTTGACATTATTTATTTACCATTGATTTCCTGGTGTCATGTAATAACAATGGGCACATGCATTCTGAATTGATGAGAAGTGCGTGCGAAAAAGATGAACGCAATAGGTTTTTTTTTTATGCTACAGAATCTGTATCATTACTAAAAAAAAAAAAAAAAAAATATTTCACATTCTGCATATGCAGTTCCTTGAGTCTCCATGTCATCCTTCTTAAATAAGGAAATGTTTGTTTATTATTATTAATTTGCAATTCGTATGAGATTCTTATTATTTTTGAAAATAACAAGGCCTCGGGTAATAAAAAGGTTATGGTAAATAAAAGATAGTGCTCTAAATTGTTATATTTTAAATTAAAAAATTCACATCATTCTTAAAAACAGTGAAGGAGTAGATGATCTAAAGAAAATGTACAAAAATGTGGAGCACCCAGAAGATTCGTGTGCAGGGGAGCTCGCTCGCCGACACCTGACAGTACAATTATATGTAAAAAAGATGTTTAGGTTTATCGCCCTCAACCAACAGCTACCAAATAATATGTTATTTGGTGAATGTTGTTTCAACATCCCCCCAGAGGGTGCACCTACAATGTGCAGCAGCAGTAAATTAGAAACCACTGAAATGCTAATGTTCTTAATTAGAGTTATTGTTTTCCGTTTCTATAATTATACCAAAGTTTCGATTGCTTATGTCATTTATTTTAAAAAACCTAGCGAATTTTTACCTTCTCTTAGCTGATTCTGATCTAGAGGAAACACATGTGAACATGGGTGCTCACCAGTGGTGGATTTAGCACTTGAGAGGCCCCAGGTGCAATTCAATTTTGAGGCCTCCCTCTAAATATTTTCGGTACCACTACAGTGTGCATTCTACGTGCACGTTTTTACTATAGCATGCGCTCTAGATTTGGTGTTGCGGTTTTAATCATTTTGGTTGCACAATTCTTTCATACATATTTTAACTAATGTTTAAATGAAAAAATTACACAACTACCATCCCTCCCAAATCTAACATTAATACATAAAATCTAGCATTAATGATAATATGTATTCTACTTCAAATTCACTTAGTTCGCATAGATATTTCATATAATATGTGGGGATATTCACATAACAGTTTACTAACTTCTCATATTAAATTATAGTTTTATTCAGTAACGGTAATAAAGACGAGTGTAAAAATTTTAAATGAAACTTTTTTTTTTTTTTGAACTGAGATTTGAGGGCCCCTCGATTTAAGAGGCCCCAGACGTGTGCCTGTGTGGAAATCCGCCACTGGTGCCCACACATTGCAAGAACGAGCCCTTATGCTGCCATAGAAATGCACTGCCCTTAACTGTTGTGCTGGTATGGAGAGCCATTGATGAGATACAACCATGAAATTCCGTGACAGAAAATAACATAGATCTATATACCGGCATCAGAAATATAGGCCGCCTAGATAGTGCAGTTGGTATAATCACCATACTGGGTGGAAAAGACCAGAGTTCAAATTCAATTAATGATGCAAGTCATTTTTATGGGCCTTTTTCATATGGCTAAATCAATCACTTGCAGGTGAGGGTAGCATGGTTTTTGTTTCCATAAACCTGGGTTATTTTATCAGTACATTGAAAACCTGCAATTTAGAGGCATTTCTATTATGGTTATCTTTATCTGCAGATAAATACAATAAGATTGCTTGCCAAATTAAATATATGGTGCAATACGGCCTAACTTACTGATGCACTTAAGTATCCCACAACAGCCAACCAATCCATCAGAAATGTAGCACTTACTCTTGTATTTTTAAATAACAAGAACATAAATTAAATATTCATTATTTATAACTCATACAAAGCTCAGAATGGTTCCAGTTTGCCAAACATTAGTAGTCATGTACATAATTATTAAATTTTGATATATTTGTTAATGAAGGTTCCAGGGAGCTGCAATGAAATATAAAATATATATAAACACTGTTTATTATGAGTTGACGTTCCTAACTTTTATATTTTCAAAATCATATAATAATCTAACAATCTGGCATTTAACAAACACACCTGCACCTCTCTCTAATTTGAAGCAAAATCTAATGTAAATTCCCTGTTCAGTAAAATAACTCATTGTAAAATGTGACAAAACACCTTTCATTCAATGCACACTAATTCAGACTGATTTCAGATAAATAGACGATTCGTCATCCATTTATCTGAACTCCTAGATCTATGAATTTATCCTATATGAGTCACCAAACGTGTTCTGACAAGTTGCAACACCATAATTTAAAGGTAGTAGTAGTGGCATGTGATGCAAGAAAGCAAGTGTATGAGCTTATACAGCATCAGCCAAAAAAAAAAAATCACACAATTCCCTCCAAATGCCTGTCCAGTTCCTCCTTAAATTTAACTTATCAACTTCCATGACAGATGGAAGTTTGTTCCAGCAATTAGCCACCCGCTGGCTAAAGGCAAATTTCCGCACATCTATTCTACATCTGTCTTTTCTTAATTTGAATTTATGCCCCCTTAGGTTCGTAATCTGAACAAGTGGAAGGATCCATCACAATTCAGCGTGCTCAACCCATTCAAGGCCTTATACACCTCAATCAGATCACCGCACAGGTGCCTAGTCTCCAGCCACTGTAATTTGCAGAACTTAAGCCTCTCTTGGTAAGAGGATCCCTTCATTCCCCTCACCAATCTTGTTGTCCTTCTTTGTACAAGCTCAAGCAAATCTACATCCTTCCTAAAATGAGGCCTCCAGACCTGTACGCAGTACTCAAGGCGTGGCCTGACCATTGCCTTATACAGAGGGACAATCACCTCCTTTTTCCTGCTAGCAAAATTCCCATATTTCATTGACAAAACCCCATGACCTGCCCTGGCAGCCTGTCTGCATTGCTCAGAAAATTCCCAGGTCTTTTTCATTTTCTACCACCTTAAGTGTAGTACCACACAGTTGGTACATTTCTCTGGGGTCACTTCTACCCATATGCAGTACTTTGCATTTGTCAAGGTTAAACTTCAGTTGCCACTTCTTAGCCCATCTTCCCAAATTTTCTAGATCCTGTTGCAGTAGCACACTGCCATTGCTGTCATTAACAACCCTGCCAACCTTTGTATCATCTGCAAATTTCGACACTAAGCCTGATATACCTTCATCAATATCATTGATAAATATACAAAACAAAAGTGGACTCAACACCGAACCCTGTGGGACTCCACTAATAACATTAGTCCACAAAGAGCAGCACCCATTGATTACCACCCTCTGTCTTCTCGCACTTAACCATCCTTTTATCCATTGTAGCAACTTACCCTTAATACCATTCTGCTCAAATTTGTACAATAGTCTTTCATGTGCAAAAAGTGTCAAAAGCTTTCCTGAAATCCAAATATATGATATCAAAATTATTTTTTGCATCCAGTTCCTTTGTAACCACATCATAATATCCTATCAAATTTGTCAGACAAGACTTTCCCTTAACAAACCCATGCTGTGTCTGAATTATTGCTGCAGTCTTGTCTAGATGATCGTGCAATGCATCTTTAACCAGTGACTCCATTATTTTACCCGGAACAGAAGTTAAACTAATGAAAGTAGTAATGAAAGTAGCATGGGAGGAGAAAAGCACACTGAGACGGAAAAAGAGGATTGTGCTTATATATAAAAAAGGAGACAGGAAAAAGTGTGAGAATTATAGAGGGATCACACTGACTAGTCATATACAGAAATTGTAAGAAAGAATAGTGGAGAGTAGAGTACAAGAAAATGTTGAAAGCAGGATGATGGAAGACCAGAGTGGCTTAAGAAGAGGCAGATCAACCATGGATCTAATTTTTTCTGTGAAAAAAATTATTGAAAAACATGAGTATGGAAGGGATCTGTGCATAGCTTTTTTGGATATTGAAAAGGCATATAGCATAGAGAGAAGGGTATGGGAAGTGTTAAGGAAACAAGAATAGGAAAGTTGTTAATAGAGAGTATTAAAAGTCTATACAGAGGAACTGACCTCTGTGTGAAAACAATGGTTTGAAATGAATAATATACTGACACAGAGTAATGCACTTGCATCTCTACTTTTCATACTAGTAAGGAAGTGATCACAGAATGGTAAGATGTACACTTGATATAGATGTAGGAAAGGAAAGGAAAAAACTGACTCGAGTAAATAATACAAAGGTCTTTGAGATAACAGAAGAGGAGAAAAAGCAGTATGTACTGGAACTTAAGAACAAGTTTGAGCCTCTGCAGACTGCTCAGGGCAAAGATATCGACGAGGAATATTACAACTTTCTGAAAGTGATAAAGCCCAAGAAACCTATAGGAAAAAAGAAATCCAAAGAAGAAAAAAATTAGTCAAGAAACACTTGTTATGATGAACCGAAGGCGAAAAATGAAGAGCAAGATAAACACTGACAAGGAAAAAATTGAGTTATACAAAGCCATTAGAAAGAGACTCAGAGAGGACATAAGAAGATTTAACACAAGAAAGGTAGAACAAGCATTAAGGAAAACAAAGGATTTAAATCAGCAGCCATGAGCAGTAATACAGAAAGACAAATGATACTGAAACTGAAGAATAGCGATGGTGTACTTATAAACAGCAGAGAAGGCATAATTCAAATAGCAGAAGACTACTATAGAGAATTATACAAGGAGCAAGGGAATGACGCCAGCAGTGGGGAAGATGGATTGCAAATTAGTAACACATACGACATACCTAATATCTTTCCTGATGAGGTAGAACATGTGTTGAAGAAAATGAAGAATCAGAAAGCCCCGGGGGAAGATGAAGTTACTGTAGAGTTGTTAAAATTGGGAGAAAGAGACATAACACAAAAACTGGCAAGGCTCTTCACAAAGTGCATTAGAAAAGGTGTGTCGCCTAAGCAGTGGAATAATGCAATCATAGTTTTGCTGCATAAGAAAGGGGATAAATTAGAAATTGGAAATTATAGACCAATCAGCTTGTTATCCCACATCTACAAGTTGTTCACAAGGGTCATTACTAACAGATTAGAAAGAATACTTGATGAGAATCAACCGAAAGAGCAAGCTGGCTTTAGGACAGGATTCTCAACTATGGATCACCTTCACGTAATATCACAGCTAATGGAAAAAGCAAATGAATACAAAACACCATTATGCCTGGCATTTGTGGATTATGAAAAGGCATTTGACTCCATACAGCATAAGGCAATGTTTCGGGCACTGGAAAGACAAGGCATAGATACCCCACATATTATGATTTTGAAAAAAATATATGAGAATGCTACCGGCTTTATTAGACTAGACAAAGACAGTAGGAAATTTAAAATCGAGAAAGGAGTTCGACAAGGAGACACAATATCTCCGAAGCTGTTTACTGCTGCCCTTGAGGAAGCTTTCAGAAGATCAGACTGGTCGCAGAAAGGAGTCAATGTGAATGGAGAGTACCTAAACCATTTACGATTTACATATGACATTGTGGTCATAAGCCACGATCCCAAAGAATTACAGGAAAATCTTAATCAGTTATGCACAGTTAGTAAGGATTTTGGACTAAAGATGAATATGGCTAAAACAAAAGTAATGATGAACAAGTATGCCACAGAAAGGGAAATAATGATTGAAGGAGCAGTAATTGAAAAGGTGGAGTCATATACTTATCTGGGATAAGTTATTAGCTATAATAATGATAAATGGCTGGAAGTCAAGAGAAGAATAAATTTTGGATGGATAGCATTCAGGAAATATAGTAACATACTGAAGAGCAATATCCCAGTTTGTCTGAAACGTAAAATAATGAACCAATGTATACTCCTTACCATGACTTATGGAAGTGAAACTTGGGCACTCACCAAAAAAATGGAAGAGAAGCTGAGAACTACACAGCGAAGAATGGAACGAATTATATTGGGAATCAGACTGTTAGATAAGAAGAGAAACACATGGATTAGGCAGCAAACTCAAGTAAAGGACATTCTTATCAAAACTAAAGAACTAAAATGGTCTTGGGCAGGACACATAGCTCGAAGACATGACAGATGGACTAAGAAAATAACAGAATGGTACCCAAGAGGAGCTAGAAGAAAACCTGGAAGACAAAGGCAGGGATGGATAGATGAAATTTATGAGTTTTTGGGTAGTAAATGGATGGCCAGTGCTCAAAACAGAAGGAACTGGAAAGTTGCTGGAGAGGCCTTCATCCTGCAGTGGATTGAAAATGGCTGATGATGATGATGATGAATGGATGATATAGCAAATGCTGTGGAGAAGACAAGAATTGGCACAGAAAAGTGAAAGAGAGGATGGGAGCATGTGAAAAGCTAGGTGAAGGCAAAGAAATACAATTTAGAGTTTAGTGATGCTAAGAGTAACACAATGAAAATGACAAGGAAGGAGGGAGAGGAAGGGATTAACATATTTTTTGAGAGAAAGAAGATAGACATCTACCTGACATTTCTCTGACATCCATTTAGGCTTAAACCCTGAACGGTATTTCTCAGTTGTTAGCATTAGCATCAGCATTAGTAGAGGCATTTGATGCAAGAAAGCAAGCTTATGCAGCATCAGCCAAAAAAAAAAAAAAAAAAACCACTTCCACTTCACCCCTCTGTTCGTTCAAAATACCTGTCCAGCTGAGCCTTAAACTTATTTAGGCTATCAACCTCCACTACAAGGGATGGAAGGCTGTTCCACCAACCAACCACCCGCTGGCTAAAGGCAAATTTCCGCACGTCTATCCTACATCTGTCTTTCCTCAATTTGAATTTATGCCCTCTCAGGTGATTATTCTGAGCTAGAGGAAGAATCCCATCAGCGTTGAGCATGCTCAAACCATTCAAGGCTTTATACACCTCTATCAGATCACCTCGCTGGTGCCTAGTCTCCAGACACTGTAATTTGCAAAACTTAAGCCTTTCTTCGTAAGAACACCCCTTTGTTCCATTCACTAATCTTGTTGCCCTTCTCTGTACTCGTTCCAGCAGCTCTACATCCTTCTTGAAATGAGGCCTCCAGACCTGTATACAGTACTCTAGGTGTGGCCTGACCATTGCCTTATACAAGGGAATAATCACCTCCTTATCCCTGCTGGAAAAATTCCTGTATATCATTGACAATACTCCATGAGCTACTCTTGCAGCCCATCTGCACTGCTCAGAGAACTTCATATCTGCCTGCACAACCACCCCCAAGTCCCTTTCATTCTCTACCACTGTCAGTGTAGTACCACAGAGTTGATACGTTGCTGTGGGGTTGCTGTTTCCCATGTGTAGTACTTTACATTTGTCAATGTTAAACTTCATTTGCCACCTCTCAGCCCATCTGCTCAACCTTTCCAGATCCTGTTGCAGCAGCATAGTGTCAGTAGTGTCCTTGACAACCCTGCCAACCTTTGTATCATCTGCAAACTTGGACATTAAGCTTGATATACCATCATCAATATCATTTATAAATACAGAAAACAATAATGGACCCAACACTGAGCCCTGAGGGACTCCACTAATAACATTAGTCCACGATGAGCAGTGTCCATTGATTACCACTCTCTGTCTTCTCCCCCTCAACCACCCCTTTATCCATAGCAGCAATTTGCCTCCGATATCACACTGCTCCAATTTGTGTAGCAGTCTTCCATGTGCAACAGTATCAAAAGCCTTTCTAAGATCCAAGTATATAATATCAAAGCTATTCCCTGCATCCAGTTCTTTTGTGACTGCATCATAATATCCAATCAAATTGGTCAGGCAAGACTTCCCCTTAACAAAACCATGCTGTGTCCGAGCTATAACTGAAGTCTTGTCTAAATGATCCTGCAGTGCTTCTTTAACCAGTGCCTCCATTAATTTTCCTGGAACAGAAGTTAAGCTCACAGGTCTATAATTACTTGTGTCAGCCTTTGATCCTCCTTTGTGAATTGGGGTCACATTTGCACATTTCCAGTCTATGGGTACCTCCCCTGAGTCCAAGGAAGCCCTCATAATTATGTCTAAGGGTTTGCTTACTTCCTTTGCTGCCTCCTTTAATATAACTGGATAGATCCCATCCACCCCAGGTGCCTTTCTTGTGTTTATCTTCAAATGTATGAAAAGCCTAGTAGCTTGAAAAGCTTGTTATGAAAGCTAGGCTTGTTATGAAATGAATACTAGGCTTGTTATGAAAAGCCTAGTAGCTATAATTTTTAGTGTTTTCCACCAACCATGGAATAAAACTAAAGACGAAAAAACCAAATTTTTAAAAATTTTTAATATTTACAATAAATTATTTACAAACCAAATATTACTGATAGTAATTTTAAAATAAAACAACCGTGATATACAGGATAATAATAAAATGCCGAATTTAAAATGCAATAAAATATACTGGTTAAAAGCGCTAAAATACTAACTGAAGCTTTCAAAGGCTTCTGCCTTCTTTCTCAACAGAAGCCTTTGAAAGCTTCAGTTAGTATTTTAGCGCTTTTAACCAGTATATTTTATTGCATTTTAAATTCGGCATTTTATTATTATCCTGTATATCACAGTTGTTTTATTTTAAAATTACTATCAGTAATATTTGGTTTGTAAATAATTTATTGTAAATATTAAAAATTTTTAAAAATTTGGTTTTTTCGTCTTTCGTTTTATTCCATGGTTGGTGGAAAACACTAAAAATTATAGTATGAGTATACCCAACCCCAGAGGCCTATTTGAAGAGCCTAGTAGCTTCCAAGATTAATTCCTTGAATGCTTCCCATTTAGAACTTGCTGTTGGTAACATATCAGTTGGTCCCACTGTATAGAATTTAAAAACTGTCTGAGACCCCTGTAGTCACCTTTATGAAAGAAAAAAACCTTTCCCTTTACCCCTGATGTTAGTTACATCTTTAAGTTAATCCTACATCAGTACACTATGATCACTGCCACCAAGTGGTTCCTTTATCTGCAGATTCTTAATCCAGGAATAATCACTGCTGATAATCAAATCAAGGGTATTACTCCCTCTGGTTGCCTCTCAAACATGTTGCTGCAGAAAACAATCATCCAATTAATCCATAAAAGTGTTGCTAGTGTGCAAGTGACCAACCCACAAGTTGCAGTCAATATCTGGGAAGTTAAAATCCCCCATTAGAAGACATTCTGATTTACTGGCATACTCTATTTCTCTGTACTGCTGCTTGTTGTAGTCATTGGAGTCATTAGGCCTATAACACACTTCTACTCTCATTTCTGCTTTCCTAGTGTTTATGTCACACCAAACTGACTCAACATTGCACTGTCCATCCAATATCAACTGTGTTAGGGTAACTAAGAGTAAGAATAGGTGCACATGCACCTGTTCTTACTCTTAGTTACCCTAACACAGTCCATGTATTTACTTGTTCCATGATGACTCCCAGCAGTTCTTGAATCCCCAGCAACTTGCTTTCCAGATTGCTGCTCATTCCAATAGAAGCAGTGCAAAAATCACTTTTACCTCTGCTTACGGCTATTGTTGATCTATTAGTCTATTAATTTATCTAATTAATTTAATAAATTAGTCTATCAATTTATTAGTACAATAGATAAAGAAGGGAGAATTGATAAGGAGATATGTAGAAGAGCAGACCAAGGAAGAATGTTTTATAACTGTGTAAAAGATCTGGTTTGGAGAAAGGAAGTATCTGATATGTGCAAGATAGTATTCTACAGAGCTAGCTTATTATGTACCAATGATAACTTATGTATCAGAATCATGGGTAATGCAGGAGAGGAATGTTATCAGAATTCAAGTGATGGAAATGAAGTTTCTGAGAGGTGCGTGGAAGATTAGGACAGATTTTGTAAGAAACAGTCATGTGGGAGAATGTAAAAGAAGAGTGATTATAGAATATGACTGAGAGGAACAGACTGAAATGGCTTGGTTATGTAAAGAGAATGAGGATGTTAGAAATGAAAATGGGGATTAAAAGACCAGGAGGAAGGCTGAGAAGATGGCATGAAGAGGGGGAGAGAGAAGCCAGAGAGAGAGCATTAGCATTAGCATTAGTAGAGGCATTTGATGCAAGAAAGCAAGCTTATGCAGCATCAGCCAAAAAAAAAAAAAAAAAAAAAACCACTTCCACTTCACCCCTCTGTTCGTTCAAAATACCTGTCCAGCTGAGCCTTAAACTTATTTAGGCTATCAACTTCCATGACAAGGGATGGAAGTCTGTTCCACCAACCAACCGCCCGCTGGCTAAAGTCAAATTTCCACACATCTATCCTACATCTGTCATTCCTCAATTTGAATTTATGCCCTCTCAGGTGATTATTCTGAGCAAGAGGAAGAATCCCAGAGAGAGAGAAAGACAGAGCTAAATGGAAAAAACTGGTTTACTCATCAACCTAGCAAGATTGGTTGATTGGTTGGTTGATTTAGAGATTTCTTAGGTGCATCTGCAACTATGGCCATAGTGTGCCAGCCCTAGCAAGAAGCTGGAACAATGACAGATAAGTATCTCTATTTTAAATAAAATATGCTGGTTGTAGAATTATCATAATTTTTTTTTATAATTATTAAAATCCACAATAAGGAAGTACATAAAAATTTTAAGTAACTTAAAAACTAAATTAGGCAAGTAATTAATGTGATTTCTGGCACCTGTTCCATAAAATGATATGAAGTTTTTGATTTTTGAGCAATGTAATCAATCAAAATTTGCTCTGTGATCAACCAGTTGCTAGCACCTGATTTATAATAACCCTATGTCTCCTGTCCTTCAGCCATCTCTCAATTCACCTTAGGATCATGCCCATAATTCTGATACACTCTGTATGAATTGCAACCTCCCATGAAGGACTATGTAAAGTGCTTTGCTAAAGTCTAATTATATAATGTCAAAATTGGTCTTGCATATAACTCCTACGAGACCACATCATGGCGTCAAGTTGGCCAAGCAAGATTTTCCCTTTACAAAGCTGTGTTGTGATCCAAGAATTGAAACCTTTTTGCATTAGTGAGTAGGGGAAAACTGGCCTGGGCACCTAGGCAGCCAATAGCATTTGTATTGTGCTACTGCTATAAAAAAAAAAAAAAAAAAAAAAAAAAAATTGGCTAAAATTGAGAGCCACCACAGCCGATTTGCCTGTGCTAATGAGCAGCATTTGATTTCCTCCTTCCTGATGTAGGATGCACAATGCATGCTTGTCTGTTTATTTATGGACACCTGAGATAATAGATAGACAAAACTATTACATTTAATTTGTTCACACAAGTTTCATAATTATTTTATTTGGGCGCATAGAATAGTGATAACCTTAACTTTTTTTTATTATTATGAATAAAATAAAATACATTTTGATTTTTAATTTATTTTTTAAAGTGAAAAATATCACTCATTCTTGTTACTTGTTTCTCTATATTTTCACATATTTAGTTTATCAAAATTCCTAGATGGGCAGCATTTCAGCTTATTGGTCAAGTACTCTGCAAGCTATACAAAAAGGAGCAGTGAAGCTGCTGTTCATCAACCCTGCCGTGACCCATTTAGGATACCTCTTAAGATGATCCTGTAATGCATTTTCGACCACAGACTCCATGACCCTCTTGTCACTCAGTTCAAATCGACCAATCTGTAGTTACCTGTCACATCCATTGTGAATTAGCATGTTTGTACTTCTTGAATTCAATGGGATTACCTGAGTCAACATGATGGCCTCATGATAAATACCATCAGTACCTTATCCACTGTCAAGCTTGGTTTTTTGGTTTTTTTTTTTTTTTTTTTTTTTAGGAGCATTAGCAACTAAGGCCATATTGCTCCGAGAATATGCGGTGGTCAATCCCTGACCTTTCCGCATCCTCCGTATTTGGTGGTGACGGGCTCGAACCCCGGTGTAATCAAGAAGCGTGTGCTACGCACTGCTGCTCCTTCCCACCTGGCTACAGAGGCGCCTCCCACTGTCAAGCTTAGTATTTTTTCTATTGGGCTCTTCTTGGTTATTGCACTACTTAACCTACAATGGTTAGCTACACTAGGGAAAAGTTGAATACTGCAAAAATGGCTATAACTAAATTTCTCTCTCTCTCTCTCTCTCTCTCTCTCTCTCTCTCTCTCTCTCTCTCTCTCTCTCTCTCTCTCTCATTAAGATCTGTAGCATCTTTAAATCAAAGGGCATTTTATACACTGAGTGGCCACTTTATTAGGCACACCACCCTTTCCATGAAATGGAGTGCTCCATGAGTAACAGCACCATCTGCTTGTATACCATGCAATGTAAAGCAGGTGGCCAGATATAGAGGGATACAGTACATGTGCAATTCAATGAGACTGGGTAATATGAAAGATTTAAGTGACTTTGAACATGACATTGTAATGAGCACAAAATGTGCCATTAAAAGTATCTCAGAAACTGCAACTCTGCTTCCAATAAGACCATATCTTGGGTATGTTGAAATTGGTCTGACAACCAAATGACATACAGCCAACGGCAATCCTGTGGTCTGAAACAGCCTGCTGCTACAAGAGGCCAATGGAGGCCGGCAAGAAGCAGGATAACAGAAAGGCTACAATCAGTCAGATAAGCCAGTACAATAACGGCAACCAAAGAAGCATTTCAGAACACATAACTTGCCATGGATGGGGGTATAACAGCTGATGATCAAAGTTCCACTCCTGTCAGAAAACAACAAGGTGTGATTACAGTGGGCTCAGGAACACAAGTACCTGCCATTGGAGAATTGGAAAAATGTTGCCTGGTCTAACAAATCCCAGCTGCTGTTGTTTCACATTGATGGGAGGACCAGTAAACAGCATGGGTCCATGAACCCATCCTGCCTGGTGTCGACAATGCAGGCTTGTAATGGCATGGAGAATGTTCTGTGATGCACATTGGGACCCTAGATACCAGTGGAGTGACATTTAGATGCCATAGGTTACCTGAAAACTGTTTCTGATAAGATGCATTGGGTTCTTCCAACAAGATAATGTACCATGTCAAAAGGTCAGAATTGTACAAAACTGGTTCCAGGAACATGAGAGTGGACCAGATCTCAATCCAGTTGAATGCCTGATGAGGTGGAACAAGCTCTTTGGAGTAGGGATCTGCAACCATCAAATTTTCAACAACTGTGGAAAGCAATTGAGCCAACATAGAATAGCATCCCTGTGGTGCACTTTTGACCTTGCTGAGTCCAAGAATCCAAACTGTTCTGAGGGCTAAAGAAGGCCTACTTGCTATCAGGTAGGTGTCCCTAATAAACTGGCCACTAAGTGTACATGTTTAGAAGCTTTTCACAGACACTGCTGTAGTGCAATACAGCCATAGTAGCTCTGGTATCATTACACCTTAGTCTCAACAACATTGTTGTCCTGAAAAGACAACGCTGAAGTGTTGGTTTTCAAAATGACATAGATAGATGTGAAAATGGATGATAGCATGAAAAATCCAAGCAATGCATTTATTTTGATGTCAACTGTATTTGTACAATTGAATAGATCACTTGTGGACAGCTGTTTGTTTGCAACACAATTTCATTCATAACCTGGTCATCAAAAAATAATTTCTACGTATCTATATTGCTAGGAAGTGTTCTCAAACCTCTACTATGATCTGCTATTCATGGTATGTCTCTAAATAATATTGTGCTAAGGAATTTTCTTCCATCTAGATGGCACCTTTGATTCACATTTATAATTTTTTTTTTTTTTTCAAAATATAAGACATTCAGAATTATCATTAAGTACAGGCAACCCCCATATAACACGATACTTCTACAACACAGTTTCGCTTTAACAGGATTGATAAATTAATTGCAGCAATCCTCGCACAACACAGTACTTCTACAACAGGGTTTCACTCTAACACAGTTTGAGAATTGCTGGAAATCTCGCATAACAGTATTTTTGTGTCGGAAAAAACCCTGCTACATATTGTGCTAGATGTAATTTTCAATGTTTCCATTCCTTTTTTTGTGAATTCTTGTTGTTGACTCGCTAGTTGTTATCGCCTTCGTGATATTTTCCTAAAGCACATTTCTGGAGGTCACTACTATAAAACAATAAAACCAATTTGCAGTTTCAGGTTTATTGGTCTTTTCTGTTAGTGTAATAAACGGGTAGTAAACTCGATCTTATTGCATTTGCTATAATACTGATAGCTGGAATTCTGTGGATTTTCATGTTATTATGGTGAAAGGTGTTTCCCCTTCCATGAAATATTCAATCATAAAAAACAAATTTTCAGAAACTCATTAATCCATATAGTGTTTGCGTGCCACGTTCTTTGTTATTAATTGCTTATCATTTTTACTGTTTTAAATTTTACAACCAAAAAAAAGTCGGTGAACAGCAATATCAGTTAGGATGTACATATTAATTAAGCTACATAGCGTAAATTTATTTTTATTTTGCTAACTGGAAAATATTCTTCCGATTTTCACGTATCATTTAAAGCGGGGATCCACTGTATTTTGTTGGAGGATCCTCTGTGCTATTGAACTTGTGCTTGTTTGAGACCATAAAAAATAATTGTGACTTCAAAGAGTGTAGTTCGTGACTTTAAAAGAGAGCAGAAGATACACAAAATCTAGATGCTGTAGAAGAGATTGTGCTTGGCAGCAATGAAGAGGAAGAAAATTAAATGAACCTACATTATCTTACATATAAGTATCACAGTTTGTAAGGTAAGACATTTGTTCAGTTATTATTATTTAAATTACTACTATTATAAAAAATAAAGTTAAAATATTAAGTTATTACTACTATAAAAATTAAGTTTCCGATAATTATAAAAAAAAAAAAAAGGCGTATTTTTGTTAGCTTTTGGAATGTAACCCCCCTACTGGTTCTTAGTCCCATATAACACGGTTTCGCATTACACGAGATTTTGTAGGAACCAAACTACCGTGTTATACGAGGGTTACCTGTATTGCATCACTGCAGTTTTCAATATACAGGGTGTTTCAGTTAAACGTTTCAGAACTTCTAAGAGGGGCAGGGTACATCCTGACAACTCGAAATCATATAGCAATGTGGGGTCGGAAATGCTTTCCTGAAGCGGTGTTGTACACAGACGCACCATAAAGAAGAGAGACCGTAAGTGAGAAATCGTTTTAATAATACATGAAAAGAAGCAAAAGGTACATGGATTAAAGTAAGTGTTCGAAGTTTCTTCCACGGGCTACAATGCACGCCTCACATCTCTGACGCATGGACATCCGAACATTCTGGAATACTCCAGGCGAATTTCGAATTTCTTCGGCAGCTACTGCGATTCTTGCAACCAGCTCCTCAGCATTGTCAACAGGGGTGTCATAAACTAGCGATTTCATATGACCCCAGAAATAAAAATCAAGACATGATAGGTCGGGTGACCGAGCAGGCCAACGCACGGGACCACCACGTCCGATCCACTGTTGACCAAATGTGACATCCAGGTAGTTACGAACATCTCCGCTATAATGGGCAGGGGCTCCATCGTGTTGGAACCACATTGTCTGTTGCGTCGATGCAGAAATCTGTTCATCTCTCAAAAGTTGTGGCAATACTTGCTGCAGAAAGATCAAGTAGATAGGTCCGGTTAGACCTATCTACTTGATAATCCATGTACCTACGGTAATCCGTGTACCTTTTGCTTCTTTTCATGTAATAAAACGATTTCTCACTTACGGTCTATTTTCTTTATGGTGCTTCTGTGTACAACACCGCTTCAGGAAAGCATTTCCGACCCCACATTGCTATATGATTTCGAGTTGTCAGGATGTATCCTACCTCTCTTAGAAGTTCTGAAACGTTTAACTGAAACACCCTGTATAATTTAAATGGTAGGCATGAAATTGCATAACCATTTCATTCAACAACTCCCGAAACGTGAATTATCCAAATAAACTCTTATATCATTATAAATGTTTTGTTTATACTCCAGATTAGCCATATAAGTTAGTTAGCTATTAAATAACTAGTTGTAAACCAGTTATTTAACAAGAGTATTATCATTAAACAATATTTAGTGGGCAATATGCAATTGAACATAATCAAGTGGCTAACACATTTTAGTAAGCTGAAATGTGTTAGCATTTCTGAACAATCTATCGTGTTTTCTTCATCCAGGTCTACTTCTTTCACCAATTCCTGAATTCAAATTTCAGGAACATATACTGAAAGTCATTTCTCTGAAGTGGCTTTATCTATTATTTAGAGACAAAACTGAAGAATACATAAAAAAGTAATCAAAAGCCAATAAAATAAAACAGAAACTTACATAATAAAAAAATGCAGTGTGTACAATCAGACTATTTATATAATGTAAAATATACAGTTTGCAAGACATCTAAGTTTATAAATATAAATTACAAATTAACATGATAGAATGCTAACTAAACAAAAGCTAACTGATATAGAGAAAATAAAATGGAGGGGACATATCTACTGCTGACAGGCAGTACAGCATTTGGTGCTCCTACAATACAAAATATAAATCACAGGAATCTGACAGTGATGTTTTGGTTTGAGGGTTAAATAACATATTGAAAAATGTGGATTGCTAGAAAATATCTAAAGATATATGACCATTTTCTCAATGATTCCAAATGCTGAAATGAATAGATTCATAATTTTCCCCTCAATTTCCATATAGTAATCCATTTTTAAATAATTTATTTATTATTACAATAATTTAAAATTCTCTTCATAATATACAACTAGAGAAAAAATGAAAGGCAGACTTATTTTTAATAAACAAACAAGTTTTTTTTTTTACAAATGATAAAAAAAATTGTCTTTACAGTCCTAGAATGTATGTGTCTTCTTCTTCTTCTTCTTTAATGTTAGTCTGCACCTTTTCCTCATTAAGAAGAAAACTACTGACAGGATTTTCAGGATAATAACCATATAGGTCCCATCTAATGTTAATTAGAAAAGATTTTATTTCCACCGTATTGTTAGTTTGAAACTTGCCTACCTGGGGGAGCAAATTCTTGATGGAATGTTCTGGATAATTAACCTGAGGTTTTTCCTTTTTCTTTCTTTCTTCCTTTTTAATGAAGACTATATTAGGGCGTGTTTTTTTTGTACTATTAGCTTCAGCGTTTGGTTTTTCAGCATGACATTTATTGACAGAAGTTTCTTTGCAAAGATCTTGTGGTTCTTGTTTAATACTGATCATGTCTGGCTGTATCCTGATACAATGTTCTGGATAATTAACTTCTCGTTCCTGTTTAATACGAATTAGATTAAGGTATACTTCTTTTGTACCATCAGCTTCAACTTTGAGCCCTTCTGCATGATATTTATTAACAGAAGTTTCTTCGTAATGATCTTGTGGTTCTTGTTTAATACTGATCATGCTGGGCACTATCCTGTAAAATAGTAAAGCGAATTATTTCCAGTTTGATTTGGTAAAAATTAAAATAAAAATTATTATACAAGAAGAGCCAAAGTTAAAACTCTCAGGAAATCTATAACTTCATATTATGATATTCTAACTAAAGCTACATTTAGACTGCTATTTAATGTATTAGAACTTGTAAAAGCACAAATTGCTCAACTTGTATAAATGATGAACCTGCTTTACATTTGCAAATACAAATCTCTGATTAAAACAAACAAATTCAAGGACTAATATGACATATATCATGAAACAAGGAACTTTTCATGTTTTTAAATGAGTGTGCATTGCTCTTTTGGTGAAATTAACAAAATAAAATGTAGGATTACAGAATATAATTCTATATAAATATTATTAAGTCATTGTTTGTAAAAAAAACTACAAATTTTACAATCCAGCAAACATATGTTCAATCAGATGGCATCAAGACACAAATATGATGAAAACAAAAAGAAAATTTTATGAAAATGTTTATATTAAAAACAAAATGGAACACAAACAGTTCAAATCAAATAGAAGTGAATAATGCATTTTTTTAAAGCAATATAGTTTAATTAATTGTTAAATGTTAATAACTATAAATTTAATCAGATGTAGACCTTTCCAATTGTATTCTTTATTGAAGAATTAAAAATTGTGGAGTGAAGGTCCTGTTTTGTAAAACTTTCATTTTTCGTGCCTTAATATTTTCATTTAAATTTCATTTTTTCCTTAGCTTAACTATGTAATTGGGTGCTATAGCTTAACATAGTTATCTGGAGCCCCAACACTGATGAAGCAATGTGTCCAAGCCATGTTCATTAGTGAACGGGTAATGCTGTGACATTGTGCGACAGAGTGACAGGAATGGTAATCGGTGTATTGTCTGGCACATGTGGGTTCCAATAGACTGACACTGTAACCTGTGAACCCTCTCTCTTTAACCACAGGTCTAAAAACGGAAGTGCCTGGTCCTTCTCGGTTTCAATAGTGAACTTTAAAAAATTTGATTTGCTGTTGGTGTCCTTTATCTGCAGGTACAATAATAACGTTGAGGTTGTTCCAAAATTTGCCCTCACTCCCAAACAAATTCCCATCACGCAGATAGGAGTCAAAGCCAGCCTCTTGGGACTTTCCAAATAAGCCGCAATGGAAGCATGATACAAGATCATCGAATTAATTAGATTGACAAAAAAGACCAAACCTAACCTCACTAAGGAGGAAATCTGTCACCAAAAACAAATCTGGAGCAACCCCTGACATTGGCGCCTGCGTAGCCAGGTGGGCAGGAGCAGCAGTGCATAGCACACGCTTCTTGATTAGACCGGGGTTTGAGCCCGTGACCACCAAATATGGAGGATGTGGAAAGGTCAGTGAATGACCACTGCATATCCCCGGAGCAATATGGCCTTAGTTGCTAATGCTTCTAAAAACCAAATAACAACCCCTGACATTATTATTATAACTGCAGATAAAGGACACATGGCGGTCATTATGTATCCACAGGATTACCAAGGAAAAGCTTTGGAACACCTCAGCAATCACAAAACATACAAGGCAGGCCATCCACCATCCCTGAATGTTCTCAAAAACAAGGTGAACTCTCTTCTGAGAAAGTGACTCAACCAGACCAAAATTAGCAAAGAACAATACTGGCACCTCCATGCCATTGCATTAACATTAGCATTAGTAAAGGCATATGATGCAAGAAAGCAAACTTATACAGCATCAGTCAAAAAAAAAAAAAAAAATCCTTCTCATTTCGCCCATCCATTCATTCCAAATGTTTGTCTCGTTCTGCCTTGAATCTATTTAAGCTATCAACTTCTAAAATGATAGATGGAAGTTTGTTCCAGCAATCAACTACCTGCTGGCTAAAGGAAAACTTCCACACATCTATCCTACAACTGTCTTTCCTCAAGACTCAGGTGATTATTCTGAGCAAGAGGAAGAATCCCATCAACAATGAGCATGCTCAATTCAGGGCCTTATACACCTCAATGAGATCACCTTGCAGATGCCTAGTCTTGAGACACTGTAATTTGCAAAACTTAAGTCTTTCTTTCTAAGAGCAACCCTTTGTTCCATTCACTAATCTTGTTGCCCTTCTCTGTACTCGTTCCAGCAGCTCTACATCCTTCTTAAAATGAGGCCTCCAGACCTGTATACAGTACTCAAGGTGTAGCTTCACCATTGCCTTATACAAGGGGATAATCACCTCATTATCCCTGCTAGAAAAATTCCTGTATATCATTGAGCAGTGCAGCCCATCTGCACTGCTCAGAAAACTTCATATCTGACTGCACAATTACCCCCAGGTCCTTTTCATTCTCTATCACCGTCAGTGTAGTACCACACAGTTGAAACATTACTCTGGGATTACTGCTTCCCATATGCAGTACTTTACATTTGTCAATGTTAAACTTCAGTTGCCACCTCTCAGTCCATCTGCTCAACTTTTCTAGATCTTGTTGCAGTAGTGTAGTCATCAGTGTCATTAACAAACCTGCCAACCTCATATCGTCTGCAAACTTAGACATTAAGCCTGATATACCATCATCAATATCATTAATAAATACAGAAAACAACAATGGACCCTACACCGAACCCCGGGGAACTCCACTAATAACATTAGTCCATGAAGAGCAGTGTCCATTGATTACCACTTTCTCTCTTTTTCCATTCAACCATCCCCTTATCCATAGCAGCAATTTGCCTCCAATGCCACACTGCTCCAATTTGTGCAGCAGTCTTCCAGCAGAGCAATATGGCCTTAGTTGCTAATGCTCCTAAAAACCAAATAACAAACAACACACAACAGTCTTCCATGTGCAACAGTATCAAAAGCCTTTCTAAGATCCAAATATATGATGTCAAAATTATTCCTTGCATCCAGTTCCTTGGCTGCAAGAGGGGCCGCTTCTATGGTCTACGAAAAATCCATAAACCAGACATCCCCTGTGCCCCATTATTTTGAGCACAGGCACCCCCACCCACAATATTGGCATGCTTCATTTCCAATCTCATCAATGGCCGGTAGGCTGGAAAGTATTCACAATCCAATCCAGCCATTAACTCATACAATGCTTAAAGAACCACAACATCAACGACCAAGACCTCATCTCCTACAATGTCAACTCCTTATACACACGGATCCCCATTTCATGTGCAGTTGACTGTGTTCAGCGTTGCCTTGAACACAACCACACCTTATGTGACAGGACAAAACTTTCCATGTCGGATATCTGTGAGGCTACACAGCTATGCCTCAGCCATTCCATTTTAATGTTCGAGAGCACCGTATACAAACAAACCCGAGGCCTGGCCTTGCCATGGGTTCTTCCATTAGTCTTCACTTGGCAAACCTGGTCATGGAGGAGTTTGAAACTGATTCTCTTTTTAATCCCCCATCACCCTCTGGCGTAGATACATAGATGACATTTCTAGGCTATCTCAACAGCAAATCACATTTTTTAAAGCTCACTATTGAAACCGAAGACCAGGCCCTTCTGCTTTCAGATGTGTGGTTAAAGAGAGAGAATTCACAGGTCACAACATCAGTCTACTGGAAACCCACATGTGCCAGACAATACACCAACCAGGGGTTCACATCTGGTGAGTATGGGCTTGGCACACCCAGGGTCCTGAGCTGGATATCATTATTCTTCTCTTTCTTGGTGATTCCCTTCTATTTCTGATTCTCTCTCTCTCTCTCTCTCTCTCTCTCTCTCTCTCTCTCAGTGTAACTCAGAAAGTTTTTTTTGTCTGGTACAGCATAAGCCTCAGGCTTCCTTTTACCATGTGGCTAATAATAAAAATAATAATAATAACTACCATTCCGTCGCAGAATGTCAAAGCATCACCCGTTCACTAATGAACAGGGTTTGGACACATTGCTCCATGGTTACCAGAACATGCAAAGAAATACATAGGATCAAGTCCAACCTCAGAATATACAGCTACCCTGAACAGACCCACAATTACTGGAAACTACAGACATCACTCCGTCACAACACTGGATACTCTTCAATCGATGCCCATCAAAGATGGGATATCTTTGATCTCACAGTCCGCAAGCTCGGGAGCCACTTACAACGATAGTCACCAACCTCAACGTTCTTTGCCCTCTCCTTCCCCCCTCTCTCCCTCTTCCTCATCACCCTTCACACATACCCGTAAACCACCCTCCCTCCTCTGTGACCTCGTGTACTTACATACTTGAAGGTCAGCCACACACATAAAAATCACCACTTTCCAGTGCTCAATTAGTTTACAAAGGCTACATTCAGTAGCCGAAAGCTTCTATGTTATGATCTTTATTTGTGCTAAATTTAATATATGTTATCTCTTGGATATCTGTGCCTTGTGTCAGTTTTACTGTGTGTACTCTCTCGCTTAGTAATAAAGTTCTTTTCACTTGGTCGGTGCAAGTAATGTAAAATTAATTAAAACTGTTAAAACTTAATTTTTTACCTGATGCTTGCTAATAGCTGTTTGTTAACTAATTCAAGACTAAACCTTAACCTTAACAAATAGCTGGTAGGCTGGAAAGAATTCACAATCCAATCCAGCCATTAACTCATACACCTTAACAAACAAGAAATGTGTAATCGAATTAATGTGTAATAATGTATAATCAAATTAATGGGTAATAATGTGTAATCAAAAATAACAACTTCATGTAAATCATATCACCATAATTTACCAGTTCTGCTGTCTTTATTTACAGTCACTGAAGTAGTAAAGGAAGTACCACAAAATGTATGAGAATGATCTGAAATGCTTTAGGAAATTAAAGGCAGATTACACTCTAAGTAGGTTTCAGTGCTCATTATTTTACCAATTTCCATTAGAACTTAAAAACTGTCTAAGACCACTATAGTCACCCTTACAAAAGCAAAACCCCTTCCCTTCACACCTTTGACAGTAGTTATGTCTTTAAGTAAATTCCACATGAGTATACTCCACATCAGTTTACTGTGATCAATGCCTAGTCTTTTACTTGCAGATTCTTAATGCATGACGAATCACTGCTGTTGAAAACAGTCATCCAATAAGGCCACAAAAGACGTGTGTGGGTGACCAATCCTCAAGTTCCAACCAATATCGGGAAAGTTAAAATCATACATTATAAGATATCCTGATTTACTGGCCCACTATTTCTCTGTGCAGTTGTTCGTTGCACTTATCAAAGTCATTAGGCCTACAACACACTCCTACTCTCATTTTTGCTTTCTCGGTGCTTATGTCACATCAAATTGACTCAACATTGCACTGGCCACATATTTCAACTTAATGCATTGCCTTAGATTTAACATGCTTCTTAACTAGGAGCATGTTAAATCTAAGGCACTGCATCAAGCAGTGAATTAATTTCCATTACTCCTAAGGACCTAAGCATAATTCTGTAATTATCTTAGCAAATACTGTATAGTAAAAGCAAGTGATATCAATCTTTGCTGCTTTTTCTCTCCCCTATGGTTGCCAAGTGATTCTGGTAGGTGGGCATTATTACCTTCTTTCTGGTATAGTTTAACTTTATAAATATTTTTATTCATACAATGTGGGACCAAATTAAATTGGTTTCACTTAAATATAAACATGTTAACTTAAATGTTATTTATTAAAAATAAAATAATGAAAATAAGTTAAACACCTAAAAAAAAAACTAAGACAAAATCCTAAATAATCTAATCCAAAAACGGTTTAATTTTTTTTCTTGCATAATTATTAAAAACGTACTGTTCTGCAGCATGATGATGCTGAAATTCAGTAATATTGTGCATTGAAACTTTTCTGTCAGCTCTTTCTGGTGATGATAGTGCTGGTGAAGGATGTAAAGGAGTGGATATTGATTTCAAATTGCGCATTTTGACATTCTTGTGAAGAGGTGTATTTTTCTTCCATTTTTCAAATCTGAAAATACATAAAGATATATACTATGAAAGTAGGTCACAAAGACTCAAACTGGAACACAAAAAAAGCACAAATTCCTCCTTACTCAAAATAATAAATAAATGAAAAATATTAATAATAATAACAGGAAATAAATGCAAACATTAAAAAATAAATAAAAATATATGATAAAGGGGTACACCTGAACAAAAAATTATAAGTAAGGTAATAAGTATCATAAGGGTATATCTAGAGCAGGGGTTCCCAACCTTTTTTTGCTTGTGGACCCCCTGAGTCCTAACTTTACGTATGTGGACCCCCATATACGCATATGTAATATTCCTAAATGAAATATTTATTTGTAGGTTAGTAAAAGCTAATAATTAAACAATTCTAATATAATATAAAAAATGTAAATTACAAATTTTGAAAATTTTAATTGATAAAACTGAAACATATTTTTACTTGTAATGACAGAATTAGTAAAAAAAAATATTATTTCAAACAACATATATAAATTTATTCCTAAGGCTATTAAATAGGATCCCATTAAATAGGCCCTACTAATGAGATCCTTGTGGCTGATGTTTTGATATTAGCATTTTAATATCTGGCTCCAATTTTGTGAGTCAGACGAAGATCACCTCTTTTAACTATATCAAGTCGATTACGATTTTTTGTTAACAACTGTGTTACACGACTAAAGCCAGATTCCACAAGATAAGATGATGGGAAAACAATGACATACATTTTAGCTTTCTCCCATAAAAGTGGATATTTACATGCAATGTCACTATTCTTCCATACATCATGCTTTCCTTTTTTGAATAGACTTCGGACTGTCTGATCAGACCACAATTCAACAAGTTCCTCTTGTAAATCAATTTCAACATCAGCAACATTTACCTCAAATGGAATCAGCACCCAATCTGGGATGTTCAGTTCTAGTAGGTCCTTGAACCGAACATGCATGTCTTCATAAATTTTTTTTAAATGATCAACATACACAACATAATCATCATCTTTTAAATCACTGCTAATTAAAGCAAGGTTTGGAAACTGGTCAAACGCACAACGTGAGATATTAAGACTGTACAATTTGAGTTTTCCTAGGAATGCATTAATGGCTTCTTTGCTAGATATTAAATCACAATTATGTCCTTGATGCAGCTTATTAAGAGAATTCAGTTTTTCAAACACATCTGAGAGGTAAAATATGTCTGTTTTCATGGCAACCAACTGTTTTCCAATCTCCTTTTCGTTTAGAAATGATACAATACTGTTCCAAAGGATGACGAAGCGACAAAGACAATTGCCTTTAGACAACCATCGCACCTCTGTATGCAGTACAAGACGGTCAAATCCTTCTTCATTTTTATCACAAAATTTGCAAAAGAGATGATCTTAAAGAGCATTAGCCTTAATGAGGTTGACAGCTTTTATTACAAGAGTTAAGGCTTCATGAAGACGTCCACTCAATCTCTTCGCCACCAGATGTTGGCAGTGAATCAAGCAATGTATGCAAAATACTTTTGGCAATGCATTTTTTAAATGAGTAATAAACCCTCTGTACCTACCAACCATGGAAGGAGCGCCATCAGTAGCACAAGCCATTAAATTTTCGAGTGAAATATTTTTTTTCTCTAAAATAAGACTGGACTTCCTTAAATATTGTTTCACCTTTAGTATCTGTTTTGAGGAATCTTGCAAAAAAAGATTTCCTCTCTGAGTTGATTATCATCCATACATCTTACATATGCCAATAAAAGTGCTTCATTGCCCATCAAAGTTGATTCATCGAGTTGCATTGCAAACTGTTTCACTTGTAATTGAGCAATCAGTTGATTTTCTACATCTTCAGACATTTTGTCAATGCATCTGGATATTGTGTTATTGCTCAAAGGAAGGTTATTGGTAATTTCATTACAACTGATATCGAAGGCAAGATGACAGTTTCACCAATGCTATGTGGCTTTCCAGATTTTGCTATTATTTTGCTGATTTCATATGATGCTAATAAACCACTATCTTTATTGCTTGCTTGTTTACTAAAAATCTGATCCAATTTGTTTCTTCCTTGAAAATTGTCTCGTAGTTTTCGGAAATACTCCACTGATTTATTTTTCTTTTCGCTGTGCCTTGTCTCCAAATGGTGACGAAGCTTACTTGGCTTCATGCTATCATTAGACAGCACAGTCATACATATAAGACACATTGGTTTTGTGATATTCTCTGGTGATTCAATAAAACCATACAAGAGATATTCAGTCAAATATTGTCTTGTTTTCTTCTTTGCACGAGCCATGGATAATCTGAAAACAATAATAATATTATTAACCTCAAATATTTAATGTTGGAAATGTACTAATGGAAATATAGTTCACTAGAACAATAACGTTCAATAACACAAACAATAGATTTCACCATGACGATGCCGATTACTCACTATAGAATGAAATGACTGCCTCTGACTGACTGACTGACTCTTTCTAGATTAGTCGGTGCTTAAATAATGTTTTCTTCTTTCAGAATTTTCTATGGAAAGAAATTTTTTTGCGTCAACTAAAGAAGGTTCCAGAAAATACGAGTATCTTCTAACTGCGAATTTCTGGACTTTTCTATGACATTAGTTTATTTTATTATTATTTTTTTTATTTAACAAATTATTTTATTTATAATATTTTATCATGAACCCCTTAGCTCATGTTATGGACCCCCGAAATACAATTTTTTTCTTGTGGACCCCTCAAAGCTTCTATGGACCCCTGGGGGTCCATGTGGACCCCAGTTGGGAAACACTGATCTAGAGGGTCCCTAGCAGCACAACAATTCCATTATGATCATGATTCCATTCATTAAGGAATGGCACTACTGAAATTTCAGTGTTATCTTATAAACATAATAATAATAAACATAGAACTATTCACCACTCATACAAAACAGGAAAAGTAAAAATGCAACAGAAAAATGGATTGTCATGTTCTAAGTATGTCTGCAGATTTCATATTGTTTCTTGAACAAAATTTCAACTAAAGCATCATATTTAATTATGAAAAAAAAAAAGTTAAATATTCTTGTTCAGTCAGACATTATGTAAAAAATATCACTGTACTTATCTGCAGGGGTAATCCCATGGTTTTCTAAAGATTGGAGGTGGGGCGGGCAAAAGCAATGTTTCGAAGGATCATTTAGCTTCAATTATCATGTAGCAGTAAAAAAATCAAAATTATTTTGATCATTAAAGAGACTAAAGCCCCTTAAGCCCCAGCCTGGAAATACCTCTGCTTGTCTGTCATCCTGCACATAGCCACAATAAGCAATTGACATGTTCAGCATTACTGCTAATCCTTTTGGGCATACTGCACCCAAGTGGTCTGGGAGGGTCATTATTATTTAGATTTTTTGGTTTTGGTTTCATTTTTATTTTTTTTTTAAATATTTTTTATTTATACATTGAGGGATTTCAAAATAAATTAGTTTCACTCAAATATAAATATATTAATCCTCACTTGTGCTCTCAATTTAACAGAGACATTCACACATGGCATCTCTGAAACATCCCTTTTGTTTTAATTATTAAAAATTAATTTTTAGCTTTTTACTCAATTGAAAACAGTAATCTATTATGATTTTCCAAACACAATTAAAAATATTGAGGGAAAATAAAGAAGAGAAATCAATAATAATAATAATAAAGTTTTATCATATTTTTAAGAATTTTCAATAATACAGGTGCACTTATATGGCTTTTGACAGATGCATTGTGAGCATCTATATATTTGTCAGCCATTCGTGTATAGCTGGGAAAAGCAAAGCTTTATTTTAAGATTAGACACCTGTTACTATTGTCTAATAACCACCATGTACAAGTGGAAATTGCCCTGAAGAAAGACAGATGCTTTTGCTCACATGGTTTCTGTTAAATCCCAAAAAAAAAAAAATTTGTCTCATAATTCATAAATGAATATTTAATTTCATATATTGAAATGAAAACAGAAAATACTGTATAACCAGTTAGAGAATATTATTGGGCAAAAGACATGAGAGGATATAATTTTACTTACAAATTTTAAAAAAATAACGTAAAAATTTTAAAATATGGAGTCTGTAGGATGCTATATTAGCAGTGGAAGGTTAACTGGGTGTGTCAGTACTTTTGAGAATGACATGTGCACTCATAAAAAGTTACCCCATTTAAAATCTTAAAAATTGTCAAAAAGTAGTTCAAAATTGTTCACCCTTTTGATGCCATCTTTATTTTTAAATCTATTATGGATTTTTCACAATAAACCATTTTTTGTATTAAAAATATATGTTTTTAATAATCCTTTTAAAATAAAATCCCAGCACTTTAGACATGCAAGTTTTTTTATCACCTCTCTGATTTTTGGTTGAGTGATATGTAAATCGAAATATTTACATGCTTAAACAATTGTTATTATTATTTATTATTTGGTTTTTAGGAACATTAGCAACTGAAGCCATATTGCTCCAGGGATATGCGGTGGTCATTCCCTGACCTTTCCCCATCCTCCGTATTTGGTGGTCACAGGCTCAAACCCCGGTGTAATCAAGAAGCGTGTGCCACACACTGCTGCTCCTTCCCACCTGGCTACAGAGGTGCCAACAACAATTGTACATCAGCCAGACCCTTCCATTACACAAAGCCAGAGAGTGTAATGGTTGCAGATGCTGCTTATCATAAAACATAAAGCCAGAGCACTTCAATAATGGAATGTAAGATGATGCCACTAATTTTAATTCTTGTATTTCATCACATAAACATAATTAATGAGAACAAGCTTAACTTGACCTTGCATTTTTCCTGTCTGTATGATAACTAACAGAGACTTTGGGAATTTTCAATTGCCAAATCAAAGAAAACACTTTTGTAGAAAGATACTGGGATTTTCAGCTGTGTGGACTGAGCACACAAAGAGTACAGCATTGCTGAAATCACATGGAGTCTCGTGGGGGTTTCAAAGACCCCATACCCCAGCTTTGGGTTAACTTAAACACTTATTAAAAATAAAATTACAAAAATAAGATAAACATCTAAAGCTAAGGCAAAAACCCGAATAATTTCTCCATTCCTCCCAAAACAGAGGAAGTTAAAGCAGCCACTATAAGCATTAAATTTATCTTGCAAAATTATTAAAAACTTACCTTTTTGCTTTTACAGCTTGCTGATGTAATTCAGAAATATTTTGTGTTAAAACTTTTCTCTCAATTCTTTCTTGTGTTGATAGTGGTGATGAAGGATGTTCAAGTGCAGTTGTTGATAACGATTTTTTTACATCTTGTTGTGGAAATAAAGAGGGAACTGCAAAAGTTATGAGACGTTTTTTGAACGTACTACAGAAACTGTTCATTTCAAAATGATTGGAACACATTAGCATATTGCTTGTTTTTACATTCTTGCGAAGAGGTGTAATTTTCTTCCATATTTCAAATCTGAAAATACATAAAAACCATATATACACTGCGAAAGTAGATCATAAAGGCTGAACATGAAACCATTATAAAAAAGCACAAATTTCTTCTTAACTCAAAATAACAAATAAATAAATAATAATAATAAACAACACCAGGAACTATAGAAAATACATCACCAAGGAGCCCAGAGTGTCCGATGACACATGTCGATGATGCCACCTGGCCTCAGAAACAATCCAACACATCACCGCGGGATGCAAAGTGATCATCCAGACTGAGTACACTCATAGACACGACCAGGTAGCCAGGATAATACATCGGAAGCTAGAAAGGAAATACCAGTTGATCGAAGAAAGTGTACCGTACTACAAGTACGAACCCCAGGCAGTACTAGAGACCCCAATCAACAAGCTGTTCTGGGACCGTGCCATAATAACGGATAGGACAATCCCGCAAAACAGATCGGACATAACACTTGTGGACAAGAAGGAAAAGGCTACTTATCTGATTGACATAGCAGTACCCAACACTGGCAACCTGCAGAAAACCCATGGGGAAAAATCAGGAAGTACACGAACCTAAGACGGGAGATCAAAGAGATGTGGCAGCATATGCAACAAGTAACAACCATCCCAATCATTGTGTCAACCACAGGTATGGTGCCAAAGACCCTACATAACAGCCTAACAGCAGCAGGTCTCCCAGCAAACACCTACAAGGAACTCCAGAAAGTTGCAATCCTGAAAACTTGTAGGATAGTCAGAGAGTTCCTTGACCAACAGTAACACCAGACATAACAACAACCACCCTGTGTACTTGGTAGCAATACCCGTCATGAGATGGAACCCCCCCAATCAAGGAGAAATAATATAAGAGCAATAATAATAAATAAAGATATATGAAAAAAGGAGTAAAACTGAACAAAAAATTATTAATAAAGTAGTATAACAGTATATTCAGAGAATGACTAGTATCACAAAAATCCATTATGACCATGATTCCATTCATTAAGGACTAACACTATTGAAGTTTCAGTAGTTCTTAGTGCTAGTCCTTAATGTTACCTTACATAATAATAAAAACAGAAAACTAGTCACCACCTGATACAAAATAAGCAAATGCAACAGCATAATGGATTGCTGTGTTCCAAGTATCTGTCAGTCAGCAGGTTTCGTATTGTTTCTAGTAAAAAATTTCAAGAAAAGCATCAGATTCAAGTATGAGAAAGGTTAAATATCCATTCTCGTATAGGACATTATGTAAAACAATATAGCTGTCCCACTGTATTACAGTAGGCAGGCACATTAATAATTTAATCTTTAATACAAGGATGGTACTTAAAAATGGAGACACGTTTGGTCTGTGGAAAGCATGGTACTCTGCACCTTCCTTCACCAAAAGGTTGATTATGACTAAACAGCATGCTGCTCAGAAGAAATACATTGTACTATTAGATTTAGCAAATGATGCAAGTAACCAAGCTTATACAATGTCAGACAAAAAAAAAAAAAAAAAACACTACCCACCTCACTATCCATCCCCTCTACAAATCTATATAATTATTACTTAAATTTATTCAGTCCATCCACTTCCACAACACCAGATGAAAGTTTGTTCCAATAATCAATCACTCTCTGGATGAAAGCAAATTTTCATTTATCCTGCCACCATCCTTCCTTAATTTAGGTCTCATGTATGTTGCCTGAGATGCCCAAGCATACAAAAGGGTAAGGGTACCCTTTTGTATGCTTGGCTAATCTTGTTGCTCTACTCTACACCCATTCCAACAGATCTATATCTTTCTTAAAATGACACTTCCAGACTTAAGATTCAGCATAACCATTGCCTTACACAATGGGATAATCACCTCCTTATTCATGCTGGAAAAATTCCTGTATATCATTAACAGGTCCCCATGAGCTGCCCTAACAGCCTCTGTGAACTGCTCAGAGAACTTTGTGTCAAACTTCACAATTGCCCCTGGTCTCTCTTTCATTCTCCACCCATGAGTATGGTACCACCAAACTGGTATGTTATTTATCAACCTCAATTGCCACTTCTCAGCCAATCTATCCAATTTTTATAGGTCCTATTGCAGTAGCACACCTAAATTCCTGTCAAGGAAACTGTGAGCCAATGTGCAAAGCCTTATTCATGCATTCACACAAACAAGAATAATAAATAATTGTAGCCAGTTATTTCATAATGATCAATGAATACATAACAAAATACATTTTGGAATTAAAAAACTACATACTAACGCTCTCCAAAAAAAAAAATGGCCTTTATCAGAATGTTTTTCATTCTGTTTCTTAATATTTATGCCTGAAAACACATTCCAGATTATAACATCATGGGCTGATAACTTTTTAATAATGTTTATAGTAAAATGCAAACAAAAATAAGAATAATCATTCACATTTTTAATTTTCATTTATTTTAATTTTAAAAATTTGCAAACAAACTCCAGATGGCATCTGCCCTTTCCTTGATTAGGAACTTTTGTGCAGTGCACAACCTGCATGTGATTGCCCTGATTCCTATCATTAACTATTCTGCCAACCTTTGTACCATCTGCAAACTTAGACAATAAGCTTGATATATCTTCATCGATATCATTAATAAATATCGAGAACAGAAAGGGGTTCAGCACTGAACCCTGAGGTTCGCCACTAACAACATCAGCCCAAGAAAAACAGTGTCCATTTATAACCAGCCTAAATCATCCTTTTATCCATAGCAGTAACTTGCCCTTGATGCCACACTGCTCCAATTTGGACAACAGTCTTCACCCAGGGTCCTCAGCCAGATATCATCATTCTTCTCTTTCCTTCTACTCTCTCTCTCTCTCACGGTAACTCAGAATTTTTTTTTTTTTGCTGGTGCAGCATAAACCTCAGGCTTCCTTGCACCATATGACTAATAATAATAAGAAGAAAAAGAAATACAACCTACAGTAGCTGAAGTGATACCAACAATGAGGTCATGATATCCACAATAGAGGACAAGTGGAAGAAGGCCCTAACAGAATTCGAAGGTTGTTGTTGTTATTTGGTTTTTAGGAGCATTAGCAACTAAGGCTATATTGCTCCGGGGATATGCGGTGGTCATTTGCTGACCTTTCCGCATCCTCCATATTTGGTGGTGATGGGCTAGAACCACGGTCTAATCAAGAAGCGTGTGCAGAACACTGCTGCTCCTTCCCACCTGGTTACGGAGGCGCCAGAATTTGAAGGAATAGACCCCACAAAGACTCATGTGGTACCAAAGCAGAGGCCGAATAGAACCTTGTGGAGAGTTGCAGACCACCTCAATCGGCACATAATACCGCATTACCTCGACAGCAATGGTGCAACACTGGAAGCCATCCACACAGCCATGTATTGTGTTGCGGTAGCAGCCAAGAGGATTAATGGAAGAGAAACAAGGGACCAGCAGCAGAAGGACTGAAAACAGAAGGAACTGCCAGTTTGGGAAAGAAGACTTCAGCAGAAGATAAAAGAATTAAGAGTCAAGATAGGCCAACTGACCCAGTACCGATGGGGCAATAGGAGTAATAAATTAATTGGAAAAGTAAACAGCATCCTCAAGAGAAACAGTGTCCACAGCAAACATGAGACAAAAAATCAGAGAATAGGAGAGTATTTGGACACATTGAAGCAGAACCTCCTTGCATTCAGCAAGAGACTACATCGATACAAAGAGAGCTCCCAGAAGAAAACAAACCGAACCTTCGATAAGGACCAAAGAGGCTTTTACAGGAGTCTCAGAGAAGACAGGAAAGAAGGGAACGGACCACCCAAGCCGAAGATGATTGAGAAGATCTGCGGAAAAATATGGAGCAGGGAAGTAAGACATAACAACCAAGCACCTTGGATAGAACTAGAATACAAGAAAACCAAGGACGTACAAGGAATGAGAGAGTGGGCGATTTGGGAAGAAGTAAAACAGATGATCAAGAACTCTCACAACTGGTGAACTCCAGGAATAGATAACATCCACAACTACTGGTACAAGAAGCTCACTTGCACACACAAGCATCTGGCAAAGCAGTTCACCCGAATGGTAAGGCACCCAGAGACAATCCCAAAGTTTCTCACTCCAGGAATCACGCATCTAAAGCCTAAAGATGAAGATACAAGAAACCCGGCAAAATATAGGCCAATCACCTGCCTCTCAACAATGTACAAGATCCTGACCAGCTGCATAACTAGGAAGATATCAGACCACTTGGGGAGTCAGAACATAATGGCCAAACAGCAGAAAGGATGCAAGCGGCTGAGCAAAGGATGCAAAGAGCAATTAACATAGATGCTGCGATTATGGAGCAAGCCTAAAAGAAGTGCCGCAACATGTACATAGCCTACATCGATTACCGCAAGGCCTTCGACTCCGTGTCTCATAGCTGGCTAACAGAGGCACTGAACATCTACAAAGTCACTCTGATAGTGACAAACTTCCTAGGAGAAATGATGGCGAAATGGAGTACCACCATTAAGGTCAATGACTCAGAGAGTCAACTGAAACCATAGCTGTGCCGCTGTTAGTCGTATCATGGCCAATATCACGATGGAAGAACTTGAGAGTCAGATTTTCTTGAACTTACCAATTCCTATCACTTTCTGGTGTCGCTATGTTGACGATATTTTTGCAATTGCATCCCGGGGTTCAGAATCTGGGCTGCTGCAATATCTCAATTCCCTGTTGCCCGTCATTCAGTTTACGATTGAACTAAAGGTCGATAATACCCTTCCTTTTTTTGGATGTGTTAGTCCGACGCGTGGATTCGTGTTTAGTAACCTCCATTTTTAGGAAGCCAATGTGCTCAGGCCAATTTACCAATTATGGCTCTGCGTACACCCCTAGTCATTTACGTAGCACTACACGTACATTATTCTCCCACGCTTGGATGCACTCTAGTTCAACTGGTGACAGGCAATTGGAGATTTCAAAAATTAGGGTGGAGCTTTCAAATTGCAGCTATCCGCCTCATGTTCTAGAAAGATGTGAGCTTCAGGCTCACAAATTTGTTACAAAATCTAACCCGCCTTGCACCAATCAATTTATCTCTACCGCCTACGTCCCCTATTATCCGGGCGTATCAGAACGTCTTGTTAGGATTTTGCGTCCCCATCATATACGATGCGTGCAACTTCTGGGGAGGAAATTACAATCCATTATTTCTAAGGTGAAAACATCTGTTCCTCCTTTCCTACGGAGTGGTTCCGTATACCGTATTACGTGTCCGGATTGTGGGGGGGGTGTTATGTAGGTGAGTCTGGTAGAAGATTGAAAGATCGGGTTTCTGAGCACGAGGTGACTCTGCGAACATTATTGGGTTGAGCAGCACAATCTTGATCCCCAACGGGATATTGAAATTGTCAACTATTCACGTGATTACCGCCAGCGCTCATGGCTTGAAGCACTACACATAGCCACCAATAATAGTACTATGAATCGGATGAGGGGAGTACATTTACACCCTATTATAGAATGTACTGTATTGCAGTGTGATGAGCGCTGGCGATCATCATGTGTACGTGATTCTGCTTTACCGACACCAGACTTGTGATACATGATCATGCCCAGCTGACTTGTGCTATTGTAACCATTAATATATACTGAAGTACACCAGTCACAGACTAGCTGATGAAGAGGCACTTTGCTTTGAAAGCTACTATATATTTTAATGCTTTTAATATATAATTTTAACTCTTTTATCTTATTGTATTTTAACTCTTTTATTTCATTTCTGTTTTATCGTATGTATATATTATATTTTTATTTGAATAAATTTATTTTAACCAGTTAGTCGGTCATCGCAAGAAACTTTGATGATACAATGCAACCCGACACACAGGGCAGTGATTCCAGAATGACATACCAATTGGTTGGTATCTCACTCAGTGTAGCAGAAAACAAAAAAGACCTAGTAATTGTACAGCCCAACATAAAGTCCCCTGACAGTGCAGACAGGCTGCTAGGGTAGCTCATATGGTTCTGTCAATGATACAGAAAAAATTTTCTAGTAGTAGTAGGAAGTAATTATCCTCCTTTATACAACAGATGGTGATTAATTAATTGATATGCTTCCTTCCTAAAAAGGAAGCATATCAATCTTTGAGAAGAGGTGAAGAGGAGTAACAGGATTAATCCAGAGTGCAAAAGGGCACTCATACTAAGAAATACTTCAACTCTGCAAATTGCAGTATCCGGAAACTAAGTACCTGCAACCAGACCTGGCTGAAGTGTTTAAGGCTTTAAATGGGTTCAGTAAACTGAATGTTGATGTGATTATTATTATTATTATTAGCCATATGGTTAAAGGAAGCCTGAGACTTATTCTGCACCAGCCAAAAATAATTTCAGTACCCTGAGAGAGAGAGAGAGAGAGAGAGAGAGAGAAGTACAAGCCCATACTCACCAGATGTGAGCCCATGGGATTAATCTATACTCTTTCTGGTACAACACATATAAGAGGGCATACATTTAAATTTGCACAACAAATGCAAATTACAGCAGTACTAGGACTAGAATGCATAGGGCAAGATACTAATGAAAGAGGAGTTAAAGCAGCTGCGAAAAGATGGTTGACCTGTCAGCCAAAAGAATTGTACTTGAATGGCATACAAAAACTCATTAAGTACTTGATGAAATGTATTGCATTGGATGAGGCATTCACAAAAAAAGGTACATCAAATTAAAAACAACTTATTCATTTATAAGTACATCCTCTCTCTTTTGATTTATCTCTATTCCTTCAAAAGTTATAAAGAAAGAGGCATTATTTTTCAGGCCACTCTCATATATAAACATATAATGCACGGAATATAACAACCACAATAAATAATTATATATAAAAATGTTAACTATTTTTTAAACAAACCACAATAGTCAATATATAAATAACTACAAAACAAATGCAATTCATCAATTAATTTAATACAGCAAAAGCTGTATGCCTATATGGATAGAAGGTGTGAGAGCAACTATAAATAAATGCTATGATCTTAATACTCAACAGAACAAATCCCAAAACTGACCACTCTGTTTAAACATGGCAACTGAAAACCTGCTAGGCACAAAATACACAGGACAAGGTAGACTTCAATTTACAACTTTAAAACAATTAGAAATAAAAAAGTTCACAAAGAATATTAAATGAATTTCTATTACAAGTTTTATTAAACAACATTTGAATTTTCAAAATCATTTGTGATAACAACCAATAAATGATGCCCTAATGGCCGCCGTAGCCGAGTAGTCAAGTGTGGTGAATAAGTGCAAGTGCCTTGAGCGACCAGGGTTCAAGCCCAAGACTGCTAAATATGATGCTGTTTCTTGTATTCTCTCTATCTTGTGAACTCCTCTGATCATTTGGTCATCCCAAAGTATAAACAGAAAAAAATTTATCTTTAAGGTCTGATAAATAATTGTAAAAAATAAATAAATATGTAAATAAATAAATTTAAAAAAATAAATATGTAAATAAATAAATTTTAAAATATATATAATTTTATTAAGAATATACTGAGAAATGGATGACGTGTTCTTAGCAGAGCTGGCCCATCCATTAGGTGAACCTAGGTGGTTGCCTAGGGTGCAAAGGTGCTAGGGGTGCATTCCAACAAAAAAAATTTTTTTAGTGGTTAGAAAAAATAATTATTTATATTAAATAAGGTAATAATTATTTCTAAATAAAGAAATAACATTATCCAAATATTTTATCAAATATTAAGAATATATTTTTAAAAAAAGATTGATTTACAACATAATCCTCTTTATAGTTTTATGACATTCGGGCTTGCTTTGTCTGCACATCACTTTGATATTTAATTAAAAGCTTCCGAAAATATTAATAGAAAAGGTAGGGAAGAAGGAATAATATTTTAAGTCAGATGCTTTCAGTGTAGCAAATAGAACATGGTAAGTCCTTCCATGCCAATGAATTTGATGACCAGGGGAAAGGGCAGAAGATGAGGAATGGTGGACAATAAAAGTTTATTTTGTGATAATGTTCCATGTCGTATTTGTGCTGTATTGTTATTATCACACCATAATTATGGCTAAGGGTTTGCTTACTTCCCTTGCTGCCTCCTTCAATATAACTGGATAGATTGCATCTGCCCCAGGTGCCTTTTTTATGTTTAACTTCAACAATTTCTCCTCCACTTTGCTCTCCGTTATTACAAAATTATTTAGCTCCCTGTTAAAGCTAGATAAACTTCTGGCATTCCCCTCCTTGATGGTCAATAGTCGAACCATCTATGTGGACCAATCTGATTCCCCTTCCTTCTAGAGTTTACATAAGTAAAGAACTCGTTGTTTTTCTTTCCATCCTTTGCCAAAGATTTCACGTAATCTGCCTTTGCCTGCCTAACCTCTTTTGTGATCTGGATTTGGCACATTATAGCCTTAGTTGCTAATGCACCAATAAAATCCAAATCAAATCAAATCAAAATCCTTTGTGATTTGATTACAGACTAGCTTATATCTGCCATAGGCTTCTGTGTTGCCTGATAATTTTCCCATGCACTTTTCTTCTCTGCCAAGAGCCTCGTTAATTCATCTGACATATAATTGTTATTTTATATTGTACTTAATACGTAGTCTTATAGTTATAGTTACGCTGGTTATTTTTATTTTAATTTAGATAAAGAGTTTTTGTGGATTACTACTTAATTTACATAAAACCGTTATTTTCGTTCGAATCTTGCAGCCATTGTTTTTGTATATAGTGGTAGGGAATTCAAATTTTTCATTGAGGTAGCCAGGTAGCTCTAACGCATAATTATATAGATTAATACGCTTCACTGTTTCTATTAGATAGCATAGTATTGACATTTAATTCATTTAATTTTTTAATATTATTAATTTAAAATAGCATGCCCCAAACTAGAGCAGCAAAGCAACGGGCACAACGTGGCAGGAGTGCTGTGACTCGGGGGAGAACTGAGGGGGGGCGATTCTCCAACGCATCATAGCCTAAAAAAATGTGCAACTTGTGAAATGTTTGCTGAACTCTCTGGAACATGATATTGCCATGGGGGATGTTTTTGTGTGTGCGCGATGCAAGGAGTGTAAGGAAGTCAGGCGACAAATCAGCGTTGTTATGGGCCTATATGAGAGTTTGAAGGACAGGGTGGATGCCCTCGAAAGATCTAAATTGAGGGGCCCATCAAGCTCTCAGCTGCCCACATCAACGCCACAGCTTGCACTTGGTCATCACACAACACAACGGCAACCCCCAAGGCAGAATGCGCTGGTCCCACAGGAACTAGTAGTTGTTGGTGACTCTATTGTCAGGGAAACGGGTAACATGCTTTGTAAAAAGGATAGGTGGAACAGGACCTGGGTATGTCTGCCAGGGGCAAAGGTTGATGACTTTGTAGAGCAGACATCATCTTTTAAGGGCACAAAAGGTGATATAGTTGTACACGTTGGCACTAATGATATTAAGAGTAGGAGCCGGCAGAATTACTTAACAAGTACAGGTCACTGTTTTACAAAAGCCGAGAATTAGGGTTGAATTTGAAAGTGTCTGCAATTCTGCCCAGACACGATAGGAGGGAGTATATGATGAGAGCCTTGTCAATCAATTCGGCCCTGGAAAGATTGTGCACGGCTCAAGGGATAGAATTTTTTTCAGCCTGGTCTGTACTTGTTAGCAGGAGAGACTGCTTCTACAGGGATGGGATACACTTAAATAGAAAGGGTACAAGAATATTTGCTGATGCTATCGAGGCAGTGTTAGGGTGGTTCGGAAAACTGAGAGCTTGGGGGGATACAAGCACTAATAGTTTAACAGTAGCCATAGGCAGAGGTGAAGGTGATTCTTGCACAACTTCTATTAGAATAAGTAGCGACCTGGAGCGAGGGGTGTTGGGGGTTTCAGGGACGCATGGCAGTCATTCTGAAATAGGTGGGTATATGGGATGTGTTAGGGTGAATAGGAATAGGAGCATGTATGCTTGCATGTTTACCAATGCTAGAAGTATAGTAAATAAATTTGATGAATTTGAAGTGTTAGTCAAGACATCAAAGGCGAATATTATTGGGATAGCAGAGACGTGGTGTCACACAGATATAAGGAATGCAGAACTGGAATTTGGGGAGTACAATGTGTACAGAAAGGATAGACAGGAAAGAAAAGGGAGGAGGTGTTATGCTGTTAATTAAGAAAAACATAAAATCAAAAGAAGTGCACCCAGTTGATTAGATGCACAGTGCACTGTTGAGTCAGTTTGGTGTGACATAAGCACTGCGAAAGCAAAAATAAGAGTAGGAGTGTGTTATAGGCCTAATGACTCGAATGAGTACAATGAACAATTATACAGAGAAATAGAGTGGGCCAGTAAATCAGAATGTCTTATAATGGGGGATTTTCAATTCCCAGATATTGACTGGAACTTGTGGGTTGGTCACTCACACACTAGTCAGACTTTTGTGGATTTATTGGATGACTGTTTTCTGCAGCAGCATGTTCGAGAGGCAATCAGAGAGAGTAATACTCTTGATCTGGTTATCAACAGTGATCACTCGTGTATTAAGAATTTGCAGATAAAGGAACCACTAAATAAATCCCACATCAGTATACTGTGATCACTGCCACTAGGTGGCAGTGATCACAGTATACTGATGTGGGATTTATTTAAAGATATAATCGCCATCAGGGGTAAAGGAAAGGGCTTTTTGCTTCCGTAAAGGTGAGTACAGTGGTCTCAGAAAGTTTTTAAATTCTGTACAGTGGGATAAACTGACGATGTTACCAACAGTAAATTCTAAGTGGGAAGCATTCAAGGAATTAATCGTGGAAGCTACTAAAAGTTTCATACCTATTAAGAAATATTGTTCAAGGTTTAGGCCTATATGGTTATCAAATGAACTAATGAGACGTAACAGAGAAGAAAAATGCATAGGATGCATATAAATTATCAAGCGACTCAGAAGCCTATGGCAGATATAAGCTAGTCTGTAATCAGGTCACAAAGGAGGTTAGGCAGGTGAAGGCAGATTACAAGAAATCCTTGACAAAAGATTCTAAGAAAAACAGCAAGGATTTCTTTACTTATATAAACTCTAAATGGAAGGGGATGAATCTGATTGGTCCACTTGATATCGATGGATCGACTGTTGATGATCCGGCCCAGATAGCAAATAAACTGATTGAGTATTTTGCATCTACATTCACACACGAGGAGTTATTAAGGTTTGGAAATGGCAGAAGGTTATCAAATTGTAGCAGGATACTTAATGATTTTGTAATAACTGAGAGCAAAGTGGAGGAGAAATTGTTGAAGTTAAACATAAGAAAAGCACTTGGGGCAGATGGGATCTATCCAGTTATATTAAAGGAGGCGGCAAAAGCAACTAAGCAAACACTTGGCCATAATTATGAGCATCCTTGCACTCAGGGGAGGTTCTCACGGACTGCAGATGTGCAAATGTATCCGCAATTCACAAAGGGGGATTGAAGGGTGAGTAATTACAGACCAGTTAGTTTAACTTCTGTTCCGGGTAAAATAATGGAGTCACTGGTTAAAGATGCATTGCAGGATCATCTAGACAAGACTGCAGCAATAATTCAGACACAGCATGGGGTTTGTTAAGGGAAAGTCATGTCTGACAAACTTGATAGGATATTATGATGTGGTTACAAAGGAACTGGATGCAACAAATAATTTTGATATCATCTATTTGGATTTCAGGAAAGCTTTTGACACTGTTGCGCATGAAAGACTATTGTACAAATTGGAGCAGAATGGTATTAAGGGTAAGTTGCTACAATGGATAAAAGGATGGTTAAGTGGGAGAAGACAGAGGGTGGTAATCAATGGGTGCTGCTCTTCTTGGACTAATGTTATTAGTGGAGTCCCACAGGGTTCAGTGTTGGGTCCACTGTTGTTTTGTATATTTATCGATGATATTGATGAAGGTATATCAGGCTTAATGTCGAAGTTTGCAGATGATACAAAGGTTGGCAGAGTTGTTAATGACAGTGTGCTACTGCAACAGGATCTAGATAATTTGGGCAGATGGGCTAAGAAGTGGCAACTGAAGTTTAACCTTGACAAATGCAAAGTACTGAATATGGGTAGAAGTAACCCCAGAGAAACGTACCAACTGTGTGGTACTACACTTAAGGTGGTAGAAAATGAAAAAGACCTGGGAGTAATTGTGCAGTCAGATATGAAGTTTTCTGAGCAATGTAGACAGGCTGCCAGGGCAGGTCATGGGGTTTTGTCAATGATATATAGGAATTTTGCTAGCAGGGAAAAGGAGGTGATTATCCCTCTGTATAAGGCAATGGTCAGGCCATGCCTTGAGTACTGCGTACAGGTCTGGATGCCTCATTTTAGGAAGGATGTAGATTTACTTGAGCGTGTACAGAGAAGGACAACAAGATTGGTGAGGGGAATGAAGGGATCCTCTTACCAAGAGAGGCTTAAGTTCTGCAAATTGCAGTGGCTGGAGACTAGGCACCTGCGCGGTGATCTGATTGAGGTATATAAGGCCTTGAATGGGTTGAGCACGATGAATTTTGATGGGATCCTTCCACTTGTTCAGATTACGAACCTAAGGGGGCATAAATTCAAATTAAGAAAAGACAGATGTAGAATAGATGTGCGGAAATTTGCCTTTATCCAGCGGGTGGGTAATTGCTGGAACAAACTTTCATCTGTCGTTGTGTAAGTTGATAGGTTGAATAAATTTAAGGAGGAACTGGACAGGCATTTGATTTTTTTTTTTTTTTTTTTTTGGCTGATGCTGCATAAGCTTATACACATGCTTTCTTGCATCACATGCCACTACTACTACATTCATTTAGACCTCAACCCTGAACAGTATTTCTTAGTTGATATGAAAAGCCTATTAGTCTCCAAGATTAAGTCCCTGAAGGGTTCCCATTTAGAATTCACCATTGGTAACATCATCAGTTGATCCCAATGTATAGAATTTAAAAACTGTCTGAGACCACTGTAGTCACCTTCACGAAAACAAAACCCTTCCCCTTGATGGTAGTTACATCTTTAAGTAAATCCCACATAGTACACTGTGATCACTGTCACATAGTGGTACCTTTATCTGTAAATTCTTTATGCATGAATAATCACTGCTGATAATCAGATCAAGAATATTACTCCCTCTGGTTACCCCTCGAACATGTTTCTGTAGAAAACAATCCTCCAATAAATCCACAAAAGTGCTGCTAGCGTTCGAGTGACCAACCCACAAGTTCCAGTCAATATCTGGAAAGTTAAACTCCCCCATTACAAGACATTCTGATTTACTGGCCCATTCTATTTCTCTGTACAACTGTTTCTTGCACTCATCAGAGTCATTAGGCCTATAACACACTCCTGCTCTCATTTTCCCTTTCCCAGTGTTTGTGACACCAAACAGACTCAACATTGCACTGCCCACCCAAGTCAACCGGATGCACTTCCGTGGCTTTTATGTGTTTTTTAACTAACACCATAACCTCCTCCTCCCTTCCAGTCCTGTTTATCCTTTCTGTACACATTGTACTCTCCAAATTCCAATTCTGCACTGCCTTATATCTGTGTAACACCATGTCTCTGATCTGATATCCAAACAATATCTGCCTTTTATGCCTCGATCAGCACTTCAAATTCATCAAATTTATTTATTATTATTATTATTATTATTATTATTATTATTATTATTAGCCATATGGTACAAGGAAGCCTGAGGCTTATGCTGCACCAGCCAAAAAAAAAATTCCCGAGTTACCCCCTGTGTGTGTGTGTGTGTGTGTGTGTGTGTGTGTGTGTGTGTGTGTGTGTGTGTGTGTGTGTGTGTGTGTGTGTGTGTGTGTGTGTGTTAGAGATAGAGAGAGAGAAGTAGAAGGTATCACAAAGAAAGAGAAGAATGATGATATCCAGCTCAGGACCCTGGGTTTGCCAAGCCCATACTCACCAGATGTGAGCCCCTGGGGTAAAATTGGTGCACATGGAAGTATACATGCACCTGTAGTTACTCTTAGTTACCCTAACACAGCCCATGTATTTATTATTATTATTAGCCATATGGTGCAAGGAAGCCTCAGGCTTATGCTGCACCAGTCAAAAAAAAAATTCTCAATTACCCCAAGAGAAAGAGAGAGCGAGAGCAAGATATATATATATATATAATATTAAGGATCAAGATGTGCAATCATAAATCCATGAAGGTAAAATTAAGAAGGATCGATGCAGTTCAGAAAATAGAAAAAGAAATATAATAGAAAAAGCAATCTTAGGTAGTGTATTAATTTTACCTTCATGGATTTATGATTGCGCATCTTGATCCTTAATATTATAGACATTATGGGTGTATTGCATGACTGCTTGCAACTGCATTGACTCATAAATATTATTTACATATTAGTTACAGTTATTGTCGTTTTAACTTTCTTTCTTTACTTTTTTATCAATAATTATAAATATATACAAAAGCTTTGCTTGGGTTAAGTATACACTACCTAAGATTGCTTTTTCTATTATATTTCTTTTTCTGTTTTCTGAACTGCATTGATCCTTCTTAATTTTACCTTCATGGATTTATGATTGCGCATCTTGATCCTTAATATTATAGACATTATGGGTGTATTGCATGATTGCTTGCAACTGCATTGACTCATAAATATTATTTACATATTAGTTACAGTTATTGTCGTTTTAACTTTCTTTCTTTACTTTTTTATCAATAATTATAAATATATATATATATATATATAGAGAGAGAGAGAGAGAGAGAGAGAGAGAGTCAGAAGTCGAAGGGAATCACCAAAAAAGAGAAGAACGATGAAATTCGGCTCAGGATCCTGGGTGTTTCAAGCCCATACTCACTAGATGTGAGCCCCTGGGGTTATTTACTAGTTCCATGATGACTCCCAGCAGCTCTTGAAATCCCCAACAACTTGCTCTCTAGGCTGATGCACATTAGAATAGAAGCATTGCAAGAATCACTTTCGCCTCTGCCTGTGGCTGCCGTTAATCTTTTAGTCTGTGAATCCCACCAAGATAGCAGTTTTCCTATCCACCTAACGCTGCCTCAATAGCATCAGCAAATATTCTTGCACCCTTTCTATTTAAGTGTATCCCATCCCTGTAGAAGCAGTCTCTTCTGCTAGCAAGCACAGCCCATGCTGAGAAAAAGTCTACCCCATGAGCCTTGCACAATCTCTCCAGGGCCAAATTGATTGACAAGACTGTCATCATATACTCCATCCTATTGTGTCTGGGTCAGGAATTGCAGACACTTTCCAATTTAACCCTAACTTATGACTTTTTTTCAGCATTGACCTGTACTTGTTAAGTAAATCTGTAGATCTCTTACTCTTAAGGTCATAAAGGAGGATCAAAGGCTGACACAAGTAATTATAGACCTGTGAGTTTAACTTTTGTTCCAGAAAAATTAATGGAGGCACTGGTTAAAGAAGCACTGCAGGATCATCTAGACAAGACTTCAGTTATAGCTCGGACACAGCATGGTTTTGTTAAGGGAAAGTCTTGCCTGGCCAATTTGATTGGATACTATGATGCAGTCACAAAAGAACCGGACGCAGGGAATAACTTTGATATTATATACTTGGATCTTAGCATTAGCATTAGTAGAGGCATTTGATGCAAGAAAGCAAGCTTATGCAGCATCAGCCAAAAAAAAATAAAGTAAAATAAATAAATAAAAAATAACCACTTCCACTTCGCCCCTCTGTTTGTTCGAAATACCTGTCCAGCTGAGCCTTAAACTTATTTAGGCTATCAACTTCCACGACAAGGGATGGAAGTCTGTTCCACCTACCAACCACCTGCTGGCTAAAGGCAAATTTCTGCACATCTATCCTACATCTGTCTTTCCTCAATTTGAATTTATGCCCTCTCAGGTGATTATTCTGAGCAAGAGGAAGGCTTTTGAATCTGTTGCACATGGAAGACTGCTGCACAAATTGGAGCAGTGTGGCATTGGAGGCAAATTGCTGCTGTGGATAAAGGGATGGTTGAGTGGGAGAAGACAGAGAGTGGTAATCAATGGACACTGCTCATCGTGGACCAATGTTATTAGTGGAGTCCCTCAGGGTTCAGTGTTGGGTCCATTATTGTTTTCTGTATTTAAATGATATTGATGATGGTATATCAAGCTTAATGTCCAAGTTTGCAGACGATACAAAGGTTTTCAGGGTTGTTAAGGACACTACTGACGCTATGCTGCTGCAACGGGATCTGGAAAGGTTGAGCAGATGGGCTGAGAGGTGGCAAATAAAGTTTAACATTGACAAATGTAAAGTACTACATATGGGAAACAGCAACCCCAGAGCAACGTATCAACTCTGTGGTACTACACTGACAGTGGTAGAGAATGAAAAGGACCTGGGGGTAATTGTGCAGGCAGATATGAAGTTTCTTACGAAGAAAGGATTAAGTTTTGCAAATTACAGTGTCTGGAGACTAGGCACCGGCGAGGTGATCTGATAGAGATGTATAAAGCCTTGAATGGTTTGAGCATGCTCAATGCCGATGGGATTCTTCCTCTTGCTCAGAATAATCACCTGAGAGGGCATAAATTCAGATTGAGGAAAGACAAATGTAGGATAGATGTGTGGAAATTTGCCTTTAGCAGGTAGTTGGTTGGTGGAACAGACTTCCATCCCTTGTTGTGGAAGTTGATAGCCTAAATAAATTTAAGGATCAGCTGGACAGGTATTTTGAACGAACGGAGGGGTGAAATGGAAGTGATTTTTTTTTTTTTTTTTTGGCTGATGCTGCATAAGCTCACTTTCTTGCATCATATGCCTCTGCTAATGCTAATTAGTGCTAATGTGTACAACAATATCACTTGATTTGGTTTTTTTTTTTTTTTTTAGGAGCATTAGCAACTAAGGCCATATTGCTCCGGGATATGCGGGGGTCATTCCCAGACCTTTTCCGCATCCTCCGTATTTGGTGGTGACGGGCTCGAACCCCGGTTTAATCAAGAAGCGTGTGCTACGCACTGCTGCTCCTTCCCACCTGGCTACGGAGGCGCCTCAACAATATCACCTTTTGAAAAAAGGTGATATTGTTGCCCTACAACGTCATCAACTTTTGCCCCTGGCAGAGATGATAAATTACGAACTCAAATAACTCAGAGAAGTTAATAGAAAAAAAAGCACCGCACAGTGCAAAATTACAGAAATTCAGAACAAAAACCTATTAACTAAATAAAATATAATCATAAAAAATTGGTAGCAAAGGAACAAAACTGTACACAAGCATTCTCTTCTATGAGAGTTTCAATGAAACTGGTATGAATGTTCCATTAACTGAAGTATAAAAACTATATAATATAAAAATAACGTTTGTATACTACATGCATTTTTAATTACACACATGAAAATGTCATATGGACAAAGATTCTGTATAAAAACTGCAGATCTGAATTATCAACCTATATAAAAATGTTCCAAAGTTAATCAGAAAAGCTGTTAGTGAGTTTTACAAACTTAGTCAAAAATATTCTTTGTTAATTCAACCTTTTTAAATGTGCAAAAATGTAATTCTGAATATTTTTTGTTGGTATTTATTATGATTTTTATACACAAATTGGAAAATGGCTATATAATTTCCCTATGAACAATCCCCCAGCAGTTGCCTCTCTGGCTCACTCCATACATGCTTTCATCCCTGAATCATGATAAAATTACACCAAACACCTCTAGGATAAGCTGGAATGCCAAATCAGGTTGAGGATGGTATAGCCTACTTCAATTGCTCTGATGGCAACAGTATTGGGGAATGGCACCAAACTCCAGCCAGCTGCTAACAAGAACTGGCTGAATGTCCTCTTTTCCAATTTATACAGCCATTTTCCAATTTTCATACAAAAATCATAATAAATGCCAACAAAAAATGTTTGTGGAAGTACATTATTGCACAATTAAAGATGCTGAATTAATAAAGAATGTTCACAGCTAGGTTTGATTGTAAAACTCACTAACAGCTTCTCTGATTAACTCTGAAATATTTTTATAATAGTTTGATGATTCCAATCTGTACTTTTTAAATAGAACCTTCACCCTTATGAAATTTTCATCTACTTCCACAAAAAAATTTTTTTTTTTCCATTTATTACATTTTTTATATACAAACTGGAAAATGGTTTTATAAATCCCCTGTGAAGCGTCACCACAAGTTGCCTCTCCAGCTAACTTCACCCAGGGTTATGATCCGAAATGCATTGAAACCTCTGGGGTGGCCTACACATTCTAATGCTTTCAAAAATAGATATCTGAATGCTTAAATTACTCAATATTTTTGAACACAATCTAGTATTTTTCTGTGAGTTTACAACTCTCAATTGACTGCCTAGATTTATGATCCATTATTGAATGGCAAGTTTGCAGGTTACAATCTACTTTGACTTGAGTAAAGCATTTGATACCGTCCCTATCAATCTTCTTTTAACCAAACTCTAATTACATAAAAGATTTAGTCCTTAACTCATTGGAATGCCTTTTATATGCCCTTATGCTATCTTTATGCACAGGTATTACTTCCTATTCCTTTCAATTAAACAGGGATGTTCTTCAGGGTTCTCCCTTAGGTCCACTTTTATTTGGATTATTTTTTAATATTTTCTTGGACTGGAGGACATCCACACATCTCACCTCTTATTTATGCTGACGTCAAATTTTTCTCCCCTATCAAATGCAACCAGACAACCTTGTCTGGTTGCATGAATCTTCAGTTGGCTTGTGAGCATGCATTCAAATGGGTGACCTCTAATAGTCTTAATCTGAACTTAAGAAAAATCAATAGAAAAAGAACAAAAGCTTTATTCTTAATTATCATGACCATCATAAGCAATCTCTTATAATATTGGAATATTTGATTATCACTTGGGAACTAATTATATTAATAGAATCTTTAAAATTGGTGACAGGCATGCTCTTTCATCATCATTTTACATATGGTTCTCACTTTCTATCACTAATTACTGCTGCTTATTATTATCCATATGATGCAAGGAAGCCTGAGGATTTTGCTGCACCAGCCAAAAAAAATTTCTGAGTTACCCTGAAAGAGAGAGAGAGAAAACAAGAGTCAGAAGTAAAAGGGAATCACCAAGAAAGAGGGCACCTCTGTAGCCAGGTGGGCAGGAGCAGCAGTGCATAACACACGCTTCTTGATTAGACCGGGATTCGAGCCCGTGACCACCAAATACAGAGGATGCGGAAAAGTCAGGAAATGACCACTGCATATCCCCGGAGCAATATGGCCTTAGTTGCTAATGCTCCTAAAACCAAAATAACAACAACCAAGAAAGAGAAGAATGATGATATCCAGCTCAGGACCCTGGGTGTGCCAACCCATACTCACCAAATGTGAGCCCTTGTGGTTATAGAATAGACTTACCAATGTACACTTAGGGACTTCAGCAAAGTTGCCCCTATGATTACCATTTGCAAAATATTTGTTCTGCCAATCCTAGAATATGCAGTTCAAGTTTGGTTTCCTTATTATGTTGCGTCACGTTAAAGTTTTGGAAGACCTACAATCCAATTTTCTCAGATTAATCAGCTATAAGTTTCAATTATACTATTTTACTAAATCCTATAATAATTGCTGTAAACATTTTCATTTACTGCCTAACATCAACAGACTATACTGGACTTCAACCTTTTGATGAACAGTGACTTATCTTTGACTCCAATATTTGTCTCCAGCTCTTAAAAAATATCAACTTCAATTGCCCTCCAAAACCATCTAGACATTTCCAATATTTGATAGATATAATTCACACAAATCATTTAGCTGCTCAGTTTTTCAAGAGTTGCAAAATGATCCAATGACACAAATTTGGAGATCTTTTCATCCAGCAGAAAACAGGGGAAAAAAAGATACTTCCATTTCTGGAAATCCTTATCTAGCTAATCTTATATTTTCCTTATTTTTATTGTTATTAACTTTGTTCTCATTAAGTATCATTTTTATTTTACTGTTCTTCTTTGGTATGTTATTATTTTATTTATTTATTATTTTTTTAATTAAGGAATTATAGTTTCTGGCAGTAAGTAAATAAAAAACTCCTCTAATCATGTGGTGGCTGCGGAGTATAAAAATAAAATTTTATTTATTTATTTAAATTCTGTGAGGAGTTAACCGAATTAAATCAAAGCTAATTTCTATTCCCAAAAGTTAACAGAAACTAAATTATTATTTCCCATTGAAAATCATGAACAGCATAGTGTTAATTTTTTAAAAGCTCAAATGATCTTGGATTGAACTCACTCTACGTTTCATTCAGATCTACACTGAAGCTACACAGGCGCTTATGTACTTGCGTAAGGGCCAAAATATAAAATAATATTAATTTATTTCCGAATTTCTAAATTGTGTATATTTATTCAAAATTATTGATAAATTTTTCTTCTTTTATTTTCAAAAATAAATAATGCATTCATCTTCAGAGAGCAAGGAATACTGTTTATCTAAAAATGAAGATCATTTCAGGATGATGACCAGTTACCTTTCTGGTTTTTTAGGAAATCTAAAGAAAGTCAATCCACTGTTTGATCTAGTATTTTCACATCCCTCTACACAGCAAAGTAAATCACTCCGAGACATTAATAGTAATATTTATAACAATATAAATTCTACTAAAAATTATAAACAATACATCCCCCCAAAACCAAAAAGTATCACTTGAATATTATGTTAATTTTGGTTATCTGTTAAAACGCATAAAAAGTAGCGCCACCAACGTAGGAACATAGAAACAAAACCCGACATTGAGAAACTTAATTCGGAGAGCTTTGTAAATTGTGATATAAGTTATATCAGTTCTCTGATTGAAACTATGAAATTCGCAAGAAGATATTATTGCTCTACAAGTAAAAACTAACTGTATAAAAAAGAACTGAAAAAAAAAAAAAAAAAAAAAAAAGAGCAGTTAAAGGGATGGAGGAGAGGATGAAGCAATATTTAACATATATAAGGTTTTAAGGAGAAGGTTGAAGCAGTTGCGATGCTAAAACGGTTTATGAGTCTGATTTACATTTCTTGCTTTGAAACCTACTGTTATTTGTATTATTATTATTATTATTATTATTATTATTATTTAATATTTAAACAATATAAAGTGATTTGTTTATAATTTCTCTTCTGATTTTTTATAGTATGCTTTATTTATTTTCATCTTTAAACAATTATATTTTTGTATCCTTTCACAAAAAGAAGAAAAGAAAAAGAAAATCAAAATCAACACTCAAGAAGACCTAGTTAATGGGGCAAATCAGTCTCCATATTTATTGACTTACATGTGACATGTATTGCAAGAAAGACAGTTCCTAAGGCAAAGACGAATATTGTATGTGCGTAAAAAGAAAAGATATCATTTAAAATTATATTTATCTGATTTAACGGAGTATAAAAATATCACTATATGGAAAAATAATTGGCGGCTCAACCTTTCCACGCTCCGTGTACACCTTTTTCCTTCTCCCAAGTAATTTGCGTTCTCGAACCACCAACTGTTTTTTTCCTTAGTATAAACTTCCTGTAATATAAGACATAAATGAACAAAAAGGTTAGAGTAGGTAGCAAAGGATAGGAGCAGGTGCATGTATATTTGCGTATACACCAATGCAAGGAGTTTGGTAAATAAATTTGACGAATTTGAGGTATTGCTCAAAACATCAAAGGCAGATATTGTTGGGACATCAGAGACGTGGTGTCACACAGATATAAGGAATGCAGAACTGGAATTTGCGGAGTACAATGAGTACAGGAAAGATAGACAGGATAGGAAGGGAGGAGGGGTTATGCTATTAGTTAAGAAACATATAAAATCCAAGAAAGTGAAGCCAGTCGACATCGCTGGACGGTGCAGTGTCGAGTCAGTTTGGTGTGACATGAGCACTGGGAGATCAAAATTGAGAGTAGAAGTGTGTTATAGGCCTAATGACTCTGATAAGTATAATAAGAAACTGTACAGGGAAATAGAGTGGGTCAGTAAATCAGAGAGTCTTATAATGGGGGATTTTAATTTCCCAGATATTGACTGGAATTTTTGGGTTGGTCACTCACACACTAGCAAGGCTTTTGTGGATTTATTGGATGATTGTTTTCTACATCAGCATGTTCGGGAGGAAACTAGAAGGAGTAATACTCTTAATCTGATTATCAGTAGTGATTCTTCATGCATTAAGAATCTGCAGATAAAGGAACCACTAGGTGGCAGTGATCACAGTGTGCTGAAGTGGGATTTACTCAAAGAGGCAACTACGATCAGAGGTAAAGGGAAGGACCTTTGCTTTCGTAAAGGCTACTACGGTGGTCTGAGACAGTATTTAAATTCTATACAGTGGGACCAACTGATGATGTTACCAACAGCAAATTCAAAATGGGAGGCATTCCAAGAATTTATCTTGGAAGCTACTAGGCTTTATATACTAACTAAGAAATATTGTTCAAGGTTTAGGCTTAAATAGATGTCAGATGAACTAATGAGACATATGGCAAAGAATCAAAATGCATGGGATACATATAAATTAATGGGTGACATGGAAGCCTATGATAGATATAAGCTGGTCTGTAACCAAGTCACAAAGGAGATTAGTCAGGCAAAGGCATATTATGAGAAATCTTTGGCAAAGGATGCAAAGAAAAACGGCAAAGAGTTCTTTACCTATGTAAATTCTAGAAAGAAAGGAATGAATTAGATTGGTCCACTGGATATTGATGGTTCAACTATTGATGATCCTGCTTAGGTGGCTAACAAACTAAATGAGTATTTTGCATCTACATTCACACATGAGGAGTTATTCAGGGAGAGGAATGCCAGAGGTGTATTCAACTCTGGCAGTGAGCTAGATGATTTTGTAATAACTGAGAGGAAAGTGTAGGAGCAATTGTTGAAGATAAACATAAAAAAAGCACCCGGGGTGGATGGGATCTATCCAGTTATATTAAAGGAGGCAGCAAAGGAAGTAAGCAAACCCATAGCCATAATTATAAGAGTTTCTTTGGACTCAGGGGAGGTAGCCACAGATTGGAGATGTGCAAATGTGACCCCAATTCACAAAAGGAGGATCAAACGGCGACAAAGTAATTGTAGACATGTTAGTTTAACTTCTGTTCCAGGAAAATTAATGGAGGCATTGGTTAAAGAAGCACTGCAGGATTATTTAGGCAAGACTTCAGTTATAGCTCGGACACAGCATGGCTTTGTTAAGGGATAGTCTTGTCTGACCAATTTGATTGGATACTATGATGTGGTCACAAAGGAACTGGATGCAGGGAATAACTTTGATATCATATATTTGGATCTTAGAAAGGCTATTGATACTGTTGCACATGGAAGACTGCTGAACAAATTGGAGCAGTGTGGCATTGGAGGCAAATTGCTGCTATGGATAAAGGGATGGTTGAGTGGGAGAAGACAGAGAGTGGTAATCAATGGACACTGCTCATCGTGGACTAATGTTATTCATGGAGTCCCTCAGGGATCAGCGTTTGGGCTCCATTGTTGTTTTCTGTATTTATAATGATATTGATGATGGTATATCAAACTTAATGTCCAAGTTTTCAGGGTTGTTAAGAACACTAATGACAGTTCACTGCTGCAACAGGATCTAGAAAAATTGAGCAGATGGGATGAGAGTTGGCAAATGAAGTTTAACATTGACAAATATAAAGTGCTGCATATGGGAAGCAATAGTTCCAGAGTAACGAATCAACTCTGTGGTACTATACTGACAGTGGTAGAGAACGAAAGGGACCTGGGGGTAATTGTGCAGGCCGATATGAAGTTTTCTGAGCAGTGCAGACGGTCTGCAAGAGTAGCTCATGGTGGTTTATCAATGATATACAGGAATTTTTATAGCAGGGATAAGGAGGTGATTATCCTCTTGTATAAAGCAATGATCAGTCCACACCTTGAGTACTGTATACAGGTCTGGAGGCATTATTTTAAGAAGGATGTGGAGCTGTTGGAAAGGGTACAGAGAAGGGCAACAATATTAGTGAATGGAGCAAAGGGTTTCTCTTACGAAAAAAAGCTTAAGTTTTGCAAATTACGGTGTCTGGAGAACAAGCACCTCGCACCTAGTCTCCAGATCTGATTGAGGTGTATAAAGCCTTGAATGGTCAGAGCATGCTCAATGCTGATGGGATTCTTCCTCTTACTCAGAATAATCACCTGAGAGGGTATAAATTCAAATTGAGGAAAGACAGATGTAGGATAGATGTGCGTAAGTTTGCCTTTAGCCAGCGGGTAGTTGGTTTGTGGAACAGACTTCGATCCTTTGTTTTGGAAGTTGATAGCCTAAATGAATTTAAGGCTGAGCTGGACAGGTATTTGAAACGAACGGAGGGGTGAAATGGGAGCGTTTTTTTTTTTTTTTTTTTTTTTGTCTGATGTTACATAAGCTTGCTTTCTTGCTTCATATGCCTCTACTAATGCTAATGCTAAAAAAAAAGTTGCCAATTTATTTCTGCAATAACTCAGACGCTGCGGACTCATTTCTTTAAAGAAATTACAGATTTTTGTGGTTTTCTTTGCTTTTCTTTCTCTTTGTAAACTTCTTTGCAACAGCAAAATGTATTTCAAGAGGTCAACCATCTATGAGTAGTATTAAATGCTTCTTCATTCGCACTTTCGCCAAATTCTTGCTTTACACGCATTTTTCTCGGCGCCTACTTCAAAATTATCCCAGTACTAATGTGCCATTCAGAAAGTCTTCCTGAACTGCACATTAGTGAACGGTGCCAGGAAGACAGTTGCTTATTTGTCCATGTGTTTATCTTATTTGTTCATGTGTATTATATTCTGTGTTGTTGATTCATATCCTCAGTTCTGATGACTAAACGGTTTTCATTATTTCCCCAATATTGGTCTCTGCAGCAGCACAATAATTATAATCACTGTTCTGCCCACACATGGAAGAAAATGCCCTGGTTTGGATCTCGTCAATGATGCGAGACACTTTTATGGGGTTATGCATTCCGTGGCAGAGTTAGTGTCTCAAGCGTGTAAAGCAAGGTTTCATTCCTCCCCCACGAAACTTTGGGTTTTTTGTCCAGATAAATCTACCAGAGAGCAGACATAATTTGTGCACATAATACACGTATTCAAGTTCGGTCTTGGGATGCCACGTTAATGTCAGTTCCACCCCTCTCCTACAATATTGCCTTTGGTTCTTGTTACTTTCACTGTAACCATGGAAGTAGCATTTTGTTCAGAACTTCCAACCGCTTCTTTTTTTGCAAGCAATTAAAACTGGCTTCAAACGTACGAGCAACGTTCGACTTTTAATCCAACAGTGTCATGTTTTTAGTTTTTTTTGTTTTGTTTTTTTTTGCTTACAAGCCGTTTAGGTGTAATAATTAGCCAGAGTATAGTTTTTACACTTACGAGCTGCTGTAATAAATCCCCCGGACGGTGCTTTTGAGGTTCGATGAGTTTGAAAACAAATGGAAGTGGTATGTTGTAGTTCAAACTTCCTGTAACAAGTGATGGTAAAGAGATTGACTATAGGCTGATATGTTGTAAGATACAAACAGTTTCGTTAATAGTGTTAACATTCCATGTCACTCACGATTTACAATGGAGCAATGAACGAATAGCAAATTTTGCCTTATGTTAGAAAAATCTGCAACAGAAACGTATGAAATGTTTCAAGCTGTTTATGGTGATGATACGTTAAGCCGTATCAGCATGTTTGAACTTTATAAGTGGTTCAAAGAAGCACGTGAGGATCCTCGCGATAACCCGAGAAGTTTGCATCCGCCAACTACTCAAAATGAGGACAGAGTTGCAAAAGTTCGAGAATGTCAAGAGATAGTGGTATAACCCCAGAATGATGGCTGGCTTATGATTTGGATATGAACAAAGAGACGATTTGCCAAATTCCCCATGAAGATTTAGAGAAAGGGAAAGTTTATGCAAAATTTTCTTCGGCTCAACCGTTCCGCACTACCTCATGAAAGCAGAAGCAATGAAAAGTGTCATCATGCGAAGACTTCATACAAACTTGTCAAGGCAATCATAATTTTCTTGACTATATTGTCACTGGAGATCAGCGTTGGGTATTTCAGTATAACCCAGAGACGAAGCGTCAGAGCATGCAGAAACTTCAAAATCATCACTAAGGCCTAAAAACTTTCTTTTACAGAAGTCCAGGATCAAGACGATGCTGATAATGTTTTCCGACAAACAGGATGTTGATAAGTAATTTGCACTGAAGGGGAGAGAGGTAATGCTGCGTTTTACGCACAAGTTCTTCAGACTACTGAAGCGCATTTCCCAAGAAGCCATAATTTCAAGAGGGAGAAGCAGCTGGTTCTTGTTGCACAACGATGCCCCCGCACATTCTGCACTTGTTGTGAAGACATTTCTGAAGAAACGTGTCATTGTACAGATCAACCACCAGCACCAGCGGATTTCTTCCACTTTCCTAAAATACAAATTGACCTCAAAAGAAAGAGAGTTCAGGATGTTTCGGACACAAATAAAAACGTAACCTCCTTACTGAATGTCACCTCTTTTGAACGCCTTCGCTGAGTCCTTTCAGAAACTTTTAACTTGGCGTAATAAATTCATTCCATCAGACAGTGATTACTTTGAACAAAAATAAGCCATTTCGGAGTTCTTTCACTTTGTGTGTGTGCGTGTGTGTTTGTTTTCTTTAATTAATTTTCTTACCGGAAACTATTGCCACACCTCATATAAACTCACTAGAAAATTATTTATATTAAGTTCATGAATATAAATAATTTTTATATTCCCTGTAAGAAGTGTACCAAAACATCTGAATATGTTTTTAGCTTTTCTAAAAAAATATTCTTAAAATATTTAAATAAAACACGAAGATTCCATGTAAATTGCATAGTCTGGGGACTAGGCACCTGCGAGGTGATCTGATTGCGAGGTTGAAGGCTTTGAAAGATTTGAGAAAACTGATGGGATTCTTCCTTTTGCCCAGACTACACACATGAAGGGGCTTACATTCAAATTGGGAGGAGGGGACGGTTGCAGAAAAAATGTGCCGGGTTTGCCTTTAGCCAGCGGGTGATTGATTGCTGGAATAAACTTCCATCTTTTATTGTGGAAGATGATGGCGTAAATAAATTAAAGGAAGAACTAAACAAACTATTGGAGGGAACGGTTAGGTGAAATGGAAAGTGTTTTTTTCTTTCTTTTTTTTCTAGTTGATGCTGTATAAGCTTGCTTTCTTGCATCATTTGCCACTACTAGTACTGATCTCGTATAACTGTACTTCTCTATTACTTTGTGCTACCTGAGCAACAGCCTCTTATCATATCCTCTCATCCTCTCATCATATCACATTAAAAAATTTGATCTCTTGGTCACTTCTCGCCACCTAAGCCCTCGTGGGTATCACAGTTGGTAAAATCGCCGGATGGAAAAGACCTAAATTCGAGACCCGTCAATAACGTGAGAAATTTTTGTGGGCCTTTTTCGCAACGTGACTGAGTTAGTCGGTCTCAGGCGAAGGCAGGAAGGCAGTATGGATTTTTATCCCAGAAAATAGAAAATCGACCACAGAACACACGAAATTTACAGATAATATATATTGAACAATATGCCCTTATTGGCTGGTGCTTCTAGAACCTTACAACAAAAACAACTCACCATCTAAACAAATTTAGTTCTAGTGAAACTCTGGGTTATGTACGTTTGTTAGGACGGCACCTAGAACAATTGTTTATTTCTGCCTTGTGTCACTGTATAGAAAGCGTTCTCCGTGAAAAAAGGTTAAACATGTGAAAAGTGTGTTTTTTGTGTGAATTACATGCGTTGTGTTGTTCTGGACTTTTGGCTACCCCAAAGTAGAAATCACCTGTATGGCTACTTCAGGGTTTTCGACCATAGCACAGGAAGGAGAGTCAGTTCCAGTAGGTACTCTTTCAGTCCACAAAGAGACCCACCCACCACCTGGAGGAAGTGCAAAACCGATGGTTGCAGGAAAATCCCTGATGGCCCAAGCTAAGGAAAAAAAAAAAAAAAAGAGAGAGAGAAGGTAAAATAAAATATGCGTACTTTTAAGACTGAACTTATGGACAGTAGTTACATATTTATATGATATCCTATTGATTAAAAGGTATCTCGAGAGTCAAAATCAAGTTGAACATTTTGGACACAGATTTGTCCAATTATTTTCCTATTTACAAGACATCTTCACTAATCATTAAAATGTCCAAAACTATTCTTCCAGGTACAGAACAACTGAAGACTTGGAACTTATGGAGCACATGTGGATGAAGACCTGTCCTAGAATTTACATATTTACATGACAACTTCACAGTCTAGATTTTTTATTAAGATCCAGATCTTTTGGATGGAGACGTGTCTTATCATTTACATATTTACAAACTATCTCTAAGAAATCAGCAAGGTGTCCAGAATCTGTAGATGAAATGTTTCAAATCGAGATCGAGTAGTTCCAAATACAGATTTCTTCCTATAGCTCAAGTTCATCCAAATTTAACATCACAACGAAGAATCAACGAAGATACAAATCCAGAATACAAGTCCTGGTACAAGGTACACAAAGAGGTCAAGTCATTCAAAAGACTTCCTTAAAACGCAGTGAAAATTAATTGCTTCCTTCTACTAAAAATTTCTAAGAATATTGTTGGAATGCTGAAATGTTTATTGAGTTTTCAAGGAGCATAGTTTCTGTCCTGAGAACTGCGGGATCACGATTAAACGATGTCCATGTTGTTCAGCAAATTGGGAAATAATACAGAATACGGTTCCATATTTTTTATTCATCATACAAGCATATGGAATTATTTTGTAGCCCCAGTTGGAAAAGTTTGACACGCAAAAAATCCCTGTCCAATTTATAAGGTCGATGCAAGCCAGATCGATTCCATCTGGCTTGCCAAATTTTATTCAATTCAGACAAATTTTTAGACTTTTCTAACTTCATGTTATTAACTCGGTTGCTAGTTCCCACAATGGTAAAACCAAACTATTATATTAGAGTCACCCGGTAAGTTATTACATATACCCATGTGTATTGTGTCTGTCTATAAATTGCGTGTATTCTCTGGTCTATTTGCTTGTTTTGCTGGACGAAAAAAAAATCCAGTTTCTGGGGAGAAAAACCTTGCTATCAACGCCGGAGACAGACTAACTCAGCCATGGAGTGAAAAAGGCCCATAAAAGTTTCTCGTGTTATCGACCCCAGGCCTTTTCTGCCTGATGTGGGGAGGATGGTGACAATACCACTGTGCGACACGCGCAGACTCCCATAATGATAGTAGGAAGGCAGTTCTTTAATCTGTAAATTATTCCAAGAAAGGCAACATAGAAATTCAGAGGATTGTGCCAGCAGTAGTCTCAGCGGCATTTTTTGAAACAAGTCTACACATTCTATAAATTGAGAGAAGTATAGTGGATTGTAGTGTAAGCAAATTTATTTGTAGGTCGACATGATAACTCTATAGTACCACATACCACAGGCATGACACAATAGAGAAACACTGCCTTATAGCATAAAATGAGGGGTCTCTTATTTAACCTTCATTTAGAACGAGAAATTCTAATAATTGTTGAAGAAAATTTCTTTACTTTACTTACCAGATTGGTGATATGAGGGGAAAAACTGTTATCTAGCGGAATACATGGGTATTTAGTTTGTGCAACAAAAGGTATTTTCTTGCTATTGATATGTCTTTGGAAGATGATTATATGTCTAGTTTGCCGTCAAATACCATCATGTTTGTTTCCGCGTCAGAAATTTTAGACTTGTTTATGGTAGTCCAGGATGAAAGATCTTGAAGGATAACCTCTGCTGCTCTGTCCTCAAGAAGTCTCCTCGATCTTCCAGAAATGCAAATCATAGGGTCGCCTGCATAAACGATTTTAGGTAGTTTTCAAAACTTGTACATAAACCATACAAGTACAATACTCCAGAATAGGAGTGCCAGGTCTGAAATTTGCAGACACCTCTTTGAGACAGATTTTCAGGTTTGATGTTGGACTATGACGTATTTTTCTATTCTGAGAATTGTTTTTGATTACATTGTACAGTTGAATGTTATGTTTAGCCAAGGTAAGAGACTTGAATGCGCTCTCTCACCGGAGGAAGTCGAAAATGTCCTCAAAGGCTATAAATATATCCAACTCATAAGCAGCCTTTGAATTTAAGCAATGATTGACAAGTCATAATAGCATCTTCTGAAGAGTAGCCTTTTTGAATCCAAACTGACTGCTGGATCAAATCGTCATATAAATAGATGTCACACTATGGCCATCCAGAATATCAATCCACCTGCCGAAGTATATTATGTTCGTGATTTGCCTATTTTGCTGGACGAAAACCCGAGTGTGAGGGTTACTACCTACGTCTGAGACTGATTTATTCAGCCAGAGTTAAAAAAAATCTCATAAAAGTTCCTCGCGTCACTGACAGGATTCGAGCTCGGGCCTTTTCAACCTAGTGTGGGAAGAACTATGATGATGCCACTGTGCTACCCATGCAGATCCAAATTCATGGTCAGCCACTTCACAGTTTCTGTCTATCAGCTCTCACAAGGCAGGGCAGCCTATGCTCAACAAGAACATCGATGACATGTAGGTGACCACCATTTTCCTGATCACCAGTGCCGTCCACTCTCGAAACACCTTAACTACAGCACTCCCCCAAACAGCCCACAAGATTTAGTTTCTGTAATACCACTAACCTTCAATTGGTACCTAAGAATCAGCCTATTTTTCAAGTCTGTCAGTGCATGTCCCATCCCAAGTTGACGAAGTACTTTGTATGGACTGCATTCCACGCTCATCATGGGTAGTTGGTAGAATCGCTGTTCTTCCCACACCATGTGGAAAAGACCCGAGTATAACCCCGATGACGTAAGGAATTTTTATGGGGCTTTTTCAGATTATGGCTGAGGTCGTTGTAAGGTGAGGGTAGCATGAGGTTTTTCGTCCAGTAAAGTGAAAATTGACCACAGAACACATGCAATTTACAGACAATATATACAGTATATAGCCTTTTTCGTTGATGCACTTAAAATCCTACAACTGCATTCCACAAATCTGCAGTATCACATTTACTGGTTCTTACCATGATACGTATGCCACCAGGCAGTGAGGAACAGCCGATTGCTAAAACACAGGACAGTCACGTTATTACTGTTCAGTGCATATTATTTGTCTTTTGGAAGATTATTTTATTTTTTTCAGTTCAATAGAAATGAAGCTGAGGTTAATTTAAATGTCATTACATATGTTGTAGTCTAAGAAAGTCACAATTTGTAGTCTTTCTGACCAAATCCAGCACAGGGAAAAAAAACGGTCATCATTTAAGGCAACAGCAAGGGACTAGTTTATTGTACTACACTTAATGGCCACTTTATTAGGTAAGCCTATTTTTTATGAAAGTGAGCATTCTTTCAGCAACAGTATCACGTGTTCATACTATGCAATTAGGGAAGATGGGCAGATACATACAGATGCTATATGTGCAATTCAATGCAATAATGGGAAAAATGAAAGGCTGGGAATTTGAACATGGTATGGTAGGTGACATCAGGTGCACCACTATATCTCGGAAATTGCAATTCTGCTGGTGTTTAGACATATTGCTGGGTCGCGAATATATCGATTGGTCCAATGACTAAATAAAATCCAGCCAATGAAGATTCAATGGTCAGAAGTGCATTGATCACAGAGGCCAATGGAGCTAACAAAATTTTGTCAAGCAAATAGGAAAAATACAATCAGACCAATACAAGTGCTTATGAAAGGAGCATTTCAGATTGCACTAGCTGTACATTGCCACCAATGTAATATTGCAGCTGAAATAGATTCCACTCTTCTAAGAAAACACAAAAAAATTAGTTGGCTTAGGATCACCAATATTAAACAGTGAGGATTTGAAAAAAATCTTGCCTTGACAGACAAATCTAAGTTCCTGCTGTTTCACATCGATTGGTAAAAACAGCATCAGTCTGTGCATCCAAACTGACTTTTGGATTGAGTGTTGCTCGTGAATCCAAGCTGACTTTTGGATGGAGGTGTTGGCTTTTTTACTTCCCATTTCACCTGTCCATCCTCTCTAACGGGTTATCTATTTCATCCTTGAATTTATTCAAACCACAACACCAGATAGCAGTTTGTTCCAACAACCAACCACCCTCTGGCTGAAAGTAAATTTCTGCACATCCAACCTGCAACCATTCTTCAATTTCAATTTATGCCATCATGTGTAATCTGAGCAAATGCAGTCTGCTGATGGTGGTATAGGGAGTGTTTTCATTATGCATTCACACCTAATACCACCAGAGAAACAATTGAATGAAACAAATTGTTTCCAATCAGGTGCAACCAATCACAGCTGCAGTGCATTTATCCATGAATGGGTCTTCCCAATGTTTCACCACAAGGTCAGAATTGTACAAAACTGGTTCCATGATTATGAGAGTGAATTCAACCTATTGGATGCATCCATAGTTACCAGATCTGTCCAATTGAGCATCTGTGGGGTAAGATGGAAATAGCTCTTCAGAGATCTGTAAACATCTGATTTGCAACTAAGGGAAGTAACCAAGTGAGTATGAACTTGCTTCTCTATAGCACACTTTTGACACCTTGTTGAAGTGCCATGATGAATCCTGGTTGTTCTTAAGACTAATGGGAATGGCCTACTTGCTATTAGTAGGTGCACCTAACAAAGCTGTCACTTGGTGCAGATCTTTCCACAAACTAGATCAGATATAAATCCTTGATAAGGGCAGTAACAATATACTGGAGGATTGTCACCAGATAAGTAAATGACAGAGTTCAGGTGGAAGACGAAAATGTCACAGTCCCCAATGGGGAAAAAATTATCTCTGTTGAGCCTGCGTAGACAACATGGTTAGTATAACCATCATCATCCCCACAGCAGGTGGAAAATATGAGAGTTCATCCCATCATGACAAGAGGAATTTTTATGGGTCTTTCACAAAGTGGCCTAGTAAGTCAATTTTAGGCAATAGCAAGGATTTTTTAACCAGGAAACAGGCAAACCGACCAGAAAACAGGAAATTTATGGACATAATACACATGGGCCGAAGAGCTTGTTCTCTGGTAACCCTAATAAGAAGTACAAATCTGTGGTCCTGAGTACTAAGGCTAGTTGTACTTAACACATTGTCTGTAAATTGGGTACTCATTCTAGTTGGTTTGCATATTTTTTTTTGAAACGGTTTCTGGGGAAAGAATAGCAGTGTGCAACCCTTTCTTCCCAAGATCGACTAACCTTGGCAGTTTAAAAACCCATAAAAATTCTGTTGATGGGATTTGATACTGTGCCTTTTCTATACTGTTTGAAGAACAGCAACCATCATGAGAGGTAGATTTTCAGCAAAAACGTGCCCTACATCATACTTTCATTGTCGTTCTTTAAAGTTCTGGCCATGCACGATGTATACACTGTTTTTGCTTTCGGCAGATTTAGGATGTCACCTGATCCTAAATCTGCCAAAAGCTTGACACGGTTTATAATGAAATTCACCGGACCACTGATCCTTTCAGATTCTGTTAGTGCCCAGCCTCTTGCCTTATTAGGACACTGTATTCACGTTGGATAGAAACAGCAGAGTATTAGGAAGTTCTACCTCAAATCACATGCAAAAATTTCTATGGCTATACTCCTCAACTGAACTATACTTATTTCTCCTCATGGTAACAAATCTACTAGCCATATGATTTGAAAAATTCTCCACTGTTCCAGGTATCAACTTCTAATTTGCCACTGCAGTTTGTGAAACTGACTGTTGCTTTGTCATTATATATGCATTGTATAATTCAATGCATATATAATGAATGGCTTGTCTCATTCAATCTATAGCCCCAATACAATTGTCCTTTCACACCTCCACCATTTTAAGTATTGTAAAATTACTGAGATCTGCAATTCTGGACACAATTTGCTAGCATCTACTGGTATTGCATCTCTGGTGAGTGTGGAATTTTTGCAGCACTTAGCAAAATTAATTCTTCTTTTCTCCCCATTTTTTCTTTATCCTTCTCCCTCCCTTTTTTGTTCTAGTATGAAAGAAATTGTGACTGACTCAGAAGCAGAATATTTCAGGACTTTACTGGATGACTTTTCTATACCAACATGTTAGAGGTAATAAGAGAAAGCAATATAATGTAATTATCAGCAGTGATTCTTCACAAATTAAGAATCAAGTAAAGGAATTGCTACATGGCAATGATCATAGGGTATTGATATGGGATTTATTTAGAAGGTAAGCTCCAAGGCAGGGGATGCAGAAGAAGCTATGATCCACCCCTTTATGACCAAACCAATGTGGATTTTTTTTAGTTACATGATGATTAAAGGAATACTGCTTTAGCCCTCTCCGCTTTAGAAAATCCTAGTACTGCACCTGTTTAAAAATATACCTATCAAGGTAAAGAAAGAGAAGGGATTTGATTTCACAATGGCAATTACAATGGTATTAGACAGTTTTTAAATTCTTATCAGTGGAACCACCCCTGGAGTTTTACACTTGTGGCATCAGTTTTTTTAAACAGGCACTTCTCTGGTATCACGTTACTTATTTTACAACGGTTCGACTCTGTTTCACTATTTCTCCTTGGCAATAATGTAATTTCAATAGTTTGAAACAGTAATACCAATTACTTTGATCTTGCAAAGGGCCTATTGAATTTATTTTCTGCATCTTCACATTCGTATGAGTAGGACTCCCTCCTGTTCTTACCCCTTTAGCTGTTTTTTTGAACTCTAACTTTTGAAAAGTGGTTTTATTACCTATGTGTGCAGTGTTACATGAAAGCCTGTAACTGTCCCATGCTTTTTACTTTATCTTAATCGTCCTTCAGCACTCTTTATCCATTTTGGCATTTTTCATTTGCAGAAGTTCCTAAACTGGAACGAATGTGTTCATACCTCTGGGATAAATTCTTTAAAACTTCTAACAATATATTGGTATCAAATAGCATACAGTAATAACTGCAGTTAACAAAATACTGGACTCCGTTATAGTTTCTGATCCTATAATTAAAGCCCTGCTTCTATTTGACCACTGTGATCAAATAGAAGCAGGTCTTTAATCATAGAATGGCAATGATCTTAATGATCTTTGGGCACTACTCATTTTATGACATCATGATTAGCCTGCTGTTATTGGTTTCTAAACTGTTATATTTTTCACACTGCTTGGATTTTTGGAGAGAACTAGTCAAGGATATTCAACTTCTTTATGCACTGTATGTTCACAATTTCCAATCTATAAGAGGGAAATTAGTCACACAATGATGCACTCAATCTTGCTTGCCCAGATTTTTATTACTCTTTAGAAATGTTTAGCATGTAACATATCCCACCGTTGTCTTTTCTTTAACACTAGTCATCTCATATCACATACCTCAATTAACCTAATATTTCTAGTAGTAAGGTTTTCAGTCCCCACCTCCTAAGCCATTCTTCATATATGGAAATCGATTAGCACCACTTGCCAATCTTGTGCTTATTTGAACCCTATCTAGAAGCTCAAGTCATCTGACCAGTCTTATACAGAGGGACACTTACATCCTTCTTACTTGCAAAGGTCCTATTAAATTACAGACAGGACACCAAGTGCCTTTATAGCCACCTGTTTACACTATAGGGTAAATATCTGAAATTTACCATGCAGTGCAATATGATCCACATGTGCCAAAATAAATAGCAGACACCTAGTTGACTTGAAAAATGACAAGACTGAAATTTCCAAGTCAGTTTCTAGGATGAAAGACTGTTGGAAATGGAAACATTTTCAATTTTTGTAGTGTTAGGTGCGTTAAGCCACAAAGCAACTAAAGCTATGAGGCATCAGTATATTGCATCTGAAACTGCATGTATTCTTTGGTTGGTTTTCTGGAAAAAAAAGTTTCTGGGAGAAAAAACCATGCAACCCTCACCAGATAATAATTCAGCCACACTGAGAATAAAAAAAAAAAAATTCCTTGTGTCATTGACGGGATTCAAACTCCAGCCCTTTTCACCTGTGTCAGAGAATAATGATTATAACAACTGTACTATTGAAAGGTCATTTCTTGCAGTACTTATACTGTAAAAATGCTGTACAGAAAAGTAAGAAAAGGCTATACTAGTCCAAAAACACTTCTTGAGCCACTTCATTATTCAAGAATAAAGAGTAAAAGGTAGGTTGTTATTTAATTTTATGACAAAATTTTTGCATTTGACAAAAATAATTAAGTGTGTGAGAAATAATTCATCAACCCAATAAGTTAGAAGTACTAACTGTTTGACTATCCAGTCTGAGTCTCTTTTCTCTTTTCACTAAAATGGCAAGATTAATCAATAAAATTTCAACACATGCAGAATCATAACGTGTACAAATTTATTTTTAGTGAACTATGTGAAAACTGAAAAAGCTAATCAAATTACATATTTAACATAGCAGAAGCTATATAGCCTTAGAAATAAATTCTATTAGCTATCAAACAGAAAAAAAGAAAACAGTCCTTAATTTACTGATATTACTTTTATACAATATATACACAAACAACATAATGGATTTTCTGATGCTTTCAGAAAAACCTACAGGTGAAAACTTTCAAGTTTTATTAACTTAGCATCCTCCGGATGCCTTACAGCTATCCTGGTTTTAGTCAGTAACTGAATATAGGAAGGCAGAAATGAATCATCCATTGTTACCCAGGCATTACTAGGTGTTCTCTCCCAAGTCTTCATCAGTAACTAAAGGGATGAAAGAGGACAAAAATACACTAGTCAATAATATATTGATAGGCTATGCACAATGCACATACTTTGTTTCATAATATGCTCCAAAAAAAAAAAAAAGTCTGTGACACCTAGGAATTGGGTATATTTAATAGGTATGCTGTTCATTAGCATCTACCCACTGAATTTCAAAAAAATAATGCATCAAAAGATTTAATCATGAAATCAACTTTGTAGCTACACAGTTTATTCATTTTGCAGTGTTGTCCTTTTTTTTTGTTAGTATAATACCCTTTTTACTACTGATTTTTGCTTGTGATCATGTCATCATCAACCATATAATAATCATCTAAATTGTACTGATTTAAATCATTTTTTCCCCTTCAAATCCATAATAATAAAGGCAAGTCTTCATCATTAGTACCAGTTTCAACAGGATGAAAATGAGATTTGAAACTTTATATAATACCTTGATCTATGGGTTATGAAACACGTGTTTGCTGGAAGAAATGCGTTTCATGTTTTTTAGCTTGCTTTTGTCCACTTTGTGCACCACACAATTGTCCAAAAGAAGAAAAATTTTTGATCATGTCTCTAACTTGCAGTTCCACTGAAACAGATTAGACTTAAGCAAGGCTGATATCAATCAACATTTTTATTTGTTGCTATACTGAACAGATAACTTTTTAACATTTTTGAAACATTGTGGATTTTTAGGATTTCTTATGATAAACATTTTTTCTTATGATCCCTTGATAGTTCACTGCCCCATGAATGAATTTAATGTTTTGTCAAGAGTTATTTAAAAAAAAAAAAAAAAAAGAGTCCTGTTTCATCTGCATTAATAATGAGTTTGCCTGCATATCTTTCACACACTTTGGGTCACACTAAATTTAACCACTCCAGAACAGTTGTATTGTTCATATCTTTTGCTGTGAATTTTCCAAACAACATTGTGACATTGGTGTGAAGTATTCCATTGGAATACCTCACACCACTTTCTTGAAGCTGGGCCATCAACCATCAGGAAACCCCTTTGTGAATTTTCATGGGTCACAGTGCACGGTAAACATAAGTTTGCCATGCACTGCGATCCTAACTAAAATATTTCAGAGTGGCTGATGGGCTTCTTTTGAAGGAAAGTTAAAGGGTAAGACTAAGAAACCTATCCCACACATGTACATGTGTGGCACACTTCAAAGAGCAGCTTCAAAGAGCAGCTGATAACCCAAGCCAGATCTTAGCTTTGAGTTGTCTTATGTGATTGGAAATCATGATAAAAACTGAGTGGGAGTAACAGCCCATAGCAAATACTTTCAAGATGGATTTTGGCATAATGGGGGTGTATGTGTATGTGTGTGCACGCACACAGTTCCTTTATGGATTTTGGTTGGATTCCATGTTTTAAGCTAATTTCATCTCTGTGTTGATGATTGTGAGGGTGGGAGTTGTGTGTTTGCAGAACTAGAGGTGAGCATCAGTATTCATAAAAATAATTTAATTATTTTGATTTTCCTTAACAAACATTGTATTAATAAATCTTGGGAAACAAATTAGAAGACACAGAGAGAGCCAACTCTTTAGTCTCCAGATCAAAGCTCTGCAACCCTCATCTCTTCCACCATGCAATATGATTGATGTCTTTTCAAGTTTTGGTAGGCATCATGGCAACATCCAATCTTCCTTACATTTTGAGGATATAGCTCTAAAACGGTGACTACATGCCAAACACCAGACCAAATCTATTGGTAACTCTCTAAGAGGCATCCTGTTCATCTGGTGTATAATCTTGCTGCATCTATTCAGCCAATGACTGGAAGAAATCTGAGTAGTACGTCAGGAGAAGTGTTGAGGCCATGATATGTCAAGGAGCTGGTTGTATTCTTGCCTCGTGTATGCCATATCCAAAAATTTTATTACTTCATACAACATATACTCCTCACCTTTTCTTACTACTGAATACATCATGAATAATCAAACTGATTCAACAAATTTAACTGTGAAACAATCTAAGGTTTCCAAAAATTTCCCCATTCATTTCACAAATATACGTGGGTGTCAGTTCAATCTCAATGTTGTCTACTTCCAACTGCAGTCTGCCAAGCCCAACTTACCTTTTTTGAGAATCCCAATTATTGACTGCTTCAATCACTGCTCATCACAGTTGTCCTAATTATTTTCTTAACAATTCCTTTCACTTTAAAAGTGGTACTTGTACATCTGTCTCTGACAGGGAATATTGAAGCAGATATATGTACAAGTACCACCTTTTAAAGTGAAAGGAATTGTACAGAAAATAATTACTCTTTTCTATCTTCTCTGGATAAATCATTCTACCCCATTCTGTCATCTGTTGTCTCTATCATTCTCCCAACTACACTAATCACCTCAAACTCTTTGACTTCCTTTCTTTGAAACTTGACTTTATCTAGTGCAACTTTTCTGACAATGAGGTAATTGGTGATTTTAACATTCACAACTCCAGCCAGCTTCCATTTTCTAATCACACAGACCCAGCTGGTCAATTGAGATGTTGAAGCTTTTGCAATTACTAATGATCTTGGACAAAGTGTTCCTTTACCTACCAGAATACCAGCCAATCCTAACCACACACTCAACATGCTTGAACTTTTTTTCAAGGTGAGTAGTCTTCTAGGCACATCAGATCACAATTTGGCAATGGTTTCTTTTCCAATGGAGCCTTTCTTTCATAATCATTCTCATTCATTCATTTTCTGTTCTCAGCTTTGTGTTGTTTGGCATTACAAGAATGCAAACCTTTAAACCTTAGTTTTCCGGTAAGCATGCTAAGGCTGTTCAAGATAATATTGTATATTGCAATTGGCTTGCATCCAAATCTTCAGGTTCATTTTCTTCAAACACTAAGCTTGCAACAACTGTAAAGCAGTTATTAATCAATCAAAACTAAATTTTGAAGAGGCCAAGAGTAGAAAACTTGCTTATTGTCCAAGTGGTTGTCAAGCATTCTGGGTTTCTTGCCAAAGCTATTGTTCATGACTTTCAGCCATCTGTAGTTCCACCTCTGTTAAAACCTGATGATACCTCAGCTAAACATAAAGCTGACTTACTAGCATCCTAATTTTCTTCTAACTCTTGTAATGATGATCTTGGTAAACCACCTCCTACCATTCTCAGTACATTCAACTCAATGCCACCTGTGGTCTTTCATTAAAAGGATGTCAGAAGAATTTTAAACAATCTTGATGCCAAGAAAGCTCCAAGTCCTGATGGTATTTCTCCACTTATTCTCAAAACCTGTGCTCACTCTCATTCTGTGTCACCTTTTTACACTTTCTTATTCCGCGGGTGTTTTTCCTTCTGCTTGGAAATTTGCTCATACCGCTAATCAGTTCTTAAAATGGGTGGTAAATCACTCCCAACCAATTATCATCCCATTGCATTTACCTCTACTCTTTCCAAAATAACAGAAAAATCCATTAATTGTCAACTCCTAAACTAACTTGAAACTTTCCATCCAATCAATGATTGCCAATGTGGATTCCCTCAATGTCAATCCACTGGTAATATATCAGCCTATGTTACCCATCTATGGACAAATTCAATGGAAAAGTTTAAAAGTTTGGTGAAACTCAAGTGATTGCTCTTGACATTTCTAATTCCTATGGCTTTTAATGGTGTTTGGCATAAAGGTCTTCTTAACAAGCTTCCATTTTATGGATTGACAACTATTTTCTGCAATTGGGTATCTAGTGCCAGTCTGTGTGTGTGGTGGTAGATAGTTCTCTCTTTTAACTTCTCTACTACTGGTGTTCCCCAAGATTCAGTTCTTTCTTCCACTATTTTTCCCCTGTATATTAAATGACCTTGTTCCACTGATTGGAAACCCTATCCATAGTTTTTCTGATGACAGCACATTGCATTACACCTTCTAGTTTGAGTAACCTTGCTCTACACAAACTTCAACTTTTTGAATATCTGCTAACAACTCCTTAAATACCGATCTCCATGTAATTTTCCAATGGAGCAAAGACAACTTAGTTAATTTCAATCCTTTTAGAATTGTCTTTTCTTACTTCATGCAAAAATAATTCTACTGCCATTATGCTTATCTTCAATGACACTCAGATTTCTAGACAAGATCACATATCTCTATCAGGATTACCTTGATTTCTAATCTATTTTAGCATAAGCTTATTACAAATACTGCTTCCTCTGCATCTAAAATCTGGGTTTTTTTATCTCTCACTCTGGATTTTGGTTGTACAAATCCCAATTCCATCATACCATGGAATACCGTTCCCACATCTGGGGTGGTGCCCCATAATCCTTCTCAGGTTTCTAGACTCCATTCAAAAGAAGGTAGTCAGATTAATTAATGACCCATCTCTTACAATGTCTCTCCACTGTCTCATAGGTCCTGTTTCTGTTTCATACTATAATTTCTCCCCTCTCTCTCTCTCTCTCTCTCTCTCTCTCTCTCTCTCTCTCTCTTTCCCAAACATGTGCCACAACCGGTCAACATCCATTTACTGCCCAACTTTAAACTCACAGAACTAACTTTTCTTCTTCCTCAATATCCCTTCAACTTCAGCTTTCTGGAACAACCTTCCTTCACATGTATTTTTTGAAAATTACAATCTACAGAAATTCATGTCTAATTTTAACAAGTATCATCTGTCTTCCCAAATGTTCAACCCATGCATGGCACTAAGCACTATAGGTTCTAATCCCTTTTATGTTTACGGTTTTTTTAATAAAAAAAAAAAAACCAAGATGGAAACTTGATTAGAATACCTTTATGCCAAATATGATTGAAAGTCTTACAAATGTTGAGAACAACTTAAATTTCTCCAAACCTTTCGATGAAATTCATTCCTGGATGAATAATGTAAATTAAGTATCACCAGTGGATCAGTGTTAATGTAGTCCAAACTAGTGATCATTAGTGCAAGGTAGTGCAAGACGTGGCATTCAGACATCTCCATTACTTTGCATAAACTTCATGGAATTGCAATAAGACAAGAACTGGAAGGGAGGGATTTATCATACTTTTTTTTTTGGAATTCCCTGGATATAAGTAAACTTCCAAACAGAAGGAAAAACATCAGCGGATTAAGAGAGTGTAAAAAGACATCCAAAACAAGAGCAAGCTCAGGAACACAGATATTAAGAACAAGTGGAGAAATTCCTTCATGATTTGGAAACTTTTTGACATCAAGATTTTTCAAATTCTTCTAATTTCTTCCTGTTGAAAAACAAAGGAAAACAATGAGTGGGGTAATGTCTGGAATGTAGGAAGAGGTTTATCAAATTTTTCAATGCAAAAGTTAGAAACAAGTAAGATATTAATAAGTAAACTTTCTAATTATGTAAAGATGAAAAGAGCCATCAGGAGGTAACAGAGATGGAAATACGTGCAGAGCTCACAGCCAATGGCTTTTGTAAGAGACTAAAGAGCTCAACTGCCACTTAGACCACAAGAAAGTTACCCATGGACTTTTCAAAACTGAATTAGGATTTATTAATTACTTGTTTTTAACTATTGCAGGATTAAGTGTTGGTAGAAAATGAAGCTGAATTTTTGAATGCAAGCCAGTTGTGATGTTTTATTCTGATCCAGAATAGTCTTAAATTTTTGACAAAGCATAGTGTAGATCAGTGCTTCTCAAACTTTTTTGGATCACCCCCCCCCCCAAAAGCCCTGGCGAGAGCTTTTTTTAGCCCACCAATATAAAGTGAAGCTAAATAAGTGAAATGAATATTTTTCTGTTTGCCTCCAAAAACATAAATGCAGCCCTGCATGTATGTGTGTGAATTATAAAGAAAACTATTTACTGCACTTTATTCCTTCTTCGTAAAAAATTACAACTACATAAATAAAGTCAGTTATAGTCACTTAAATTAAGTCATAAAAATTAAAGTTAATTACATAAATAAGTCATGATATTAATGGAAATAGTTAATTATATTTTAATATTTAATGCGATGGATGAGCTTGGTGGAGATTTATTAGCTTATCAATATTAGGTTTAATATCTGTAAGTAGAAGTCGTGAATCGCCACATTTAACAACATTCAGACGATTTCTTTGTTTTGTCAGCAATTGAGATACAGCACTGAAACCGGTTTCGACTAGATATGATATTGGAAAAGAAATGAGTAATTTTTTTACAATTCTCCACAATGCAGGATAATGGTCAGGGATTTTCTTTTGTAACCAAAATTCCTGATATGAATTTTGAAATTTTGGCTTCAGTTCAACTTCATTTTGTAACTCAATCAATTCTTCTTCTACAAAACGTTCACCATCGTCATTATTTTAAAAAAAAGGATTTATAACCCAATCTGGAATTTTCAAATTAAGGAGATCTTCGAACCTTTCATGCATATCTCTGTGCAACATTTCCAGATTACAAAAAGTTAGTAGAGTTTCATCAGCTATTTTTTCTTTTTTCTCTATTTCCAACAGATTTGGAAATTGATACAATTCACGTCATCCTACGTTGCGCATAAAAAGCTTTAATTTTGAAATAAATACTGAAATTTGAGTTTTCGCCTTAATAAGAGTTACATCTTGTCCTTGTAAATGTAAGTTCATTGAGTTGAATCTAGTAAATAAATCTGCAAGATAAGCAATATCAGTTTTCATTTTCTTGAGGTCATTACTAAGGTCATTGTTCCTATCTTCAAAAAACTCAACAGTATCAAAGAGTTCATAAAATCTGTTGAGACAGTTGCCTTTTGACAGCCACCGAATCTGAGTGAAGTAGCAATCATTCAAAATCTTCACTCTTTTGATCACAAAGCTTTCGAAATATACGATCATTCAAAGAATGTGCTTTAATTTTGTTTATAGCAGTAATAACAGTTTGTAGAGAATTGTGCAGTTGATCACCAAGTTTTTTCGCAACTAAATGCTGACGGTGAATGACACAATGAACAGTAATAATATTTGGCACAGCATTTTTTAAATAAGCCATAAAACCCTTGTAACGGCCAATCATTGATGGTGCTCCATCCGCCCCCTGTCACCCCTTTCATGCCTGTCGCCCCTTTCATGCCTAACGGCCCCATGGATAATTCAAATGTCCCCCCAGGGGGTGATATCGCCCACTTTGAGAAGCACTGGTGTAGATAAAGAAATAGAGTTTAGAATGGAATAAAGAATAAAAGATTTCATATCTATAAGAATAATATCAATGACATGTTCTGAAGAATTATTAGGATGGAAGATTCAAAGCAGTAGGTTAATTAACCAAGAGAAAAAAGAAGAAAAATCACATGGATAATCTCATTTTCACTGATTAATGGAAAAAATACAAGGCTGAAAATGGCTATGGAACAGAGGTTTCACTGGAGAAGAGACTATCAGTCAGTGTTCTGTACAATATTAGGTTTCATATAAAGTGTAAAATGTCCCCAGCAATAATATGTATAATGGTATCTAGTTGTTTTTAGATATGTAACACTAACAGAATCAAATACTGCTTATACAAGTCAATAATATCAAGTACAACTTAATAAACAATCAGAACTACTTGTTTCTTTTGTGGTTTGTTCAGTGACCAAAGTATGCTTATGTATGCAAACATACAAAAGGGTACTAGGAAAGTTTTGCAATATGACGCAACAATGAATCACAGGAAGCTGCTTGTTGCTGCATGTTGAGACATGTTCATACGTGCATAGTAGCCGCCGCGCCAAGTCGATGGGCTCAGTTATTCATTAGTAGTGAGAGTGTAAAGTGCTTGCGATGGCATCGTGGTCACGAAATGAGATAAGGACAGTTTTGCGGTATAATTTCGTGCGTGGTTTAACCATAGACCAGTGCTTAGAAGAAATGACTCTTGCACTAGATGATGATTGTCCATATCGTACAACGATATTCAGGTGGTATAGAGAATTCCAAAGGGGAAATTTCACTCTGGAGGATTCTGAGAGGCCGGGAAGGCCACGAACGTCAGTTACGGAGGAAAACGTTACTGCTGTGAGGAAAATGCTTGACGAAAACAGGCGAGTGACCTACCAACAGATAGAGGATACTTTGGGCCTAAATGCACCAGCAATTCGTTCGATTCTGCAAGATCATTTGCACGTGAAGAAACTTTGTTCTCTCTGGGTGCCGCATCAACTGACTGAAGAGCAGATGACACGACGTGTGACTTGGTGCTGGGAGATGTTAAAAAAGTTTGATAAGGGACAATCTCGGTATGTGAACAACATCGTGACAGGTGACGAGACTTGGCTGTAACATTACGATCTGCCGACCAAGGCTCAAAACAAAGTTTGGGTCTTTGATGATGACGACACACCCGTAATTGTCAGAAAATCCCGATCTGTAAAGAAGAAAATGATAGCTGTATTTTTCAAATCGAGTGGAATTGTGGAACGTGTCGTTTTGGACACGCAGAAGACAGTCACAGCTAAGTGGTATACTGAACAATGCCTGCCTAAAGTCATTGGATCTATGAAGAACCTGCGGCCAAAGTCAAGAATGGACACCTGGTACCTCCATCACGATAATGCTCCAGGTCACGGCGCCAAAGCCTGCACCGAATATTTGACCACGACAGGACTGAAACTTCTCGAGCACCCTCCCTACAGTCCAGACCTTGCTCCCTGCGACTTTGCACTGTTCCCGCATGTGAAAATGAAGCTAAAAGGGAGGCGGTTTTCCAGTGATGAGGACCTTCTACGGGCTTGGGACAACGAGTGTGCTTTACTCCCTAGTGAAACTTGGCAGAACTGGTTTAAAGATTGGTTTCGGAGGATGGAGAGGTGTATTGAATGTAGAGGAAATTACTTTGAAAAAATTAAATAAAGAAAGCTGTATTGCAAAACTTTCCTAGTACCCTTTGTATATCTGTACAAATGAAAAATACTCAAAAACTGTTACATTACCTCTAAGATCTCAGCCAAAGATTTTACTTCTGTGTCAATGTCTGATATGGTTAAGCTGGGTATACCCTTCAAAAAATAGATAATCAATAAATAAATAAAATAATAATAAATATAATTAATATAAAACTATGTTAATAAAAGCTCACACTTTTAGAAGATTTGTAGCAGATATAACTTATACATATGCTTTGTGTGTAAAAACCACAAAAAAAGGAGAGGAAAAAATACCAATTACACTGATTACCGATATTACTATTTCAGTTACAGACATAAAAAAAATTATTAATAAAGTGTCTGTCTCCCTACTCTTCAATTGAAAAAATAAAGGGACAAAACTAAATTATCATCAACTTTGGATGCAGCTTGAATATAGAATATATTAGCTCTGGTGGGAAACATTTATTCATATTTAAATTAAAGTGAGCTCTCATTGATGAGGCAAATTTGTTTGTTCGGGCAGATGAGAGCTCCGACTGACTTTACATAACATAAAGCAGTTGCCACGGTGACATTACAAAGAGTGGTTGTGTTGTTCTTCATTTTCGCTGTCTTGTCTTATTTCAAGTTTATCCTGCTTATTAATACTGTACAGAATACCGAAACGAAGTAATACTACGGAGAATGATATTAATAAAAAGAAACAGTGAAGAGGAATAACACTGGAAACAAAATATGAAATCATAAGCAAATGTGATCTTATTATTCTTCATCATTATCAGTCAATGATGATGAAGAATAAACATTCTTTAACATTTGTATGACATGAATAATTTCTTTATTAGTATAATTTGCTTGATTTTAAAAGTTGTTTTCATTTCATTGGATAAATTAATCATTGTTTAAGCATGACCTTTGTTGTTGACCTTTATTTAACATTATTATGATCAAATTTCATTGTTGAGAATGTAACTCCTGTTTTTAACATTACGCCTATGGGAAATGAATTCCCACTTTACGAGTTTTCACTTTACAAGCATGCTCTAGGAATGAATTAACTCATAAAGTTGAGAACTACCGGTATACAACTGAATGAGTAAGCTGAAAATCTCATTATTAAGAAGAGTATGGATCATTTATATAGTCCTGTAGAATCAGGCTGTGTTCATTTGAAAATAATCACATAAATCATAATAAAACCTAAAAATAAGCTATAATTAAGTTAACAAAGAAATAATTAATGCAATTAATAAAAATTATAATAACATAGTAACAATTAATGCAATTGTCTATTCATAATAAAACAAATGTATGTTACCAAATATACAATTAAGTTTTCATCAAAAAGAAGATTAAATTTTTGTCAAATCAAAAGCAGCACACTAAGCAAGAACAACTTGAGCTGAGCATGATTAACTAGGTTACAATCACTTCAAGTGAGACAGTGGAGAGAAGCAAAAAAAAAAAAAAATGAGCAGAAAGTCAAAAACTTAAGAGCACAAGAATAATTTTAACAACTATGGTTACAAAAAGTAACCACATGGAGAAAGCTGATAAAGCAGATATGAAAACTACAAAGATTTTTGGTTGCAGAAAGATCAACAGTTGAGGGAAAAATAGTTTCCAATATGGTATGGGGTCAAAGAAAAGAATGCATTCAACCCACAGCACACTGATGAATGTATACAGTTTAGTGGATGAAAATGGTAATCAGCAATTATATTTTCCCATTTGCAGTATACAGTAGCAGAAAGTGAATTACATGCTTAGTTGGCATTCAAATTAGGCTGTCTAAACGATGCAGGGGGAACACGGTAGAGCTAAACATCAAACTCCCACATACAGAGAGGTATGCCACAAATATACAAGCAACCACATGGTAACAATGCTATGACACGCAGAAATGCTATTAGACAAATCTTCAGATTCCAGCTATGTTACAGAATCTCACAAACTTATCTTGACAAGATTTTAGGCCTGACGTAGCCGAGTGCATAGCACGCGTTCCTTGAGTGGACCGGGGTTCAAGCCCGTGACTACTAAATACGATAAATATTTGTATTGACGATTTATTGTAAACTCTACTGACTTGGTTGTCGTGCCAGAGTATAAACAGAAAATTTATTTAGTCCCAAAAATAGATAAAGCTATCAATATTTCAACTAATTTTTTTTCACCCTGAGAGAGTTAAAAAGGCAGCAACAGCAGAAACAAATCAGAAAGGGTAAGAGGAAGCTGCTATGTATTTGTTAACTAAGGCTGAGTAAAAGGTGCCAAAAAATTATCCCCACTCAAGAAAATAAGCCAAGCTGGTTCATTTTTAAGTAATTTTTATTTGTTCCGAAAAATTACTTCAAAATGACAGTAATAGTAATAATAGTATTTGCCATATAATGCTAGGAAGCCACAGGCTTTTGCTGCCCTGACAAAAAAAAAAAAAAAAAAAGGTTCGCAAGAAAATAAAAATTATATGCGCTTTCCTCCTCACACAGGTAACTATCCAGTTGATTTTTGAATTTATTCACACTGTCAGCCTCAACTACTTGCGAGGGCAGCTTGTTCCAACAGTCAATGCCTCATTGGCTAAAAGAAAAACTTCCTACAATCTAATCTAAACCTTATCCCCCGTAATTTGAATTTATGGCCCGTAGTTCTGGAATTCTTTATAACAGTGAGAATTCCACCATCATTCATTTTACTAATCTCTCTCAGAGCCTTATAAATCTTGTTCAGGTCACCTCTGAGAAGCCTGGTTGCCAAGCTCTGTAACTCATATAATCAGTCTTTCCTCATACAGTTGTCCTTCTGTTGATCTCACCATTCAAGTCGCTTGTCTTTGGACCCTTTCAAGAAACTGTCTTTTTTCAGATGTGGGTGAACACAGTACAGGCATACCTCGAATAACGAATAGGATGCGTTCCACGAAATTACTTCGTTAAGCGAAACTTCGTTTTCAGAGGTAAAAATACTATGGCCAGAATAGGGATACGTTCCTACGTAAAGAAAATGAAAAGCTTTTTTTTTGAACAAAGAAAAGTTTTATTAAATAAACAGTCAACTTACATACAAAGTGAAATCACATTTTAAAATATGAGTCTAAAGTTGATTACTTATGCTTTTTTCTCTTTCATTTAACAATTGCCTATACAGAGTTATTGCATTTAACACTGATCGCTTAACAATAACACTTCTTCCTAAATCAGGATCATTTTCACTATAAAAATTTAAAACGTTTTCAATGTCATTTAAGCACCTTTTTAAATCTTTGGTTGTTAACACTTTTTCGGCAGGAACTTCTTTAACTTCGTCTTCATTATCTTTGTCTTCGTTGCTAACAAGGTTTTCTAAATCTTCCACTGAAAAACCATCATCTTCTGCATTCAATAAATTTCTAACATCCTCTTCATCGACATTTTCGAAACCTATTGATTGAGCCATCTGGATAACTTCATTTCTAATTTCTTGGATGTTATTTTCTTCTTCTAGTACAACTTCTGGCCATATTTTGCGCTAAACTCCATTTAAGCATTTCTTAGTGACTTCTTTCCAAGAACTATCAATGTTTTCAATTGCGTTTTTAATGGTGTAGTTTTTCCAAAAAGTTTTAACTGTCATTTCCTCTTTATCCTCTAGTTCAGTTAAATTGCTTAATGTTCGACGCAGATAATAAGCTTTAAATGATGCTATTATTCCCTGATCCAATGGTTGAATCAGGGAAGTTGTGTTTGCTGGAAGAAACACAACTTTGACAGGAATGCATGTGTCCAACGTGTTAAGATCAGTAGGATGTCCCGGAGCATTGTCTAACAACAAAAGAACTTTTTCTTCAAAGTTGTTTTTTTGACAATACCGTTTTACTTCAGGACAAAAACGGTTATCAAACCAATCAGTAAATAACTCCTTGGTAACCCACGCTTTTCTATTTGCTTTCCATATTACAGGTAAATTCATTTTTATGTTACCTTTTAACGCCCTCGGATTTTCTGAATGGTAAACTAATAACAATTTTAATTTATAATCGCCAGAGGCATTTGATCCAAAGAGTAACGTTAAACAGTCTTTGGCTGCTTTGAACCCAGCAGCTGATTTTTCTTCAATAGAAATGAAGCTTTTTGTTGGTAGCCGTTTCCAGAACAAACCGCTTTCGTCAACACTGAACACCAAATTTGGTGGAAAATTTTCACGTTCAATTATTTCCTTTAGTTTTTCTGGAAACTTATTTGCAGCTTCTCCTATTAATTTTACACTATGAATCCTGGCCCGTTTTTTTTAAATTTCTCGAACCAACCACGAGAAGCCCAAAAGGTTTCCGTAATTTCTTCAGTTTGTTTAGATTTCAGGTGATTAAACTGGAATATTTTTTTTATGTTAAATGGGGCTTGAAATTGCGGACTTCGTTATATCGAAGCTTCGTTATCAGAGGTAACGTTAACCGAGGTATGCCTGTATTCCAAATGTTTTTGACCGTAGAGATAGGGAGGATTATGACCTCCCTATCTCTACGGGATAATGTTTGATAAATCAGTGATAGGACACCATAGGCTTTCCTGGCTGCCTATTTACACTGTACAGAAAACTTCATATCTTTTTTTTTTTTTTTTTTTATGAAAACCCCAAACACGAAAGGTATCAAAACCTATAGTACTTAGTACCGTGCATGGGTTAAAGGGGAAGTATGGGATATACTTCAATGATATATAGGAATTTTTCTAGCAGGGATAAGGAGGTGATTATTCCCTTGTATAAGGCAATGGTCAGGCCACACCTAGAGTACTGTATACAGGCCTGGAGACCTCATTTCAAGAAGGATGTAGAGCTGCTGGAACGAGTACAGAGAAGGGCAACAAGATTAGTGAATGGAACAAAGGGGTACTCTTACGAAGAAAGGCTTAAGTTTTGCGAATTACAGTGTCTGGAGACTAGACACCAGCGAGGTGATCTGATAGAGGTGTACAAAGCCTTGAATGGTTTGAGCATGCTCAATGCTGATGGGATTCTTCCTCTTGCTCAGAATAATCACCTGAGAGAGCATAAATTCAAATTGAGGAAAGACAGATGTAGGATAGATGTGCGGAAATTTGCCTTTAGCCAGCGGGTGGTTGGTAGGTGGAACAGACTTCCATCCCTTGTCGTGGAAGTTGATAACCTAAATAAGTTTAAGGCTCGGCTGGACAGGCATTTCGAACGAACAGAGGGGTGAAGTGGAAGTGGTTATTTTTTATTTATTTATTTTACTTTAATTTTTTTGGCTGATGCTGCATAAGCTTGCTTTCTTGCATCAAATGCCTCTACTAATGCTAATGGGGGGGAGGGGGATGCCGGAAACTTTGCTCTAGAGACTAAACATGGGTTTCACCACTTCAAGCCTCCAATAAGCAAAGTGGTGGTATTTCACCGGTTGATGAAAGTCATCTACCACCTGCTACCCATAGTGTAACTCCCAGATCCCTTTCCTCCTCCACTGTTTTTAATTCAACCCCACCAAGTGTATAATTTATTTAGGGGTTGCTATTCCCCAAATGTAAGACCTTGCATTTACAGCATTAAAACATAACTGCCACTTTTCTGACCATCTTTTAAGTCTGTTCAAATCAGACTGAAGGAGCGCTGCTTGGCACTGATATCATTAATGACTCAGCCACTCTTTATGTACGGTATCCTCAATGATACTGGCAAAAATTCTTGCACAACCTTTGTTCAAATGAATACTATCTCTACAAAACAGATTCCTTCTACTTACGAATGCAGGCCACACTGATAAAAACTTCCTTCTAGAGCCCTGCAGATTCCCTCAAGTTTCGAGTTAATTCACAAGGCTTTCAGTATATAATCTCTCCTATCATGTCTGGACAGAATTGTAGACACATACAGCAATTAAAATATTTCCATCCATCTGAGAAAGTGGTTGAAAATCACCCGCTCGACAGTTTTAAGTCAGATGACTCACTCCAACTCTACAATAAATGGGTGTAGGGGGTTGAAACTAGGATAATCAATCTCTTTAGGATCAAAATGTTCTTGCAGCAATACAAAAATAAGTTTATCATTTAAAAATTCATTACAAAGGATAACTTACTTTTCTTTCTCTCTTAAGGACTTTCCTGGTTGGAGTTGGAAAGTACTTGGCAAGAAAATCATTCTGAAATTAAAAAGTGACAAGAATTGAAAAGTGGTAGTGATTATAATAAACTAACATGAACTGATGTCAAATTTATTAGTGAACTTCAAAATAAATTAAACTAGTTTACAAGAAATTTTATTAATTAACAGTTTAAATGTACCTGGGTATTCATTAAAAATTCATAAAAAAAAAAAAAAAAAAAAAAAACTGCTTTTATTTCCTGTCTATACAAATATGAAATTTCCATTGATGGTTTATAGTAGCATTCGACAGATGTTTAATAACAGAAAATTACACATGTAGGTCAGCGATGGCAAAGTACAGTAAATGCAGTGGTGTGATCCACTTTTACACAGATCTAGGTTAAATTTAGGAAAGGCTAAATTTCAAAAATTTTCAAAATTGCTTCTTCAACTAGATTTTCACAGTTTTCTTTATTATATTTAATTTTAGGATTAGATTAATTATCATATCATATAAAATTTTTGCTTTGTTAATAGTTTTGTTGAGATATATCTGATGCACAAAATTAGAAATTGATAGTACAGAATTTATTAATAATTAAATTTTCTGTTTATACTCCGGGATGCCCACAGTCAGAGAACTTCACAAGATAGAAAGAATACAAGGAACAGAACCATATTTAGCAATCATGGGACTGAAACCCAGTCACTCAAAGCATATGTACTTATGTAGCCTTGTGCTTGACCACTTGGCTATGATTTGTTACATTTGCTATGATTTTTAGATCAGCCTGTCTACTGTTTGCATTATCATATGAATTTCTAGCAGTATGTACACAATGTAGAGTAAATTTTTTCAAGGAATTTGGAAGTTTATAAAATTTATATGCATAAAAATGCTTTGAAATAACAATTTTTTTCCTATTTTGATTTTATAGCCAAATAGAGTGGGATTATTATCAAAAACAAAATCAATTTTTTTTTTTAATTTAACAAAAAAATATATATATAAACTTATCATTTGTTTACAGTAATATTCTCTACATTTATATATGTATCTTATTCAGTTTCATGAACTTCTACATCCAAATTCCTGAGAATTTCATTGACTTCCACTTGTTTAAGCCCACAATGCCTCAAATCTTGTTAAAAGGACACAATCTCTCCAAACAAACAATTTTCAAAACTACTCTAAATATAAATATGGCTACTGTTATTTGGAAACAGTTATTAGACATCAATATGTTTCTATTTAAAAAAAAAAAAAAATCTGTACACATGCAGACATAATTTGTTGATACTACATTCACATAATAAAGAACCTATGAAACATATACGGTAGAATGTCGATTATCCGGAATAATTTGAAAGGCTGATCTATCTTTCTTTTTTATTTTTTTATTAACAGTAGTACAGTACGTGCTGGTTATAGTGATCATGTTTGCAATTTGAATTTTGATTCTAATAAGCAAAAGATTGAGTTTACAATGACAGATTGTGCAAACAAAAAGCCCAATAAGCCCAAAACTGCAAATTGTTATTGTTTTATGGTTGTGACCTCTAGAATTCTATGTGATCTTCAGAAATGTGCTTTAGAAAAATATCACAGACTACTGGGTTTTCTTGGAAACCATGAGGGAATTGGAGATTGGTTTAGCCCCAGATTCGGTAAGTATAATACAGCCCAAAATTGTGCGATTTATTATTTTTCTCAATTTTTTATAGTAAAATGTGATGAAATGAAAACGTGTCATTTTAACATTGCAACAAAACACAGAAATTATTAACAGAATTAGAAAAGGTGAAAATTTAGGAAATCTCTCCAAAGAGTTTAATGTGGGGACTTCAACAATTTATGACATCAAGAAAAATTCCAATGCTGTAACAGAATTTGTGTCGATTTTGGATAGTGAAGGAGGATCTAGCAGGAAAAAAAAAACGATGTCAAAACCTGAAAATGCTGCTTTAGAGAGGCCACCTTATTCGTGGTTTCTTCAGAAGCAAAGTTTAGGTGAACCAGTGTCTGGCTCAATGTTGTGTGAAAAGCATTGGATTTTAATAAAAAATTAAGAGGTAATGAAGATCTTAAGGTAAGCACAGCTTGGCTGAAAAACTTTAAACTGAGACACGGTATACGTGAACTAGATATTCAAGGCAAGAAACTTTCTGAGACGAATCAGCAGCGGTGTGCTCATAAGTTTGCTTCAGTTATGGCAAATTAAGAGAAAGAAAACGTTTATCATGTTGATGAGACGGGCTTATTATGGAAAGCATTACCAAGAAAAAGCCCTAGTCACTAAAAGAGAAATGCCTGCACGAGGTTTTAAGATGAGAAAAAAACGAGTTACAATTGTTATGTGTGAAAATGCTACTGGGACGCATAGATTGTCCATGCTTGTTATCGGCAAGTCGAAAGAACCGAGCATTTAAAAATCTTTGTAATTTTCCTGTTTTGTATAAAAATAATAAAAATGCCTGGATGGATGTTTCTGTTTTCCGAGATTGGGTTATAATTTTTTTTTAAATTTAATTAATCTTAATTATTTAAAGGTAAAGCATGTCCAGAAAATTTGGCTATCCGGAAAAGGTCTGATATCAATTATTTTCCAGATAACTGATGCTCTACTGTATAGTAGAAATATTAAACTGTTAAGAAGCAAAATAAGCAGAAAAAAGAAAATAACAGAAGTTATCATATGTCTAATGCTCCAAAACATGCAGCGCAGCAGTAAAGGAAGCAAAAGGATATAAATAATGTGTGGTTTGTTTGTTCTTAGTTCAGGCACTTTTGTATAGTTTTAATTTCCATTTTCACAGACACTTTATTTATGTTACAAACCACACATTATTATACATATATACACTATACATATATACACTATATATATATATATATATATATATATATGTGTGTTCATACTCCATTGGAAAAACATGTATAAACATTCATACTCCCGTGGTGCCTCATACAGAAAAAACATGTTATGTTTTACTCACAAGAGTCCATGCCTGGAATTTCCTGATCACTATGTGAATCCTACACTACTTTTAATTTGGATTTTATGATCGTCTAGTGCAACTTTCCAGTGGAACTTTCCACTAGAATGTAATCCCCGTGTTTCAGGGATGTTTTTTTTAAATATATACCTATAGAAACGTGTGAAGAACAATTACTATTCTCCAAGATGAGAAAAAGTAGGATACTTTTTTACTTTTCCTATTTGCTTACCTGCTAGATCAGAATAAGTTTAATAAAACTCCATCTCTCAGCTGACACACAGCAGAAGAGCATACCCAAATGTCTTTAAAAATAAAAAAATAATAATAATAATAATAATAATAATAATAATAATAATAATAATAATAATACGTAATGCACATCATACAATGCAGTAAATCCACTGCAGTGGATTTACCCACTGCACTGTCAACTCGTCTCTATATTCATGTAGTTATCTGTACTTGGAGAATAAAAATAAAATAAGATGATTAAAAATCACTGAACCATATAACCTTAAAATGACTTTAATGTTAATTTCTTTTCTAATATATTCTAATATTCTTAAAGTATTTATTTTATTATGAATATAAGTAACCTCAGTAGTAACCATGCAACTGACTTTCGATCTTTTCCCCAACAACCTTCCCTTTTTTCCTTAAAAATACACAAATTAATATTATATATCCTCTGGGAAACTGATGGCCACTCTCAGCCTTGGATCATTTGGCACTACAAGAATGAAAAATAGGATGATTTGTATAATTTATATTCCTCTTTTTCTTGGTTAGCCTGCTGTTCTACAGCTTTTGATTGCAAAATTTGCTCACATCCTGCAAGTGATATTCTGGTAGGGATTCCTTTATTCCTCATCCAACCCCAAACTTTCACTCTTTATTTAAACCCTGGTTTACCAATAAGTGTGTTAAGGCCGTTCAATATTTCAATTGATACAAAAGGTATATCGTCAAAGTTAAAAAAAAAATAAAAAAGTTGTTTCATTATTTATTAGAAAAGCACTATTTAAAAAACTTCACATAGAAAAAGAAAGCAAAAACTGGTAGAGAAATTCTTTATTAATTGCTATGTAATTCACTTTTATAAGTGAGGTAAATAATACAGATACTTTCCTGTCACTTACCAACTGACTCATTCTTAAGCCCTGCAGTAATTTCAGTTTTCTTAACTTCTTTCGTAACTCATGAATCTCACTAACAGAAAATAAAGATATCTAATTTTAACATGAAAGTAGAAAATTACAAATTCTCGTGAAATCATCACAGATTAAATAATCATGCATAGCAAGTAAATATTAATATACTGTAAATTTTTTACTTTCCAAAAACACCTGCAAAATTGTAATTTTAAAAGGGACAGAAAACTACGGAAGATTCTAGACTTCCCTTTAAAGATTATTAAGCATTATAACACAAAACCGTTTATTACATTATTAGTGTTCCCATGGCCAAGACTAATATACTTCTGTGATCAGATTTCTATGGAAAGAAGTATATTAGCCATTACGTCTTTCAGAGAAGAAGTAAAGATTAATACTGAAGTAATTACAAAAACCTCTCCCTTGGCTCTATTTGCTGTTGCTAAGGTGTCAAGTAAATTCTGACTTGGATAATAAAATATATTTTAAAAAATTACTAAAAATTCAATTTGATAATTTTTTACATATACAACTATATCATCCATCAAAAAAATTACAATTATTGCACAGACAAAATTATAATTATTCTGTGTATCTGCAGTGAATATTTCTCCAAAACTGTAAAGAACCTGTTGCTCAATAGTTCCATTACGGAACTGTTAAAAATTAATGGAAATTTTGAAATTGAGCCAGAAATTGTTTTTGAAACCTTTACTGCTAAATAAAACCAATTGCAAAAGAAATCAAGTCATAAGCTTGTTTAGTCTTTGAGTTATTCAAGTTAAAAGGGCATTCCAAATAGAAGGACATAAGCAAATTATTATATAGATTTTTATTTTTATACAAATTGTTACATAGATTTAGATATATATATATTTTTTTTTAATTTGACCAGAAAAATAAATCTAATTATACTGGGCTGGCATACTGAGCTTCTAGCTCAGTTTCCACGAGCACTCTAGGTATCAGCAAAAGTAATACTGGGGATCCACAAGCTATTTTCCCACAGTGGACTATACAGTTTAATTATCTGTGCATGATTTTAATTTTTATTTATTGATAAAATTTGTAGTTTTTATAGTGAAAAAAAAAAAAAAGGGAAAAACAAGTTAATTATTAGTTAATAAAAGCAGGCTGAAGGGCAGAAGATGGGGAGTTCTTTAAAAAAAGATGGGCACTGTTGAGGAAAAAACAATAATAAAAGGTGTTTTTGGTGGTAAAAAATAAGATGGAAACAACTGTTCTAGATGTTTGATGAGAAACTCCACCTATACAGTCATTTTTTTAATATATTCAAAAATAATTAAGAAGTACTTCATAATTATTTCATTATCAGTATTACATTTTAGTTTTAATAATAATAAGCAGTAAAACAAGTAAATAATGAATGTCATGCAGCAACAGAAAAATTATACATTTAATTAAATACAATAAACTATATTTTAAAATAATTTTACTTTAAATCTTCTTCTCTGCTCCCCTCTCAATTACACAATATTAGCTAGAGAAAGGCCAAAATAATTAATTAGATATCTTTTAATAAAAGAGTATTAAAAGATAAGTCTTTAGAAAAATAACGTAAATATACACTGTATCTGTCAAAACATGCAAAATATAAGACATGTTCACTTACTGCCAAGACATGAAACATTTTAAAGAAGTAGCAGTGTTAGTCTTCATCTCTTTTTTTTTTTTTAATGAAATCTGCATTAAAATTCTATTTATAGCAAAGATATAATTTTCTGTAATACAAGTGTGTTGCCAATCTTTTTTTCTTTTTATTTTTTTGGTAGTTGGCGCATCGGCTTCTGTGGCCATAATGCACCTCCCAAGGTTTTTGCAGTATTTTGATCCAAGCCCGAGGCAGGATTCGAACCCGTGACCTTTGGGTTGCCAGGCAGGCACTTTAGCCACCTGGCTAGCCCGGTCGGCGTGTTGCCAATCTGTTCTATATTACAGTACAGGTATAATCATGTTGACTTGGCTTTCTAATTGTACCATTAGTTTAGTAAATTGCTGTGATCAGATTTCTATGGTCAGAAGAGGTAAAACACTTCTAATTTCACAGAAGAATGCTATCATAATATGAAGAACAGTGTATTAGTCAAAGAAAGGTATACAAATGGGCAGAAATATTTATAATTGTGATTGATGAAGAACGTTCAAGCTGTCTGACAACTTCAACAACAGCAACCAATTCTGATCATGTTAATTCAGGTATTGCTCAGGTATTGCTCAAAACATCAAAGGCGGATATTGTTGGGATATCAGAGACGTGGTGTCACACAGATATAAGGAATGCAGAACTGGAATTTGGGGAGTACAACATCTACAGAAAGGATAGACAGGATAGGAAGGGGGGAGGGGTTATGCTATTAGTTAAGAAACACATAAAAACCAAGGAAGTGAAGCCAGTCGACATCGCTGGACAATGTAGTGTTGAGTCAGTTTGGTGTGACATAAGCATTGGGAGATCAAAATTGAGAGTAGGAGTGTGCTATAGGCCTAATGACTCTGATGAGTATAATAAGAAACTGTACAGGGAAATAGTGGGCCAGTAAATCAGAGAGTCTTATAATGGGAGATTTTAATTTCCCAGATATTGACTGGAATTTGGGGGCTGGTCACTCACACACTAGCAGGGCTTTTGTGGATTTATTGGATGATTGTTTTCTACATCAGCATGTTCGGGAGGCAACTAGAGGGAGTAATACTCTTGATTTGATTATCAGCAGTGATTCTTCATGCATTAAGAATCTGCAGATAAATGAACCACTAGGTGGCAGTGATCACAGTGTGCTGAAGTAGGATTTACTCAAAGAGGTAACTACCATTAGGGGTAAAGGGAAGGGTTATTGCTTCCGTAAAGGCGACTACGATGGACTGAGACAGTATTTAAATTCTATACAGTGGGACCAACTGATGATGTTACCAACAGCAAATTCAAAATGGGAAGCATTCAAAGAACTTATCTTGGAAGCTACTAGGCTTTACATACCAACTAAGAAATATTGTTCAAGGTTTAGGCCAAAATGGATGTCAGATGAACTAATTGAGGCATATGGCAAAGAAGAAAAATGCATGGGATACTTACATATTAACACATGAGACAGAAGCCTATGATAGATACAAGTTGACAGGCAACCAAGTTACAAAGGAGGTTAGGCAGGCGAAGGCAGATTACGAGAAATCCTTGGCAAGGGATGCAAAGAAAAACAGCAAAGAGTTCTTTACTTATGTAAACTCTAGAAGGAAGGGGATGAATCAGATTGGTCCACTTGATATTGATGGATCAACTGTTGATGATCCTGCTCAGGTAGCTAACAAACTAAATGAATATTTTGCATCGACATTCACACATGAGGAGTTATTCAGCGAGGGGAATGCCAGAGGTGTATTCAACTCTAGAAGTAAGCTACAGAATCTTGAAATAACTGGGAGTAAAGTGGAGGAGAAACTGTTGAAGATAAACACAAGAAAGGCACCCGGGGTGGATGGGATCTATACAGTTATATTAAAGGAGGCAGCAAAGGAAGTAAGCACACCCTTAGCCATAATTATGAGAGCTTCCTTGGACTCAGGGGAGGTACCCATAGACTGGAAATGTGCAAATGTGACCCCAATTCACAAAGGAGGATCAAAGGCTGACACAAGTAATTATAGACCTGTGAGCTTAACTTCTGTTCCAGGAAAATTAATGGAGGCACTGGTTAAAGAAGCACTGCAGGATCATTTAGACAAGACTTCAGTTATAGCTCAGACACAGCATGGTTTTGTTAAGGGGAAGTCTTGCCTGACCAACTTGATTGGATACTATGATGCAGTCACAAAAGAACTGGATGCAGGGAATAACTTTGATATTATATACTTGGATCTTAGAAAGGCTTTTGATACTGTTGCACATGGAAGACTGCTACACAAATTGGAGCAGTGTGACATTGGTGGCAAATTGTTGCTATGGATAAAGGGGTGGTTGAGGGGGAGAAGACAGAGAGTGGTAATCAATGGACACTGCTCATCGTGGACTAATGTTATTAGTGGAGTCCCTCAGGGCTCAGTGTTGGGTCCATTATTGTTTTCTGTATTTATAAATGATATTGATGATGGTATACCAAGCTTAATGTCCAAGTTTGCAGACGATACAAAGGTTGGCAGGGTTGTCAAGGACACTACTGACACTATGCTGCTGCAACAGGATCTGGAAAGGTTGAGCAGATGGGCTGAGAGGTGGCAAATGAAGTTTAACATTGACAAATGTAAAGTACTACACATGGGAAACAGCAACCCCAGAGCAACGTATCAACTCTGTGGTACTACACTGACAGTGGTAGAGAATGAAAGGGACTTGGGGGTGGTTGTGCAGGCAGATATGAAGTTCTCTGAGCAGTGCAGACGGGCTGCAAGAGTAGCTCATGGAGTATTGTCAATGATATACAGGAATTTTTCCAGCAGGGATAAGGAGGTGATTATTCCCTTGTATATGGCAATGGTCAGGCCACACCTAGAGTACTGTATACAGGTCTGGAGGCCTCATTTCAAGAAGGATGTAGAGCTGCTGGAACGAGTACAGAGAAGGACAACAAGATTAGTGAATGGAACAAAGGGGTGCTCTTACGAAGAAAGGCTTAAGTTTTGCAAATTACAGTGTCTGGAGACTAGGCACCAGCGAGGTGATCTGATAGAGGTGTATAAAGCCTTGAATTGTTTGAGCATGCTCAATGCTGATGGGATTCCTCCTCTAGCTCAGAATAATCACCTGAGAGGGCATAAATTCAAATTGAGGAAAGACAGATGTAGGATAGACGTGCGGAAATTTGCCTTTAGCCAGCGGGTGGTTGGTTGGTGGAACAGACTTCCATCCCTTGTAGTGGAGGTTGATAGCCTAAATAAGTTTAAGGCTCAGCTGGACAGGTATTTTGAACAAACAGAGGGGTGAAGTGGAAGTGGGTTTTTTTTTTTTTTTTGGCTGATGCTGCATAAGCTTGCTTTCTTGCATCAAATGCCTCTACTAATGCTAATCTCTCATTCAAGAAAACAGACAAATAGTTTCTACCACTATCAGAAGGTTAGACATTAGCTATGGGTCTGCATATTCAATTATACACAACATTCTTGAATATCATAAGGTCTGTGCAAGAAAGGTCCCCAAACATCTTACAGATGAGGATAAATGGAAATCAAAGTGGTATATGAAAGTAGGTTTATGAAAAACCAAAAATGTTTTGTTAAGATAGCATTAGGAATGCTTGTACATTATTATGAGAAGTTTTTGAAGAAGAAAGAGGACTACACAGAAAAGTAATACTAAAAATTTTGCATATTTTCCTTTTCTTGATTTAATAAAAAATAAATTACCTTTACATTTTTATTTACCCTCATACAATACATGATGCTTCATATAGCCCTAGCTGCTTTGACACAAAAAACCCCTCTCCCCCAGTAGTCATAACAAGCTTAGTTCTTTACATTTTTCATGGGAAGTCATGCTCTGTGCTAGGGTATTCTTCAAGACTTTCTTGAGGGTTTACAGAGATTGTCTTATGTACAGTTTACTCAGTGAAAATAAATGAACAAATAATTTCCAGATAGCATAAATAAGTATAATAATATACACAATTACCTGTCAGCCATGTTTTCTTTCAGTACTTCTGATTCTAAAGTGGCTAGCTTTTGTAATTCATCCCTTTCTGTCTTCACTATAATCTCATTATCTGCAATATTGCAGTCTATCCTATTAAGTACAGTATGTTACATCCTAATAAGTATGTTCTAAATGCATTTCTTGTAACTCAAAATTACAAGTCCAAAAATAACCTCCATTTTTTCCCCTCAGCTGCCAGCTTTTCCAGAACACACTCCTCCCATCAATCACACCTTGAAGTACTGGTTGTGTTCTATGTAAATAGGAATGCTACATCTGTAGACGAGAAGACAAACGAAACAATGGAAACACATTTTTTTTTTTTTTTTTTTTGGGTGGCTGAATGCTGAAAAAGTTCTGTAACACTATTTTTTTTGGATAAGGAAGGGTTGGTCCTGCAACATAATATTCTAATGTGTCAAAATAACCAGACAGTATTACTGGGACCTTCTGCAGACCCAACCTGGAGTTGCACAGTTGTAGTCTCCATCTGGCACCTGCAGTTGCCTTTTGCATAAAGACAATGCAACACCTCACAAGGCCAATATTATCATGAAATTTTATGTGACATGTGATTAAAACCCTTCTACACTCCTCATATTCTCTATATCTGGCTCCATCAGGCATTGGACTCTTGGCTGTTTAACAAAGTAAAAGATGCCCTAAGTGGAACATTGTACTGATCGAAAAACACAGTGGGAACAGTAATATATCAGTGGGCACAACACGCCACCCAAAGAAGACTGCACAGTATTATGAGAACTAGGTAGAGGTGGCAACTGTGTATGTAGCCAAAGAGGAAGACTATGGGGAAAAGCAGAATGTATTAGCAAACCTCTATCCCATGAGAAACAAACAGAGGTTATTTCTGAACTATGCTTCAGATGTACTGATTCCAACATTAACAACATTAAATACATGGAAAAAAATAAATAAATCTGCAGTTATAGATGTTTTTCTCCTTTCTCACTATATTAATCAGATGTAGTCTCCATTATTTTTGACTATAATAAACTGACTATGAAGTGATAAATGCATGCAAAACTAAACCGAAAAAGTGTCAAATACTGAAAATATTAAATTAATAAGAAATTATATTATAATTATACAAATTGATCAAGAAAAGACAATTTTGAATACCTACATTTTTTAATATAATGCACTAGCATTGGCAAGTTTAATGTTATTAAGAATGTAAGGCATGGAAGTTTATTATTCAAGCATAAACGTATCTGATAAATGATCCCAGTGCATCCAAGCCCATTCACAGATATTGATTGATGAAGAAGATAATATACACAATGAACATTCCAGGAAATTCCACTGCTATACATAAACAAAGAATAATTATATCGCATAGGAATGGTTACAGCAACTGGGTTTGGGCTCTCCTGTCATTTTTCCATGATATAACTGTGTGCTTTCTTTTTAACCATTCCATTACATAAATTTAATATAACTTTAATCATTATTTCTTCAAATATTCTCCTCATAACAGTTGTGCTTTTACTTTTCACTGCTTTAATGGTATGCAAATTATTCCTGAAAGCACTGTCCTTCAGGAATTGCCATAGGAAATAATCACAGGGATTCAGGTCCAGTTAGTATGGTGGCCAAGGCCATCCAATCCCACATCAGCTAGAATATCAACTAGAGATGACCCTATAATTAAAATGTATCTGATATGGCAAATGCAGTTCTTCTTGAACTGCATTTGCCATATCAGTCTCACCACATCTTGTTGAAAAAACATTTCTTTTTCAAATGGTCTTTAAGGGTTTCAGGTAGCATTCTGTCTTAACTGACTACATCATCTAGGAAGACTTGAACAATTCCAGCTGATGAAAGCTCACCACACAATAATTTGGAATATAAAGGAATCTCCATGACTGCATGTGGGGAAGAGATAGGGTATTGCCTTGAACTGGTAGTCCACTACCAGTTCAAGGCAATACACATTATCCAGCAATTCTACCACTGATGGAAGCACTTCTGGAAACCCTGTTTTATTATCTCTTGAAGTACTTCATTTGAATTTTGTTGAATCTCCAAAGCTTCATTAAATCTCTCCCCCAAACTTAAATTTTAGTCATCAAAACAAAATTCACCCTGTCAATATCAAAAAGCATAACTAATATGCTCTTAACAATCTGTCTAATCTTCTCGGGAATGGAGATGAAAGGCTTTTCTACTAAGAAAAGATCACATACAAAAAAATGTTTCATCAATTCCTGTGATGGTTTTTTAAAGGCAGGATGAATCGCCCTCAGTGTTGTTGAAAATCACAACATTGCTCTTTTAAATCCAACATTCTAATAAAACACAGAAATTGCATTGGGGACTGAAGGAGGATTCAGTGCCCAATTCAGTGTCAGCCCCAAGCTAGATGATTGGGGCTGACACCAAACTGCTCACAAACATATTCACTATCACCATTTAGTGACACAATCCATACCATCATCTGTGTTACTTGTAGCAAGGGTAAGTCCAGAAAATTTTGGGTAACACCTCCTAAATTGGGTCCTGGGATTGAGGCTAGACTATGTGTTTCTGAAACTCTTCATAGCAGGTTAGTTTTTTTCTTTTTAAATTTTAATATACTAAACTGTAGTTAATACATAGTTTGAATTTCTATAGCCAAATAGTTTAGTTTATTTTTACATTTAGATAAGTATTTGGAACGGTACAGCTTAATATTCAAGTAATTTTTGCTATCGATATTTTGGCAGGAACTTCATAACTTTCATTGGGTAACTTAAATTTAATTTTGCTAGTGGTTAAAAGTTTTGTCAGCAGTATAATTTCTGTAATACTTTGCTAATTTAAATTTTGTGGTATATTGTAAGTTTAATATTTGTAAAGTATTTGGAAAGTTACAGCTTAATATTCAGGTAGCCTTTGGCAGGAACGTCGTAAATTTAACTTCTTTAACTTCTTCTCAAGGTTTTGTTACCAGCTTAATTTCTGCAATATTTTGTTAACATAAATTCTGTAATTTATTGTAAATTTAAATTTTGTAAGTTTTGTAAAGTTAAAATTTTACTTAAATAATGGTTGCTATAAGATCCACTTACAATACAAAATCCAAGGACATCAGGACTCAGACAGAAATGCTTATGGGTATTTCTGGTGTGAGTTGTGACTTTGTCATTTGTATTGCTTGTGGCATGTATTCTAAGGCTGGGCTAGTAGACAGGCTTAGCTGAATTGATGATTCTTTTCTTTGCAACCAATGTAAGGAGCATATCAATCTCAAATTAAAACTTGTTGCGTTATGAGAAGATTGAGTCACCAACGAAACGAGTACTTCTCCCAGAAACAATCATAACTGGGAACTTGTCAGGGACTCTAGTATCTCATGACCTGCCAAGTGATGCATCCTGATTCGGATCCCAGAAAAGAACAGTCAAGTGCAGACTGCTCTGGTCGAAGGTGAGCTAGTTTACTGAGCTAGTTTAGCTAGTTTATTGTCAGGGAAACAGGTAACATTTTTTGTAATAAAGATAGGTGTTCTAGAACCAGAGTGTGTTTGCCAAGAGCAATAACTGATGTCAGATTGTCAGATTTTAAGGGAGGTAAAGACAACATTATTATTCATGTGGAAACTAATGATATTAAACATACAAGAAATGTGGTGAGTTAGGTCAGAATGTGTATGTAATTCTGCCCAGACACGACAGGAGGGATTATATACTGAAAGCCCTGTGAATTAACTCAAGGCTTGAGGGAATTTGCAAGGCTCTGGGGGGTGGGGAGACTTTTTATTAGCATGGCCCACAGTAGTAGACAGAAGGAATCTATTTTGTAGTGATGTATTCATTTGAACAAAGGTGGTGCAAGTATTTTTGCCAGTATCACTGAGGATATCTTAATGGATCAGGAAAACTGCTAGTTAGGGGGGGACAAGTGTAACTTAGGCTAGCATTTATCTGATGATATCAGTCAAAGTATTGCTTGCACTCACCTCATGAATTCTTGTTTGTTGCCACAACAGCCGATGCTGATAAGAAATTCTGAGGGTAGCAGCTTTTCAAATGAGGGGGTAATATAAAGCAAGGAATACACACCTAAATAACTTCAAGGGGTGTTTCAGGATAGTAAACAATAGAAGAAGACTTAGTCTTAACTGTGTCTATAGTAATGTCAAGAGTGTTGTCAATAACATGGCTGAACTACTGGTTAGGACAACTAATGCTGATATACTAGAGCTAGTAGAAACATGGTGCCACGTGGAAATTGGGGATGACAAGTTCTACTACAGTACATATAATGAATTTAGGAAAGATAGAAAGAGTGGAAGGGTCTTGCTTCTTATCAAAAGCAGCCTGAGCAGGAAAAGAGCTTTTGCTGAATCAAGTTACATCTGCCAGCATAGAATTTGTGGTATGAGTTAGTTGGAAGCAAAGGTATAATGAGAGTGGGAGTAATCTTAGAAGCAATGATTAAGAATGCAATCCACAGACATTTAGACAGATATGGCATTCTGAAGAATGCACAATATGGTTTTGTCAAAGGAAAATTATGTTTAACTAACTCAGTAGGCTATTTTGGCACAGTTACTCATGAGCTGGATGTAGGAAACAATTTTGACATAGTTTATTTGGATTTTAGGAAAGCATTTGACTCTGTCCCACATGAGAGGTTACTGTGTAAGCTTGAACAGGTTGGAATTACGGATAAGATTCTAAGATGGATTGCTGGGTGGCTGCAGGGCAGAAGGTAGAGGGTTCTGATTAATGAATATTCTTCAGATCAGGAGTGGGTTTCCTCAAGGAGCAGTTCTTGGGCCATTGTTATTTCTCATTTTCATAAATGACATCAATAAAGGGATAGAAGGCGTGATATCAACATTTGCAGACAACATAAAGGTAGAGACTAGTAGAGTCATTAATGATCAGTGCCAAGCAGCACTCCTTCATGATGACTTGAACAGACTTCAGGAATGGTCAGAAAAGTGCCGGTAAGTTTTAATGCAGCAAAATTCAAGGTCTTATATTTAGCAATACACGCAGATATGAAGTTTTCTGAACAGTGTAAACCGGCAGACAGGAAAGCCTATAGTGTCCTATTGATGATTTATCAAACATTATCCTGTATGGAATGGAATAGCTTTAAAGCAAAAAAATCATAATTATGGATGCACCCAACCATAATTGGAGTGGGGGGGTCATAGTTTCACTGTATTAGGCAGCTGTAAGATCACATTTGGAATACTGTGTTCAAGTGTGCAGACATCATTTGAGAAAAGATATTGAGCTTCTTGAAAGGGTCCAAAGCCGGGTAACTCACATGGTAAGATCGGCAAAAGGATGACTATCCAACGAAAAACTCCAAATATGTGGACTACAGAGCTTGGCAACCAGGCACCTCAGAGGTGACCCAATTGAGATTTATAAGGCACTGAGAGGATTATTAAAATTAATACATAAATGAAGGTGCAATTTTCACTGTTATAAGGAATTCCAGAACTAGAGGCCATAAATTCAAATTATAGGAGTTGAGGTTTAGATTCGATTGTAGGAAGTTTTCTTTTAGCAGTGAGTTGTTGATTGCTGGAACAAGTTATCCTCACAGTTTGAATAAATTTAAAGGTCAACTGGATAGTTACCTGTATGAGGAGAGAAGCATATAATCTGTATTTTCTTATCTGGTTGGTGTTTTTTTTTTTTTTTTTTGTCAGTGCAGCAAAAGCTTGTGGCTTCCTTGCACTATATGCAGAATACTATTACTATTAAAATCATACTTATTGATCAGCTACCTGGATTAATTATTTCATTGTCTGTTTCATAGAAAGAAATATTAAAAGTGTGTGTCATGTTTTTAAGCTTTATCAGCTCTAAATTAACATTAAAGTCAATTTCAAAACATCCTATTTCTTTAGGTGTCATGAGAATTGATACAGGTAATGAAATAAAATATTCACAAACCTGAGCTCAAAAAATTTCAAGACAGAAACTATTTCAACAATAGTGTGCTAACTTGAGATTAACATATCTTTAAAATAAGATCCATCCAAACAATAAGTAATTCAGTGCTTACCGTTCATTTAGTTCTTTTATTTTACGGCATTCAGTCTGAACAAAGGACAGAGTTGACTTTAAACCATCCACTTGTTCTTTTAACTGTTTTTTTAGCAATGCTACAAGAAGTGGTGGATGTTGAGGTAAAACTATATTAAAAAAATTAATGATATAAGGTTTTTATTAGCAGAAATATTTTTCAATCTTAAAATTTATAAAATATACTAGCTACTGTGATATTATAAAGACTAATACTATATATACATATATAAATTTGATATTTAACCCATTTGCAGTCACATGAAATTATATACAAAATATTGCAATCTTGTGACAATTTTACCGTATTCAAGAGACCTGGGTGGTCCAATGCCTACAGGTGGTACATAAACCTATTTTCCAGAAAAACTCAGGAAAAATATTACTTTGGAAAACATCACAAGTTATTTCACGGGGAATAAAATGGCTTTGTGAGCTAAAGTAAGAATAAAATAGGGGAAAAAAATTTTAAGCAATTCCCAGGTGACAAACAGTGGACAATTCTCTCAACTTTTCCTGACATATCAATTCCAGAAGTTTGGTGGGGTACTCAGGAGGTTACTGTAATACTTGGAAAGGCCCTCACATCAGCTATAGTAACTCTTTTTTGAAGTTTATGAATGGATTAAATACTCATGTATTTATTTTAAAATCCAGCAACTGTTGGTAAGAATTTTTGATTAAATAACATGAAAAACTGCCAAAAAAAAAGTGATTTGCAGAACTGAATTTAAAAGATGTAGTGATATATGTTTATGTTTATTGGATTCTGGACATGGGTTAAGTGCAGTTAACCTACTGAAAATGTCCTGGCTTTCTTCATTAAGGTGCACTAAAACTAAAACCTGGTGTAGAAAATTCTGAAATTCCTGATTTTTGACCTTCCCCATTAAAATTAATGGGGGGGGAAGGTCTAATAGTTTTTTCGTCACAGCTGTCAACTAACCAGATTTTGCCATATCATTTATGATACTAATAAAAGAGCAATAAGACACGTCACAGGTGCATAGTTAATATTAACAATATTAAAGTTATACCGATAGTGATAATTTCCACTTGCTCTTTGTAATTGTATATATGATATATAGAGCATATGAAATTCCTTCACACCTGGATATCCACTGCTTTCCAGCTATTACTTTTGTGGCCAATCATATCTGATTCAAACTTTCTAACACAAGTATAGACTGAGCCTCCGTTTCTACTTATAGATCAGCAATAGCTACATACTAGCTCTTAAAAAGAACTAAAAAAAAAAAAAAAAAAAAAACACCACACAAATGGCATCACATCCATTCATTGAATTATTCTGTGGATTAGAAGCAATATTCTTTGGCTTAGACAAAAATAGAGAAACTAACAACACTTTAAGATTATTATTATTAGCCATATGATGCAAGGAAGCTGAGGCTTATGCTGCACCAGCCAACAAAATTTCCCTGAGTTATCCTGTGAGAGAGAGAGAGAGAGAGAGAGAGAGAGAGAGAGAGAGAGAGAGAGAGAGAGAGAGAGAGAGAGAGAGAGAAGTATAAAGAAAGAGAAGAATGATGGTATTCAGCTCAGGACTCTGGTCAAGCCCGTGCTTGCCAGATGTGAGTCCCTGGGGTTGTTGTTGTTATTTGGTTTTTAGGAGCATTAGCAACTAAGGCCATATTGCTCCAGGATATGCGGTGGTCATTCCCTGACCTTTCCGCATCCTCCGTATTTGGTGGTGATGGGCTCGAACCCCGGTCTAATCAAGAAGCGTGTGCTACGCACTGCTGCTCCTTCCCACCTGGCTATGGAGGCGCCTGAGTCCCTGGGGTTCATAATAGAATAGAAGCTACCATAAAGTTTAATAACACTGAAGTGCATGGCTTTTAAATTCACATTTGCTTGCCAACAGGTGTAAAAAGAGTTTTAATTTTCAAAACTTAATTAAAAATATATGTTTTTAATATAGAACACCGATATTTCACAGCTATGTTCAGAAAAGATTGTAAATATAGATGTTTAAAATAAAAAAAAACAGGAACAATTTTGAATTATTTTTTTTTTTACACAGAGAGAGAGAGAGAGAGAGAGAGAGAGAGAGAGAGAGAGAGAGAGAGAGAGAGAAGTAGAAAGGAATCACCAAGAAAGAGAAGGATGATGATATCCAGTTCAGGACCCTGGGTTTGCCAAGTCCATACTCACCAGATGTGAGCCCATGAAATAACTAGTATTTTTTTTTTTTTTTGATCTACTCATAAATTATCATCATTTTTGCATTGTTAAACTTTTATATTAAATGTAATATAAACCAGTCTACAACCATAAATATTAATTTAAGTAGCTACCAAGAACAGCCCAGAGTTCATGTTCCTACTACACTTCGTACTGTCACGAGTTCCTGTTGTTGTTGTTTTGGTTTTTAGGAGCATTAGCAATTAAGGCCATATTGCTCCAGGGATATGCTGTGGTCATTCTCTGACCTTTCCGCATCCTCCGTATTTGGTGTTCACGGGCTCGAACCCCGGTCTAATCAAGAAGCGTGTGCTATGCACTGCTGCTCCTGCCCACCTGGCTAAGGATACGGAGGCACCCATGAGTTCAAGTACCTATTATTATTTAGATAATTTTGTTATCTATGTACATTATATATACATACATTATACATATATATAACACTTACTAGTCTTTTCAGAACTGTTAATTACATCTAATTCAGCTTGTAACGACAAGACTTTCCTTCTCAGAGCAGCAATGGATTTTTCTTCATCTGTTGCATTTTGTGATTCTTCATCAGGAGTTTCAGTTACTTCTCTGGACTCCTTAAAACAAAAAAAAAAAAAAAAAAAAAACAGAACTCATGATGTAGTTCCTACCATATCATAATTAACAATCTTTATTCCAACACCAATGTGTTTTTTTAAAATATATACTGGTTTGGTATTGAAATAAGAAGGCATATCAAAAGAAGGCCTACCCTAATATTACATTAGCATTAGCAGAGGCATACGATGCAAGAAAGCAAGCTTATGCAGCATCAGCCAAAAAAACCCTCCCATTTCACCCCTCCATTCTTTCCAAATGCCTATCCAGCTCAACCTTAAATTTATTTAGGCTATCAACTTCCACAACAAAAGATGGAAGTCTGTTCCACCAATCAACTACCCACTGGCTAAAGGCAAATTTCCGCACATCAATTCTACAACTGCCTTTCCTCAATTTGAAACTGTGCCCTCTCAGATTCTTAATCTAAGCAAGATGAAGAATCTCATCAGCATTCAGCTTGCTCAACCCATTCAAGGTCTTATACACCTCAATCAGATCACCTCACAGGTCCCTACTCTCCAGGCACTGCAATTTACGAGCTATGCATGGTAATTGCTATAACTTTGACTCAGTACATGTAATTATCCCCTTCTATGAACTACCAATAAGTTTTTTATTTAAAATAGAATTCGTTAGCATTTTTACTAATAGTGTCACACTGGTGATTAACTGAGACCTTGCAAGCCAAACTCTTTGTAACTTGGAGTTACAAAGAGTGGTCATTACTTTTGGAAGTACACCTAAAAAATAATTCCAACATTCCTTGGAATTTTTTTTTTTTTTTTTTTAATGAATGAAAGCAACAATGCATATCTGTATATGCACTTAGTTTTCCAGATAATCTCCCATATACTCTTCTCCTCTTTGCCAACATGGAAGCAATACCACATTTAGGTAGTTTGGGACAATGCAAACCTATTTTTATTGGTCCTGAAAATGATGTAATGGGCCACTGAACCAACATTAATTGTAATGTTCCAGGGTTCCTGGAGCAGTTGTGCCACTGTACCTTGGTAAATCTGGTCTTGCTATTATGATTCTAAATATATTCCATCTAATTCATGTGGCCAACAACAACAACAACAACAAAAAAAAAAAAAAAAACCACTATCTTCCACCATCATCAATTCACAACTTTTCCTCTCATAAAGTGTCCTGAGAGATCCAAACAAATAAATCACAATGAGCAAATCTGAACTTTATGCAGGATAGGAAAGAATGGTACAGCACATCTCTGCAATGGCTTTTGACATTGGACAATGTACATGTTTGTGAGAGAAGTGAGGGCCCAATGTAGTCAATGCAGCAACATGTCTTGTTTGTCCATATTCAGCCATACTTTGCATATATAGGTATTGTACCTCTTTATGATGTTCTCACAGTGTCCTGTGTTGATTGCCGACTCTTTGGGCAAGGATCCAAGAAGGTCACTCCATGAATGTCCAAGGAGAGACAATAAAAAAAAAGCATGTTAATGCCTATATTTTGAACTTTTTCAGTCGTGCAAAGCCATGTTACTGATTTATAATGATAAATCCACAATTCACCACCAGTTATTATTCAAGAAAATAAGTTGTCTCCTAATTGTTCATACTACTGTTCTGAACTGAGCAGATTTAGTTACTCGTTGTTCACTTGGAGTCAGCTACCATGGGCTTTGTGCGAATTGTACAGTGGCGATACCGTTACATTTCTATTTGATAATAAATATATCGGTGGTTGACTTTGGGTGGATCTGAGAAGTTTTGAGCAGATTCATTTTCAGTTATCATGTTTTGATTATACAATCCAATTGGTCATAAACTGTCTAAATAATTTTCCTTCCTTACTTGTACCTATTATTAAAAAGTGTTAAAAATGTATGCACATATATAAAGGTCAGATTTAATTAATCATTTAATTTGAATCAAATCAAATTTAATTTAATTAATAAAATAATCAATTGTCATTAATTATTCAATTAATTTTTCAAGTAAACACTGTACAATAAAGTAAAACAAAATTATGAGAATACTTGAAAAAAATAGAGAAAAAAGCATAAGACTGAATAAAAAACTTACAATCAGAATTTCATTTTCAATTTTATTTATTTCATCTTCAAGATATGATACATTCTGTGATGAAGCAGTTTGTTGAGACTCAACAGAATCTGAATCATTCACCTGGTAAAAATTCATAAATTTAGCTTATCAAACATTACACAAATAAACTTATTTTTAGTATAGTAACATGCCTGTGGGATTCCTAAGAAAGAATTACTTGGAAAACTAGTTGATATGGGTTGGGTTTACACATTGCTAACAGGCTCATGGAGAGTTAAAAATTGTCATTATAGATTAATGGCAAACAAGAAAAAATATTCTGAAATACGATCATACGGTCTATGGCAATGCCAAAAAGCAACATATTGAGGCAGTAAGTAGGATTTCATTCATGAAATAAAACATCCTATTATGATATTTTGAACACATTTATCATCAAATAAGCATCTTTACCATCTCTTTTCCTTCGTGGTATAGTTTGTTTTTTTTGTTAGTTGTTGGCACATCGGCTTCTGTGGCCATAATGCACCTCCCAAGCGTTTTGCATTTTTACTCTGATCCAAGTCCGAGGCAGGATTCGAACCCGCGGCCTTTGGGTTGCCAGGCAGCTCAAAGGCATAAACTATACCACAATGTTGCCGAATTCGGCAACATGGTGGTATAGTTTCTTTGACTATGAGTCAGCTAACAAGATATGTTTGTAGCAACAATGTCAGGCCGACCGGGCTAGCCGGGTGGGTAAAGTGCCTGCCTGGCAACCCAAAGGTCGTGGGTTCAATTCCCACCTTGGGCTTGGATCAAAGTACTGCAAAAACCTTGGGAGGTGCATTATGGCCACAGAAGCCTATGCACCAACAACTACCAAAAAAAAAAAAAAAAAAAATGTCAGTCTGCTGCATATATGAGCGGTAGATCAAAAGATTTTGACTGTTAATTTAAATTATGTGCTGCTATGTGTAAAAGCATTAGTGCAAATCCCCATTTAGGGACTAACACTAATACAAACACTAGTACCAACTGCTTCTGCTTCAGAAACAACATGGCATTCACTGTGGTGAGAGCATCCAAGCTAGCACTTTTTCAGTTCCCTACAGAGGAGAGGGTCTCTCCAGCAAAATTCACTGGCAAAATGAATGGAAAAGATGTATGTCAACAACTGTATACCATACCCACAAGTGGCATGAATGGGAATACCATTAAGAAGGAAAAACTCCAGAGGATAACCCATGCCCTGAACAAGCTCACAACATTATTAAAGAAGCAAATACTGTCTTGGTAGATAATATCATCAGAGCAGATCAATGCACAATGGCTGTCAGTCATAGGCCTTCCTACACCATCATCCATGATTTTTGTTTTTGGAAAACTGAAAAATAATCTGGTTCCTCATAGGTGAAGTGAAGGAAGCTGTCAAACAATGTATTAACAGCAATCAAAAGTTTTTATGAGAAGGGTATAAAAAAAAACCTGTACAAACGAATCAACTTATCAATAGTTGAGATTTTTTGTGAAGAATAAAGTATCAGCCATTGTTAAAAAAAAATTCTCAATTTCATTTGGTTGATTTATATCTATCTCTGGCAACACCATCACCTAGAGGTAATAACAACATGCTTCTACATGAAGTATATCAAGTTAATCCTCATTATAACAAAATGGGTTAGGATATCACATAACAAAAATCCACTGTGCTTCACAGCCAGGAACAAACATCAGAAACCTTGGATGCAAGCAGGTATTAGCATGAGAAGGGGCTACTTAATTCTTAATGATTTTTTTAAACTAAAGAAAGACAACAACATTATCATGATAAACAATTTTCATATTTCGAATTATTTTTTTAATTAATTTTTTTAAATACTTTTTAAGAATTAAAATTTTTTTTTTAAATTTGCAAAGGCAAAGTATTGTGAATTAAATTCAAGATAAAAAACATACACAGAAAAGAATTAGAACAATTGTAGTAGACAATTTGTACACCCCACCAGCTGAAGTGAAGTGCCCTCATAATATACAGTGAAAGAAATCATGCACATCAATGAAATACAAAAATCAATGCACAGTTGCAAAAAAACAAGTCTAAATCAGTTCTCATAGGCAATTTTGAAGGAACAGAAACCTCTCCTCCTTAATTACTGTGCATTCATTAAACTGAACCTGATTCAGCTAAATTAACCTAACATAACAATATAATAGGTTACAATAACATTTATGAATAATAATTGATAGTTGAAAAACACAAATACATAGTAAACATCATAGTACACATGTCAACCTGCAAATCATATTAAGAGCAAACATGTTGCAATATAAAACATCCTCCCATCTTTATTGGTTATTATTATTATTATTACTTATCCATATCACCCAGGGGCTCACATCTGGTGAGTATGGGCTTGGCACACCCATGGTCCTGAGCTGGATATCATCATTCTCTTTTTTGGTGATTCCTTTCTACTTCTCTCTCTCTCAGGGTAATGTGGGAATTTTTTTTTTTTTTTGGCTGGTGTAGCATAAGCTTAAGTCTTTCTTGCACCATATGGCTAATAATAATATGGTGCAAGGAAGCCTGAGGCTTATGCTGCACCAGCCAAAATAAAAAATATAAATAAATTCCCGCGTTACCTTGAGAGAGAGAAGTAGAATGATGATATTCAGCTCGGGACCCTGGGTTTGCCAAGCCTATACTCACCAGATGTGAGTCCCTGGGATACTTAGTAACATTTTATAATTTATTTTAGTAATATTAGTAATATTAAAAGCTTTAAGATGATGAAATATAATATAGTATCTGTAACTGTAGCAGTTATTTTTGTGTAGAAATCTAAAAACATAACTCCCTTAGTCTATAATGCTGCTATTAATATTTTTCAGGGATTTCTGCACCTACAGTAAAACAGATATTGTAAAAATAAAACTTCTTGTTCAATGCTTATAACAGCAATAGTTACTTTATTAAATGTTTCATATCACCATCCAAATTTTTATATAAAAACCAACGCGTATTAAAGTAAAAGCAGGCCGTTCTGTGGGAAGGTTAATATTTTCATTTGCAATATCTCACCTTTTCTAAAAATTTATCCTGGTCATCATCAACCTCCATGTCGCTCTCTCCCTCCATCATGCGTCCGAATTCACACTGTAAACTTTCTTTTGGATATCAGTGTGCTGTACTTAAAATTATATCACTTACACGTAACACATTACTTGACTGATGAACAGTACTGAACTAACAACATCCGACAAAATCTGTACCACGCAGTTGTGGTTGACAATTTGTACACCCCGCCAAGCTGAAGCGCCCTCTTAATTATATAAAAGGTGTTTCTTAAAAAGTCAGTTTTTTAATGGTGTACATTTCCATATCGAGAAATTTCTGGCTTCAACTAAAGTCACTTTGCTCTTGCCCTATCTACGGATGTGCAGAAAAATTGCGAAATTGGGTGAGAGGAGGTGCAAGGGTGCATTTGTAACCCCAAGAAATTCATATATTTTTTATTATTATCAGTTCAAATAATAACAAACGGCTTGATGTTAGTTTTATTACAACTCACTTGAAGGAACCGTAAAAAAATTAATTAAAAACATGTATAACAATTTTCGAGTATTATTATAATTAGCCATTTGGTGCAAAGAAGCCCGAGGCTTAGGCTGCACCAGCCAAAAAAAATTTCCAAGTTACCCTGAGAGAAAGAGAGAGAGAGAGAGAGAGAGAGAGAGAAGTAGAAAGGAATCACCAAGAAAGAGAAGAATGATGATTATAATAATAATAATAATAATAATAATAATTGGTATATGTATTGGTAAATTGGTATCTATTACTTTAAATAGATTATGCCTGTTGTTCAAATTTAGTGTATTCATGTCCATTGATGTTGCACAAATAGCACCAGAGGTTTAGTGTGGGACATTATCCTGTTGAAACAAACATAAGTCTTTGCCTAAGAATTTTTCATATCGTAGCCAGTGCGGAACTGTCCTAAATGTTAAGGTAAACGTCGGCATTGATGGTTTCTCGCACAACCACCAAAGGTCCCAGGCCATACCATAAGAAACAGTCCTACACTATAACCCCATTTCCCAACTTCATTGCTAGCACCATGTGCTCTGACAGTAAATGTTCTCCATGTGTCCTTCACACCCATACCCATCTATCTGATTGGAAAGGATTTAGCGAGAATGGTCACTCCACATAACTCAAACTATTATATTAGGGCCACCTGCAATTTCTTACATATATCCATTTTATGTGTTATGTCTGTAAATTGCATGTGTTCTCTGGTCGATTTGCCTGCTTTGATGAACAAAAAAACCTTGCTATCTACGCCCGAGACCGACTAACTGAGCCACAGAATGAAAAAATCCCATTAAAGTTCCTCTGGTCATCGACGGGATTCGAACCCGAGTCTTTTCCACCTGGTGTGCGGAGGATGATGATGATACCATTGTGCTACCCGTGTAGACTCAACTCCATAGAACCAAAAAAAACCAAACTATTATTTTTAGGCCACCCGAATAATTAAATTCATCTGCCGTGCATTGTGTATTATGTCCATAAATTGCATGTGTTCTATGGTCGATTTGCCTATTTTGCTGGATGAAAAAATTGAGTTGCCAGGAGAGAAAAACTTGGTATCTACGGCTGAGACTTCATAGAATTCATTTATTACACACAGTTAATACAATTTCAAGGTTATATACATCAATTTACATAAAAGATTTATTTACATATATTGATATGCTCTCTGTACGAATTTTAGTTCATGTATGCGTTTTCTTGTATCGAGGTGGGCCCCAGGCATAAGCCCATCTTCACCTTGGTAACCTGTGTTGTTGTAGAAACTATATAGCCGGCCTGAGGATTATTTAGAATAAAAGTGTGAGCTGGGCCCTGGTTTACTATCACTGTACGTGCATATAGCACGAATACCGCACCCACAAGAAGTAGTGCAATACCAGTGGGTGCCTGCAATCCCGCTCTCAGGTCGCCCAAACCTGAGAAAAAAAAAGTGGTAAATAAACAGAGAGGCCAGACATGACAACAAAATTCGTCTTGCCTGACAAAATCCAGTTGACAGAAGATCACTAAGAATCAAAGGTTCCAGGTTCAGGATTAAGATCAAAATTCAGTGACCACAATCAATATCAAAGTAAAGCAACCGAGTTTCCCTGCACGCTGAACTAATTACTTGTTGCACCATGTAAAGCAAGGCAATTGGTTGCATTTGGCGATATTTGGCTCATGCGCCATCACTCTTCTATGAAACTGAGATGGAGCTCCATGAGTGGTGTGTATATGTATATAAAAAAAAATTATGATATTAAGGGTCCCTGTAAATGATTACATCTACCCATATTTATTTTATCTGTGAATTTCGTGTGTTATCTGGTCGATTTGCCTGTTTGCTGGACGAAAAAACCAAAGTTTCTGGGGGGAACCTTGCTATCTACGCCTGAGACCGACTAACTGAGCCACTGAGTGAAAAAAGTCCACTAAAGTTCCTCGCGTCATCGACGGGATTCGAACCCGGGCCTTTTCCACCCGGTGTGGGGAGGACGGTCACGATATCACTGTGCTACCGCGGAGACCCGTGGTGGGTATATACTTTAACCCCTGCTGACGCCTTAAAGTCTAGATTGACGTCCTGCAGGGATGCCTGAAAAAGTTGTACAAAATTACTCGCTGTTCACTTGGAGTCAGCCACCGTGGTCTTTGAGCGAATTGTTGCGCGAATATATTGGGTGGTACAGGCTGTCTGTAATTGCATGAATCGACATGCCAGCAATTTGTTCAGGAATCGGGGAATGTTGACCCATGGGGTTACGCTCTCAAATAACTAGAAGTAAACTGCGAACTGAAGAGGTTTTTGGAACAGCTACGGAAGGTGATCATGAGATCGTTGGTTGGAAAGAGTCCATTGAAGTTATATTAAATCAGTTATTGCCAAAGGATGATTCCACACATGACACTCAATTACAATTGGATATTAGATCTGAAAATCGTGAATATGGAACAAATACGGCTACAGATCCATTTTTACATGACGAATTATTGACAGTCATAAAGAAAGTTAAGATTAATAAGAGCCCTGAACTGGATTTATTGGAAAATGCTTTCAATGTGAGGTTTCACAAGCTGTTTTCAAATGTGCTACTTCTGATGTATAATAAATGTTTAGTTTAAGGTGTCTTTCGCAGTGATTGGAAAATAGGTTTACTAAAGCTTATCAAGAAACCAGGGAAGCCACAATTGGACCCTAGGTCATACCGCCCATTGACTCTCTTGGGGAAAATATTTGAGCTTATGTCATTACGAGTCTCTGAATTGTTGACATCTAAAAAACTTGATATCCTCTAGACAGTATGGCTCCACACCTGGAAAATCTTGTGAAGATGCTTTGGTTGATTTCTTAGCGCACATTGAGAACTCTGAAGCTAAATATGAATTAGCTATATATATATATATACAGGATGTTTCAGTTAAACGTTTCAGAACTTCTAAGAGGGGTAGGGTACATCCTGACAACTCGAAATCATATAGCAATGTGGGGTCGGAAATGCTTTCCTGAAGCGGTGTTGTACACAGAAGCACCATAAAAAGAAAAGAGACCGTAAGTGAGAAATCGTTTTAATAATACATGAAAAGAAGCAAAAGGTACATGGATTAAAATAAGTGTTCGAAGTTTCTTCCACGGGCTACAATGCACGCCTCACATCTCCGACGCATGGACATCCGAACATTCTGGAATACTCCAGGCGAATTTCGAATTTCTTCGGCAGCTACTGCGATTCTTGCAACCAGCTCCTCAGCATTGTCAACAGGGGTGTCATAAACTAGCGATTTCATATGACCCCAGAAATAAAAATCAAGACATGATAGGTCGGGTGACCGAGCAGGCCAACGCACGGGACCACCAAGTCCGATCCACTGTTGACCAAATGTGACATCCAGGTAGTTACGAACATCTCCGCTATAATGGGCAGGGGCTCCATCGTGTTGGAACCACATTGTCTGTTGCGTCGATGCAGAAATCTGTTCATCTCTCAAAAGTTGTGGCAATACTTGCTGCAGAAAGATCAAGTAGATAGGTCCGGTTAGACCTATCTACTTGATAATCCATGTACCTACGGTAATCCATGTACCTTTTGCTTCTTTTCATGTATTATTAAAACGATTTCTCACTTACGGTCTCTTTTCTTTATGGTGCTTCTGTGTACAACACCGCTTCAGGAAAGCATTTCCGACCCCACATTGCTATATGATTTCGAGTTGTCAGGATGTACCCTACCCCTCTTAGAAGTTCTGAAACGTTTAACTGAAACACCCTGTATATTGATTATCATAACAAACTGATCAGTACCAAAAAAATATCATTTAGAGTTATCAGAGAACATCTTAGCCATCCACATACATCATGTTCATAAACTGAGTGTTCTCCAGTAACTGACCTTTTCTGGAGGAAAAACCGGTGTTTCCAAGATTAAAAACCTTGCTGCCCTCGTCTGAAACTGATTACTTCACCTCGGAATGAAGAGAAAAAAAAAAAAAAAAAAGCCATAAATTCTTCACATTATTGACGGGTTCCAACTTGGGCTTTTTTCCACCTGATGCAGAGAAGAGGGGGGGGGGAATTATAGCTATTGCACTACGAGCAAGGGCCTAAGCTGATCTGCACAGTGGAAATTCATATAATAGAAGATGCATCAATAATGCATCTTCTGTTATATGAATTTCAAGGTGCAAGGGTCTATAAAAATGGGTCTAACGTAAGAAGGCAAATATAATGGTGAAGATAACCACCTAAGAGTGCGCAGTCACTTTAACACTGATAGACTTTAAAAGGGATTGGATCATTGAACTATCGGAAGATGAATGATCAATGCAGCAAATCGCTATGAGCATGGATCATGTTTTCCGAACAGTTTGACGCTATTGGCAACAATGAATGGAGGAAGACAGTCGGAAATGTCTTTATGGCATTAGAAGGTTAGAACGACATGATGCAGTCCACCCAACTGGAAACAGCTTATTCCTAATCGTCGAGAATTCCAATGTTGTAACGCTGTTCTTGTCTATGTTTACACCACTGTCAGGGAGCATGATTAGCAGAGGACTGCATGAATTGGAGCTGCACTATCGCAATCCTTGGCTGTGATGGCATTTCATCAACTTCAGTGATACAGAACAAATTGGGGACAAGAATGGCATTCTTTAATCATGGATCACATTTCTATTTGAGATGTATTTACAACCGTATGTGCATCTGGAGAAATGCCAGACACAGGAGTAATACATCCTGTATTGGGGAGCTGTATAACTGGTCCAATGCCTGGAAGGAAAGGTGCCCACTTCTTGAACTCCTTTGGTTATCTTTCTCCAATGCAGGTGAAGACAGATGCTTTATAATACTGTAAATCTGATGAAATAAGATAGATACATCTGCTTCCTATCTCTAGTTGACAGATCCATCAACTAGAGATAGGAAGCAGATGAGATGGCAATCTGCCAGTCATGAGTTGTTGGGTTTTAGTAAGCACATCAATGGCTTAGACCATATTATGCTGTATACGTTATATATGTAAATTGTGTGTTCTGCAGTTGATTTGCTTGTTTACTGGAGGAAAACAGTAAAATTCTATGGGAAAAAAACAAAAAAAAAAAAAAAACTTCCTCCCTCATCTTCGATGGGATTTGAATCACAGGCCTTTTTAACCTGGTATGAGAAGAGCAGCTATTATGTGCCATCTGCGAAGGCCTTCTGTTATTCTATATTTGTTCCCCTGGTTTGAGTTTTGCCTAAGAGGGAGAATAAACTTCTTCAGCACTTTTTTGGACCTCAATTAGATCTTCCCCTCAGATGTCTAGTTGTAAACCTTTGCAGCCCACACCTCTTCAGATATGTTCATGTGTATTGATTTGTCCTCATTGTACTCTTCTTTCTTTGAACCCTCTGTCGTTTTTTAGATGTGGATTCCAGACTTGCCTATACATCATGGACACAATACGTGCTTCCTAGCCATCTGTTTACACTTTTTGGAAAATTTCATATTGGATTGAAACATAACACCTTTTTATCTAGAACCACTTCCCTGAATTCATTCTCAGAATTACGACTTTCCACTTTAATCCAACTAAGCATGCCTGGGATGCTTTAAGGAGATAAATTGCACTGTCAATCTCCTCAACTCAATCCCATATGTGTATGTGGTGGGTGCATTGGTCTAGAATTTTCACAGAGGCAACCAAGGCCGACCCAACCCAGACAATATATAATGTCCAACAATCACTATCTGGTTGAAGGGAAATTTTTGCACATCTAACCTGCAACAATTCATTTCCAGTCCCTTCGTGGGTATAACCTCAGAAAGAGAAAGAAAGTTGTCAGTATTAACTCAATCCATTTAAAGTCATAACACTTCAGTCAGGTCCATAACACATGAAAAGGCCTGGGTTCAAGTCTTATCAATGATGCAAGTAATTTTTATGGGCTTTTCCCATGGCTGAGTTAGTCTCATGCAAGGGGCATGGTTTTTTCACCAGAAATTCAGTTTTCCATCTAGCAAAGTGACATCAACCACAGAACACATGCAATTTACAAACACAATATACTGATGCCCCATAGCCTTAGTTGCTCTGGTGCTTAACACACACATATACAGGGTTCAAAAAAGATTTATATTCACCCAGTAGCAGTTGCAACAGAAGGAACTGGAAAGTTGCTGGAGAGGCCTTCATTCTGCAGTGGATTGAAAATGGCTGATGATGATGAGTAGTTGCAATTGGTTGAAACAAACCATGTATTACTTCTTCAAGTCACGAAACAAAATGACACATTTCTGCCCTCTCGATACTTCTGCAGACCAATTTTCTAGAAGTCCTCTGGCACTGTCCTTTAATTCACAACTCACCAGCAAAGTGTTTTCCACAAAGACAGGAAAAGAAAGAAATCTGAAGATGCAAAGTCAGGGGAATAAGCAGGATGCAACAATATTTCAAATCCACATTCATCAGCACATCTCATTGCATCATGCAAGGAATGTGCAGGGGCATTATTGTAGAGCAGGTGCACACCTTTTGACAGCTTTCCCCATCATTTTTCTTTTATAGCAGCAGGTAGCATTATGAGGAGCATGGAAGTCACAGTACAGCCCTTTTGAAGGTAATCTGTTAGTATTACACTATGCTGATTACAAAAAAAAAAAAAACTGACAGCATCACCTTGAAAGCACTTGGTTGCACCGCTACCTTTTCTTGGGAGGAGGAGAGAGAGAGAGAGAGAGATTGATTCTGAATACTTCCACTGTTTTCACATTTTAGTTTCAGACCACAGTGATGGATCCAAGTTTCATTCATGGTAACTAGTCATGAAAAAAAAGAACTCTTGCTTTTCCTGGCACATCAACATTTCACGTGCATATTGTACCTTTTCCTCCTCCTGTAGGGAGTCAGAAGTCTGGGAACTCAGCTAGCAAACACTTTACTCATGCAACTGTTGATGGATGCCCTTCACAGACCCTGCAGTAATTTGGAGCTCTGCAGCTAGTTCTTTGATGCTAATACTGTGATCTGCCAGGATTAATACCTCAATTTTTTAAACTCTTCAGTTACAGTAGTTGCTAGGCATCTTGGGATTTCATCGTGCACTGAGGTTCTTTCACATTTAAACTGTTAATACCAATGTGCAACAACATTGGTATTAACCAATGTTGTTGCACATTCTCCATAAACAGCAACCATTTATTTGTATTCCTTTATTCATTAACAATTTAATTCATTCAGCACTGCAAATAAAAAAATGAATTGTCAGATGGAAACCAAAATTTGCTTGGTTGCTACAGAGATTTCAAAGTATCAAAAAAATAAAGAATTATCTTTCTCTCACTACTCCTGGGTGAATACAAATCTTTTTTGAGCCCTCCCCCAACACTCGTACTTCAGTCAGGTCTTGCAAGTGCCCAGTTTCCAAATTCACCTCTCATTTTTGGTAAGAGAACCTTTTTCTAACCCCTGATTAATCTTTTTGCTCTTTTCTATTCATCCCAACAGATCAAGGTCCTTACAATGAGGTTTCCAGACTTGTACATGGTACTGAAGGTGCAGCAAAACCATTTCCTCATGCAGCAGTATAATCATCCCCTTGTCCCCGATGGCAAAATTCCTATTATCACTGACAGATCTCATAAGCTCTCCTAGCAGTTTTCAGACCTCCACATTAGATGGTACAATTATCAGTCTTTTTCATTATTCTCCACTCTGAGCATAGTACCACTTTACTGGTATGTTATCTGGAATTACTAGAACACCCCTTGCCTTTATCCATAGTGGTAACTTTCCCCTAATGCCACCATGCTCCAATTTGTACAGAAACTTTTCAAAATGTAGCCGGGTGGTCGGGAGCACGAGTGCAATAGCACACGCTCAATGAGTGAACCCGGGTTCAAGTCCGTGACTGCTAAATACGATTAACATTTATATTGACTGATTTATTATAAACTCCACTGACCTGGTGGTCGTGCCGGAGTATAAACAAGAACATTTAAAATGAGTAGAAGATGGCAATGTATCATGCCAACTAAACTACGACAGAGTAAGACAAAATAGGCAGTATTAAATTCAAAATTTTTCATTTCTAATACTGTTTAAAGATTTTAAAAGCAAAATCAAAATACTCACCTGGGGGCTTCAGTATTAGAACACTGCTTTCTACAGCATATTTATCAAATACAGTATTATTTGTATATTATCTGTTATTTGAATAGTAACTACTCGGGGTAAATTTTACCACAACTTTATTCAACTTCACAACTTTTATTTATTAAAATTCTTACAACCCAAACTGTCTGTTAACTCTCAACTATGATATGAGAACAAATATATATTTTACAATTATCTTAAATAGTTTTGTACATGAATAATTACATCCACTTTATGCATATTTTTAACTGTTCAATATTTGAAGCTGATAAATATTTTTCTTTTTTCATTGTAAATAAACCCACATATGAAAAGTTTTTTCATATCCAAAGGGAATGGGAGAGGGGGGGAGTGTCTAATCTGAGTGCAGAACAATGTCTAAAAATAAATGCAGAAATTCCTTTCTAGCCACAAAGTCTAGTTGCACAAATCAAAAGATTGAAAAGTATTTAAATAATATTTACAAAATGAGCAAATAAGAACACTACAAAGTTAATTTGACAAAATCTTTATATAAGACTTTCTTGGCTAGTGCAGTCTCTTAATTTCTGTGTATTAGATACAAAAATAGTTTATATTGACTGACAGAATTTGTGGCATATCTATATCTCAAGCACTTTATGGAAGTTTGGAATCTCACATCTTTTTAACAAAACATACAGAAATTACAATGTGAAGATAAATATACTCAGAACATCACAAATCCGACCAGTGACTGAAGGCTCAACAATACTACTCTTTTGTTTTGCAAAGGTCAGTCTTGTTTTAAAAAGAAAATATTGCTATTACAGCAATAAAAAGCAATCAGTGCCTTCCAAAATTTGGTATACTGGTAAAACAAATCACAAGTGACACAGTTAAGTATTTTTTTTTTTTTTTTACTTTCTTTAGGTTCAAACAACAATGATATTCCTTCTTTTGGTATCATGTCAGTATCTGCTGGTTGGAATGATAACATGATGATGATGGTAATGAGAGGTATTCCAACAACATTTTAAGGCTTTCTACTCAAAGTTTTGATACACACCATTCTTAAGTTGATTTCAGGAGTGTGGTGGTACTGGTGATGTATGAGAGGGAGCTGGTATTGTAGCTTGAATTTTCTGACTAGTACTGACACCTGACATTACTGAAATAGGGGTTACTGAAAGAGGTGAAGATTCAGAATATAATGTGGTAGTTGGTGGGATGGCTATAGTTACATGCTTGCTTTTATCTTCTGCTGGATTTTTTGGATCTTCATCCACCAGAGATGGCCAAGCTGTCTGTTCAACTTTACTTAATCGTTCGCTGAGGGCTCTCAGAGCAATCTGCCTATTAAGGACAATAAAATATTAAATTAAAACAGAAAAAATAAAAAAAATTTCTGAAATTATAAATGTTCAAAGTAAAGTTATTTATAAATAGCAATAAACCAAAAGAATTAATCTAACGTTTTAATATTAAAATGGCAGTTATGCTGTTAGTATTAAATGCTACAACTTGTCGTCATGTTTTGCCAATGTTGGGTTATTACAGTTAAACTATCTAAAGGGATACAAATTAAATTCATTACATTCAAGTTAAATAAAGTTATGCTAAACATGATGGGGTACTACTACTGCTGCAACAATTTAGTGCAGGTAAGCAAGACATTAGTGAGCTCCTCGTGACATCAATTAATTTTAACCTATATTAATTTATTTTATAAACAACTTTTTTTTTATTTAAGCACTTAGCATTAAATTTCTTTTATATAGTTAGTAAAAACATTTGATGATGCTAGGCACAGATTGGAAAGGTGGGGGTTACAGATTCTTAAAACTTCTGGATCCATGTTAAGCACTTCCTGGTGGCACGTGAAACATTTTCAACATGTGGCACACTGCACAGAAAATTTGACCACCCCTGTGCAAATAAATAAATAAATTCACATCAAGTATAAATTTTATTCTGGAAAGCAATTGCAGCTGCACTTGTTGAATGTGAACACCAGCTTTGCACAAAATGACTTCAAAACAACAATTCCTAGATTGTAAATCAATTTAAAAAAAAAAAAATTGTTTTGAAGAAGTTACAAAAATGGCCATGAAAGATACTGATGATATATTAAGTATTTTCCTCATTAGCTACTTAAAGGCATTCCAATATCTAGAACAGCAATTCCTAAATTGGATAAAAATAAAACTATTTTTGAGCTCCTTCACTTTGTGTTCTTTTTATTGCACTACTCCAGGAAATTTATTGCCATGCCTCGTATAACGTGAATTAAACTTAAATTTTAATAGTGTTGGCAAAAATTTAAAACTTTGGTAATCCCCTCTAAGCAATACGTTTTTCCCAATATGTAAATGGAAAAAAAAAATCACAGGATTTTTTTCTTTCTTGGATTCCCTGAAGTTTACTTATTATGTAAGCTATAATTATAAGCAAACAGGACAAATTTTTTTCATTCTTAAATGTAAATAATCATATAACTTCCTTATTGGAAAAATTTTCCAAATCAATTTTTTCTGAAAACATTATGACATTTTGTATACTTCAAGTTGAAACCATTTTTATTGGAGATGATTGGAGACTATCTCTCAATTGAAAAAAAAAAAAAAATTCATTGCCATCAGCAGGAAAGAAAATCAAATTCACAAATGCATCCAATAAGTTTATAATAGCATAAAACCAAATAAAAATGTGAAGGCATAAAGGAAAATGCAAGCAAGTCGGTATATTGCAATATTTGTCTGAAAGTAGTGGTAAGCGTGCTCAGTGCATCACTAATCTCAGAGTGGAAGGTGCTACATACATATTAACCAGGATCAAATTAAATGTAATTTATTTTTCTAGATATTAACAAAAATAGTATAAACAAAGCTCAGCCATAATGGAAATTACAGGCATGAATTATATGGGATTATCACTAATTAATATTTTGATGGTTGAAGTTATTTAAATTAAATACAATAATTACAATTCAATACAATAAACAATAATTATGTTTCCAATGTAACAGTTCACTAATATTATATGAGTAAAAGGAAGAGCACTTCCTTTTCCTCATATCAGGCAGGGTTATCAGTTCTCTTACCACCAAGGTCACATTAGTTTACCCAAGCCCAAGACAGTTTTTAGAAAGCAGATTGCATAGTTCAAAAGTAATTTGGCTTGTGAAGAAAAAGAAGCTGATATATAAGTAAAATCAATGATAATCTTAAGAAACAAAAAAAAAAAAGTTTTATTTTTACTTTTTTTTTTTTTTGGCTGATGCTGTATAAGCTTGCTTCCTTGCATCATATGCTTCTGCTAATTAGTTCAATATAATTTAATTAGGTCCAATTAACAGAGGTGAAGAACAATGAATCGGCAATAAAATTAATTCTAGAAACCTGGAAGTTATGAAAATCTAAAACTGATGAAAAATTGACAGATCAGTAATTTTTAAAGAAATGAAGTTCTACAAGCCTGTAGCTGAAAAAATATCAAAAACTGAACAAACTAGAGCATATGCTTAAGAAAATATGAGTTTCTCAAGTCCTTTCCTAACCAATAAAAGTTAGTTATCTAAATTTAACTTTTAGAGAGTTAAATTAACTTAATTCAAAATTTAATTTTCCTGAGTAAGATTTTAAAGTTCATTAGTCCAAAGAGCTTATACATTGTACACTACGCAGGACATACCCTAAACTTAACAGCTTGAGGATTAAAAACTAGACGTTAAATTCATGGGAATTATTGCATATCAATAAGTTCAATATATTCAAAGTTATGTTAAAATGTTAACTCTTTCATAAGAAAGGAAAAACAGGTTCTGGTTTTTTTATATAAAAATGATGAAATATGCAAAATATTTTTGCACAATTCTTTGTGATCAGATGGGCTAATAATGAAACTTTATATAAATTACTATTTTACTAAAAAGGTTGCATCACTACCAGCAATCAACATGAAATGGGCCTAATAAAAAACAGAGGATACTTATTACAATTGGCTTGGCTAGTTTATAACTTGATTTGCCAATTCATTTAAATGTATAGACAAATTCTATAGTGAATGCATACTAAGTTACTCAGTGACTAAGTTGAAGCATCAGCATGTGAAATGCCAAGAGGTAAGTGAATGTCAAGATAGATATAGATATATAAAAAAAAAAAGGTTATATTTAACAACTATCCAAAATAGTTAAGACTATGGCCAAGACAAATTATTCTTCTTAATTTTCTATTTTTGCATTATTCATATTTTTATTGTCAGTCTACTCATTAGTTTATATTTTAACCAGTTAACATCTAGCCTTAAGATTAATGTGTGTAGGTGTGTATCTGCGTGCAATTGTGTGTGTGTGTGTGTACAGTATTGTTATCACCAGTTGCAAATTCTAGTTACTTAAATGCCCTCTTGATTCCATTGCAAAGTGTATTGGCTTTATCACTGTATGTGTTATGGATTGCTAACAAAAGCTTTTTTGTCTTCAGCTGTGTATGAATGCTTTGTGACTCATAACCAGATGATTCACAACCCATCTTGCTGTCATCTTCCCAAAATCCTTGCCTTTAGTCAGAATTGGTACGACAGGTATGGAGGCCTCATTTTAGGAAGGATGTAGAGCTGCTGGGAAAAAGTACGGAGAATGAAAACGAGATTGATGAGAGGAACAAAGGATTGCTCTTAACAAGAAATACTTAACATTAGTAGAGGCATATGATGCAAGAAAGCAAGCTTATGCAGCATTAGCGAAATAAAAAAATCAAAAAAATCCTTCCATTTCACCCCTCCGTTCTTTCGAAATACCTGTCCAGCTGAGCCTTAAATTTATTTAGGCTATCAACTTCCACGACAAGGGATGGAAGTCTGTTCCACCAGCCAACTACCCGCTGGCTAAAGGCAAATTTCCGCACATCTATCCTACATCTGTCTTTCCTCAATTTGAATTTATGCCCTCTCAGGTGATTATTCTGATCAAGAGGAAGAATCCCATCAGCATTGAGCACGCTCAAACCATTCAAGGCTTTATACACCTCAATCAGATCACCTCGCAGATGCCTAGTCTCCAGACACTGTAATTCGCAAAACTTAAGCCTTTCTTCGTAAGAGCAACCCTTTGCAGCATTCACTAATCTTGCTGTCCTTCTCTGTACTTGTTCCAGCAGCTCTACATCCTTCTTGAAATGAGGCCTCCAGACATGTATACAGTACTCAAGCTGTGGCCTGACCATTGCCTTATACAAGGGAATAATCACCTCCTTATCCCTGCTAGAAAAATTCCTGTATATCATTAACAAGACACCATGAGCTACTCTTGCAGCCCATCTGCACTGCTCAGAGAACTTCATATCTGCCTGCACAACCACCCCCAGGTCCTTTTCATTCTCTACCACTGTCAGTGTAGTACTACAGAGTTGATACGTTGCTCTGGGTTGCTGTTTCCCCATATGTAGTACTTTACATTTGTCAATGTTAAACTTCATTTTCCACCTCTCAGCACATCAGCTCAACCTTTTCAGATCCTGTTGCAGCAGCATAGCGTCAGTAGTGTCCTTGCCAACCTATGTATCATCTGCAAACTTCGACATTAAGCTTGATATACCATCATCAATATTATTTATAAATACAGAAAACAATAATGGACCCAACACTGAATCCTGAAGGCTTCCACTAATAACATTAGTCCACGATGAGCAGTGTCCATTGATTACCACTCTCTGTCTTCTCCTCCTCAACCACCCCTTTATCCATAGCAGCAATTTGCCTCCAATGCCACACTGCTCCAATTTGTGCAGCAGTCTTCCATATGCAACAGTATAAAAAGCCTTTCTAAGATCCAAGTATATAATATCAAAGTTATTCCCTGCATTCAGTTCTTTTGTGACTGCATCATAGTATCCAATCAAATTGGTCAGGCAAGACTTCCCCTCAACAAAACCATGCTGTGTCCGAGCTATAACTGAAGTCTTGTCTAGATGATCCTGAAGTGCTTCTTTAACCAGTGCTTCCATTAATTTTCCTGGAACAGAAGTTAAACTCACAAGTCTATAATTACTTGTGTCAGCCTTTGATCCTCCTTTGTGAATTGGGGTCACATTTGCACATCTCCAGTATGTGGGTACCTCCCCTGAGTCCAAGGAAGCTCTCATAATTATGGCTAAGGGTTTGCTTACTTCCTTTGCTGCCTCCTTTAATATAACTGGATTGATCCCATCCACTCCAGGTGCCTTTCTTGTGTTTATCTTCAACAATTTCTCCTCCACTTTACTCTCAGTTATTACAAGATTCTCTAACTTACTGCCAGAGTCGAATACAACTCCGGCATAGCCCTCGCTGAATAATTCCTCATGTGTGAACGTCGATGCAAAATATTCATTTAGTTTGTTAGCTACCTAAGCAGGATCATCAACAGTTGAACCATCGATATCAAGTGGACCAATCTGATTCATCCCCTTCCTTCTAGAGTTTACATAAGTAAAGAACTCTTCGCTGTTTTTCTTTGCATCCCTTGCCAAAGATTTCTCATAATCTGCCTTTGCCTGCCTAACCTTTGTAACTTGGTTACAGAACTTATATCAATCATAGGCTTCTGTGTCGCATGTTAATTTATATGTATCCCATGCATTTTTCTTCTCTGCCATATGCCTCATTAGTTCATCTAACATCCATTTAGGCCTAAACCTTGAACAATATTTCTTAGTTGGTATGTAAAGCCTAGCAGCTTCCAAGTTAAGTTCTTTGAATGTTTTCCATTTTGAATTTGCTTTGGATTTTGAATAAACCACTTCAGCACTCTGTGAACACTGCCACCTAGTGGTTCCTTTATCTGCAGATTCTTAATGTATGAAGAATCACTACTGATAATCAAATCAAGAGTATTACTCCCTCTAGTTGCCTCCCGAACATGCTGATGTAGAAAACATCAGCAAAAAGCCTTGCTAGTGTGTGAGTGACCAACCCACAAATTCCAGTCAATATCTGGGAAATTAAAATCCCCCATTATAAGACTCTCTGATTTACTGGCCCACTATTTCCCTGTAGTTTCTTATTATACTCATCAGAGTCATTAGGCCAATAGCACACTCCTACTCTCAATTTTGATCTCCCAATGCTTATGTCACACCAAACTGACTCGACACTGCACTGTACAGCGATGTCGACTGGCTTCACTTCCATGGATTTTATGTGTTTCTTAATTAATAGCATAACCCCCTTCTCCCTTCCTATCCTTTCTGTAGACGTTGTACTCCCCAAATTCCAGTTCTGCATTCCTTATATCTGTGTGACACCACGTCTCTGATATCCCAACAATATCTGCCTTTGATGCTTTGAGCTATACCCTAAATTCATCAAATTTATTTACCAAATTCCTAGCATTGTTGTACACGCAAGTATACATACACCTGTTCCTATTCTTAGCTACCCTAACACAACCCATGTGTTTACTTGTACCGCAATGACTCCCAGCAGTCTCTGAAATATTCTGCATCTTGTTTTCCAGGCTGGTGCTCATTCCAATAGAAGCAGTGCAAGAATCACTTTCACCTCTGCCAGTGGCTACTGTTAATCTATTAGTTCTTGTATCCCCCCAAGCTAGCAGTTTACCGACCCGCCTAACACTGCCTCGATAGCATCAGCAAATATTCTTGCACCCTTTCTATTTAAGTGTATCCCATCCCTGTAGAAGAAGTCTCTCCTGTTAACAAGTACAGACCAGGCTGAAAAAAATCCTACCCCTTTAGCCTTGCACAATCTTTCCAGAGTCGAATTGATCGACAAGGCTCTCATCATATACTCCCTCCTAACGTGTCTGGGCCGAATTGCAGACACTTTGAAATTCAACCCTAATTCACGGCTTTTTTTCAACAGTGACCTGTACTTGTTAAGTAATTCTGCCAGTCTCCTACTCTTAATATCATTAGTGCCAAAGTGTACAACTATATCACCTTTTGTGCCCTTAAAGGATGATATCCGCTCTACAACGTCAACCTTTGCCCCTGGCAGACATACCCTGATCCTGTTTCACCTATCCTTTTTACAAAGCATGTTCCCCGTTTCCCTGACAATAGAGTCACTTGCAACTACTAGTTCCTGTGGGACCAGCGCATTCTACCTTGGGGGTTGCCGCTGTGTTGCGTGATGACCAAGTGCAAGCTCTGGCGTTGATGTGGGCAGCTGAGAGCTTGATGGGCCCCTCAATATAGATCCTTCGAGGGCATCCACCCTGTTCTTCAAGCTCTCATATAGTCCTATAATAACGCTGAGTTGTCGCCTGATTTCGTTACATTCCTTGCATTGCGCACACACACAAAGATATCCCCCATGGCAATATCATGTCCTGTACCCGATTGCTCCACAAACATCATGCAAGCAGTGCATTTTAAAAGGCTGTGATTCAGAGGGCAACTGCTCCCCCCCCCCCAGTTCTCTTTTGAGCCAGAGCACTCCCATTAGCTTGAGCCTTTTGCCTTGCTGTTCTGATCTGAGTCATGATGATTTCGATTTAATTTCAATAAAATTTCAATTTCAGTATAAAATTATAACCCTAAACTTGTATCCCAACACAGTTATAACGCTATATATATTTTTCAGTATCGAGTATTATCTACGAGTTCCGTTTATCAAGTTATGTATTAATTAATTATGTTACGTTTGTAATCTAAGCCGTTATATGTATTTAGTTAAAAGTACAATTTAATTGACAACGAAGTTTAACAAAATTAATAGATTTTACTGATTAATTGACAATATTATATTATATACTATACTAAAGCTATCTAGTTCGGGATATAACGTATAATATAACAATGGCAGCAAGTTACGAACGGTAAATCTACGGACACTTAAGTATTAATTAACTTCCAAATCTCTCAGTCTCAATTCAGAATAAACTAACAATCCTGACTAGGTCTATAAGCTACTTATAGAAAATAATTTGATGTAACAATTGGTTAATAAAGTGGCTAAATATGGCTAAAAAACTTCTCGTTCAGCGGAGCTGCAACTTGTAACACATGGATTTGATACCCTTACTTAAATTATGCAATTTGCAGTGTCTGGAGATTAGGCACCTGCGAGGTGATCTGATTGAGGTGTAAAAGGCCTTGAATGGTTTGTGCAAGCTCAATGCTGATGGGATTCTTCTTCTTGCTCAGATTATACACCTGCGGCAGCATATCAAATTGAGGAAAGACAGTTGCAGAATAGATGTGTGGAAATTTGCCTTTAGCCAGTGGGTGGTTGATTGCTGGAACTAACTTCCATCTGTAGTTGTGGAAGTTGATAGCTTAAATAAATTCAAGGAAGAATTAGACAAACTTTTGGAGTGAATGGATGGGTGAAATAGGAAGGGTTTTTTTTTTTTTTTTTTTTTTTTGGCTGATGCTGTATAAGCATGCTTTCTTGCATTATATGCCTCTACTAATGCTAACTGATTTAAACTTTAAGAAAGTTTGTAGTTCTTAATATTTTTAATTCTGGCCTTGTATTTCCAAATTTAAGCAAATGCAATATGTACATGTGTATCCTGATGTTTGTCATAATAATATTATATTCATATGTAGTATTCTATAAACAAATCTACATGCTTAGAAGATGACTATCTTCTAGAATATCTGAATTTGTACTTTTTTTTTTAATTCTGTAAAGAAGCAGTGGGGTACTATTTCAAAATAGACAGAAACACAGAACACACAGTGCGAGTATTATTTCTAAAATTATTTTTTTTGTTTTGTTTTTGTGTATACACCCTTTAACTGTAGTAACCAACTTACCATATTTGTAGCTGTTGCATATTTTTACAGTGAGATACAGTGGCTCTTTCATACAAACCTATTGTCTAATGAGCTAATGACATCTGGTTACTCAATCGTAAGAGGAAGTGTGACTTTCATCATACTGGGATTCCATCATCCATTAGAGATGCACAGCAACTTTACTAAAACAAACGAACAAATTCCTGTTTTTTGCCCCCCCCACACACACACAAAGAAAACTTTCTGAACAGCATTCAGTCATCAGGCAGATGAAGAAGAAGATAATGTAGTTAACTACCTTTTGCAATAATTTTACAGCCTGATTCTGTTATAATATGTATATGTATACATCATAAATAATTTAAAAGGAATTAAATATTTTTATAATATGAATAGGAGGTATTAAACACACCTACTTAGAGTTACACAGTCAGTGCACTCTTTGTTGACTTATTTATTATACTTTAACAAAGGATATAATTGTTATCATTAAACAATTCTTTATTTACTCATTCATTAAATGTCTGAAAATTATACAAAATATGGTTACCTCCTCCTTTCAGCATCCTGAGTATCAGTTCCAGGCAAACTCACAGTAATTGAAGAGGGTGATGCCATATTATATTTCCTTATTGGTTTCTTACATACTTTTATATGGACAAGGAACTCGAACACTGTATTCCCAACCATTGCTAGAGGTGGTTGCAGTACATTTGGAAAAAAGCTAATAAAAAAAATTAAAACAAAATAAATCCAAATAAAAATAATTTATTAAAATAAAATTTTTAGATTAACTTATTTTTAATACTACTAAGTAGTTGTAATAGAATTAAGACATGAGCATTGTGAAACATGGCTTTGTAGCTCATGTAGGTCAGTCAGCAATATACAGTATATTTCTATTGTGAAGTTGTTTTGTTGTTGTTGTTTGGTTTTTAGGAGCATTGGCAACTAAGGCCATATTGCTCCGGGATGGGATATGCGGTGGTCATTCCTTGACCGTTCCACATCCTCCGTATTTGGTGGTGACGGGCTCAAACCCCGGTCTAATCAAGAAGCGTGTACTACGTACTGCTGCTCCTTCCCACCTGGCTACGGAGGCGCCTCTATTGTGAAATGAATTGTGAGTTGCTCTATTCCTGTGAACATGACGCCCCGAAAAGTTCTAGTCCGACTTAAGGAATGTAGAGAATAATCCCCCCCCATCCAATTTTTTTTTAGACCCCTAAATTTAACTCTAAAGTCCAACTACAGGACCAAAAGAAATAAATCGGTCCATATTTATTAAGCCGTTTAGACCTTCAAAATCTAATTTTATGCCAATCCACGTAATGGTTTCCTTGCTGCCGGAGGTATGGTGTTTGAAGACAGAAGTCTTGAGTGCTCATTGTTGAGACCACACGGTCTGAACACTACAGTTCTGACAGTGGGGAAGATGTCCCACATGTTTTGCAAAATTGATATCGCCTTCCCCATGAATTATTGGCGAGTTGGACTAGGAGAGTTGGAAAAGAAGCTTCCAATATCTAAAATAAAGGTAATCCCTGTTGATTCATAGTATTCTGTAAACCTGTATTGAGGCACCCCGGCCCAGTAAACAAGATGGCCCCCAAATTGTGAGTTTTATCTTAATTAAGTTACTCTGTACAAAAAAAAAAAAAAAAAAAAAGCCACTCATTTGAACATATTAAAGTTATTCCCTGAATAAACTTCCTTTGTGATCACCTCATAATATTCTATTATTGCTGAAACAACATTGTCTCTATCAAGAGTACCCAGCACTAACAGAGTCAGACTTACAAGTCTACAGTTTCCTGGTTTAACCTCAGCCCTTTGAATATAGGAGAGATATCTGCACATTTCCAATCTTCTGGCACTTCACCTGAGTCCATTGATGCTTCCCTTATTATACTGCATATAAGTTTAAAGATAGCACAAGCTCCTCGTGCTTTCTTCATTTTTAAGTGAAGTGAACAAGAGAAATATTTTCTAGATTTTCCAGGATGAGCTAGTTTCATGCAAAGTGGTGCACAATTTTTAGTGCCTCCTGTTCAGGTTTTCCCTCATTAGAACCAGCCAAATGAACTCGGAATACACACAATTATACACAGTACAAAGTATAGTAGAGCAAACCTCGGTTCTAAGCACAAGTATATTAACTAGGAAGGTGCTCTATGAACTATGAAATAATAGTAATATATAAGAAAGAAATTATAATATAGTGGAAAAGCTCCAGATAATCTTGTGAAGTTCTTGTGTAAATTTAAAGAACTGAATAAGCATTTAGATGATACATAAACAGAAACATATAATTAAAGTTAAAAGGCTTAGTACATGGAATGAGTTGTTAGTATCTGGCTTAATGACAAAAGGGCTACTGAGGCCAAATTATGTCTGCTCATACTTTATTTAGAAATATACTGCTGTAGATGTTAAATTAAATACTCTTGTATAGGCCAATACATGAATATCACATGGAATGTTTTTTTTTTTTTTTTTTTTAATGACTGATAAGTTTCGCATTCTTGAATCACTTTGCCAGAAATGATAATGGTAAATTCTCTTTTGGTCATTTAAATAATTAGCATTAGTAGAGGCATTTGATGCAAGAAAGCAAGCTTATGCAGCATCAGCCAAAAAAAAAACCCACTTCCACTTCACCCCTCTGTTCGTTCGAAATACCTGTCCAGCTGAGCCTTAAACCAGCTGAACAGACTTCCATCCCACGACAAGGGATGGAAGTCTGTTCCACCAACCAACCACCCGCTGGCTAAAGGCAAATTTTCGCACGTCTATCCTACATCTGTCTTTCCTCAATTTGAATTTATGCCCTCTCAGGTGATTATTCTGAGCGAGAGGAAGAATCTCATCAGCATTGAGCATGCTCAAACCATTCAAGGCTTTATACACCTCTATCAGATCACCTCGCTGGTGCCTAGTCTCCAGACACTGTAATTTGCAAAACATAAGCCTTTCTTCGTAAGAGCACCCCTTTGTTCCATTTACTAATCTAGTTGCCCTTCTCTGTACTCGTTCCAGCAGCTCTACATCCTTCTTGAAATGAGGCCTCCAGACCTGTATACAGTACTCTAGGTGTGGCCTGACCATTGCCTTATACAAGGGAATAATCACCTCCTTATCCCTGCTAGAAAAATTCCTATATATCATTGACAATACACCATGAGCTACTCTTGCAGCCCATCTGCACTGCTCAGAGAACTTCATATCTGCCTGCACAACCACCCCCAGGTCCCTTTCATTCTCTACCACTGTCAGTGTAGTACCACAGAGTTGATACGTTGCTCTGGGGTTGCTGTTTCCCATGTGTAGTACTTTACATTTGTCAATGTTAAACTTCATTTGCCACCTCTCAGCCCATCTGCTCAACCTTTCCAGATCCTGTTGCAGCAGCATAGTGTCAGTAGTGTCTTTGACAACCCTGCCTACCTTTGTACCGTCTGCAAACTTCGACATTAAGCTTCATATACCATCATCAATATCATTTATAAATACAGAAAACAATAATGGACCCAACACTGAGCCCTGAGGGACTCCACTAATAACATTAGTCCACGACGAGCAGTGTCCATTGATTACCACTCTATCTTCTCCCCCTCAGCCACCCCTTTATCAACAGCAGCAATTTGCCTCCAATGTCACACTGCTCCAATTTGTGCAGTCTTCCATGTGCAACAGTATCAAAAGCCTTTCTAAGATCCAAGTATATAATATCAAAGTTATTCCCTGCATCCAGTTCCTTTGTGACTGCATCATAGTATCCAATCAAATTGGTCAGGCAAGACTTCCCCTTAACAAAACCATGCTGTGTTTGAATTATAATTGAAGTCTTGTCTAGATGATCCTGCAGTGCTTCTTTTACTAGTGCCTCCATTAATTTTCCTGGAACAGAAGTTAAACTCACAGGTCTATAATTACTTGTGTCAGCCTTTGATCCTCCTTTGTGAATTGGGGTCACATTTGCACATCTCCAGTCTGTGGGTACCTCCCCTGAGTCCAAGGAAGCTCTCATAATTATGGCTAAGAGTTTGTTTACTTCCTCTGCTGCCTCCTTTAATAAAACTGGATAGATCCCATCCACCCCAGGTGCCTTTCTTGTGTTTATCTTCAACAATTTCTCCTCCACTTTACTCTCAGTTATTACAAGATTCTCTAGTTTACTGCTAGAGTTGAATACACCTCTGGCATTACCCTCGCTAAATAACTCCTCATGTGTGAACGTCGATGCAAAATATTCATTTAGTTTGTTAGCTACCTGAGCAGGATCATCAACAGTTGAACCATCGATATCAAGTGGACCAATCTGATTCATCCCCCTTCCTTCTAGAGATTACATAAGTAAAGAACTCTTTGCTGTTTTTCTTTGCATCCATTGCCAAAGATTTCTCGTAATCTGCCTTCGTCTGCCTAACCTCCTTTGCAACTTGGTTACAGATCAACTTGTATCTATCACAGGCTTCTGTGTCATGTGTTAATTTGTATGTATCCCATGCATGTTTCTTCTCTGCCATATGCCTCATTAGTTCATCTGACATCCATTTAGGCCTAAACCTTGAACAATATTTCTTAGTTGGTATGTAAAGCCTAGTAGCTTCCAAGATAAGTTCTTTGAATGCTTCCCATTTTGCATTTGCTCTTGGTAAAATCATCAGTTGGTCCCACTGTATAGAATTTAAATACTGTCTCAGTCCATCGTAGTCGCCTTTACGAAAGCAATAACCCTTCCCTTTACCCCTAATGGTAGTTACCTCTTAGTAAATCCCACTTTAGCACACTGTGATCACTGCCACCTAGTGGTTCATTTATCTGCAGATTCTTAATGCATGAAGAATCACTGCTGATAATCAAATCAAGAGTATTCCTCTCTCTAGTTGCCTCCCGAACATGCTGATGTAGATAACAATCATCCAATAAATCCACAAAAGCCTTGCTAGTGTGTGAGTGACCAACCCACAAATTCTAGTCAATATCTGGGAAATTAAAATCTCCCATTATAAGACTCTCTGATTTACTGGCCCACTCTATTTCCCTGTACAGTTTCTTATTATACTCATCAGAGTCATTAGGCCTATAGCACACTCCTACTCTCAATTTTGATCTCCCAATTCTTATGTCACACCAAACTGACTCGACACTGCACTGTCCAGCGATGTCCACTGGCTTCACTTCCTTGGATTTTGTGTATTTCTTAACTAATAGCATAACCCCTCCTCCCTTCCTATCCAGTCTATCCTTCCTGTAGACACTGTACTCCCCAAATTCCAGTTCTGCATTCCTTATATCTGTGTGACACCACGTCTCTGATATCCCAACAATATCTGCCTTTGATGTTTTGAGCAATACCTCAAATTCATCAAATTTATTTACTAAACTCCTAGCATTGGTGTACACGCAAGTATATATGCACCTATTTCTATTCTTAGCTACCCTAACACAACCCATGTGTTTACTTGTACCGCAATGACTCCCAGCAGTCTATGAAATATCCTGCATCTTGTTTTTCAGGCTTCTGCTCATTCCAATAGAAGCAGTGCAAGAATCTCTTTCACCTCTGCCAGTGGCTACTGTTAATCTATTCATCTTTGTCTCCCCCCCAAGCTAGCAGTTTTCCGACCCACCTAACACTGCCTCGATAGCATCAGCAAATATTCTTGCACCCTCGTAATCTCTTATTTTGCTTCCCCTTGAATAATATATTGTCACCTACATGCTGCTGACCTTTTCAGAAGTCCTAGGAAGTGACCAAATTCTTTTTTCTCCGTATAGTTGTAGAAGAACAAGAGAAACTTACCTGAATATGATATGTAGAACACTTCCGTATGATACTCTCCAGAAATTAAAACGAATAAAAGAACGCAAAATTATTACAGTAAAAAATCAATTGAACACAAGTCAAAAATTAACTAAAATCAATTAAATTAAATGTAAATTTCGAAAAACGGTTTTCAAAGAAAATCATTTTTCAAAATTTACGTTTAATTTAATTAATTTTTTAAAATTGTTTTTTGAATTTTAGTTAATTTTTGAGTTGTATTCAATTGATTTTTTACTGTAATCATTTTGCATTAATCTTTTATTCATTTTAATTTCTGGAGAGTATCATAGGGAAGTGTTCTACACATCATACTGGGATAAATTTCTCTTATTCTTCTACAAATATTGATAGCAACGTTGAACGTATTGAGCATCACAGCTCTATTACTATCAGTTTCTCTGTATATGTACTAATTTCAAATTATCTTTAGAACATGAAGAGAAAATGCTGTTGTCGTAGTATTAGGGTTTTAGGAGCATCAGTAACTAAGGCCATATATACTGTCTGTAAATTGCATGTGTTCTGCGGTCGATTTCTTGTTTGCTGGATGAAAAAACAGAGTTTGGGGAGTAAAAACCCCATGCTACCCTCACCTGAGACCAACTAACTAGGCCACATTGTGGAAAAGCCCCATATCACGTCATCAGCAGCATTCGAACTGAGGCCTTTTCCAATTGGTATGGGGAGGATGGCCGATTCTATAAACTGTGCTACCCATATGAGGGCTAAGGGAAAATGCACCTTGCAAAATATAATGGTTAAGTAAAGTTTTTCTTTCACTTATGATTTTACAACTGTTAACTGATTATAATTACTTTCTTCTAATATCTTTTTAAAATAATACTGTTATAATGACCAACTTGCAATAACAAAAGATGAAAAACTAAGGAGTTACACATTACATAACTACGCATAAATTTAGAAAGGAATGACAGTTTTGGATTTTGCTTCCAACTAGATACAGAGAATTCTTGATAGAGACAGCTTTCTTTTCATGCAAAGGGGACAAAATTTTAATCCTATCCCTCCCCTTTAGCTCTTGTGCATTCATAAAACTTCTCTATTCATCCAGTTGTAACTCACATTAGCATTCAAGGGAATGCTTTTTCTTCTTAGTTTATATTAAAAATTTGAGAGCTTCATTTTAAAAAAGGTCAAAATAACTTGAAAAATACACATTTTAGCACTAGTAAACAAGTTAATAGATTGTACAAAAAACAGTTATTACAAAAATTAAATGGTCTGTAATGTTTATTTTAAGCAACTAACATGCATACAGAAGAATTATGAAGTTTCTCAACAGCCAGTTTAGTAGTAATGGTAGAAAGTAATGGTTAATTAAGAAGTTGCTTAATCATTTCCTCAATTGCAATAGCCATAAATCGCTTTATATATGAAATGCTGTCTCATCAAAACAGTTGGAGGAGACCAATCAGAAATATACTATCAAATGATACATCACAAAACACAGGTTTATGCAATCATACTGAAGGATTGGATACATCCAATTTGTACAATAATAAGAAAAAAAAAAAAAAAAATGAGCAACTAACTTAATTTTCATAAAGGTAATTTATAACACTATTTCATATTACTATACAAAAGTTTCAACAGTTTATAGCAGGCCAAAGGATACGTTTTTGAAGGTTTGTGGGCACAATAGTTATCATAATATAATAATAACCAACATGTATACTATTCTATACACATTGGTCATTATTATTATTTTTTTTATTTTACTACATTTCACTCTTATCACAATTTACTTATTTATTAACAAACAGCATTACATTCCATATGATTCTGGGGAAAGAGATGCTTAATGTATCTGCATTCAACAAGAGTACAATAATTTAGTGCATATAACGATAGACACTTGGATAAGACAAATGCCTAATACAGAAATCATAACTGTCACTTTCCTGGTCTACTATAACTCATTATTATCTTATATTTCAATGCTTTTTTCAAGCAGCAACATTTTATATTGCTAACAACCGAAGATGAAATGATTACTGCATGTTCATGGTTCTGTGGAATAAAAGAACATCTTGAGACACCAAATGGCAATTGATACTTTAAATAATCTCAGATTTTCTTAGGAACATTATTAACTATAAATGCTACTTTCTCCATCAGCTAAGGCCTGCAAGAACTGTGATTATAAGAAAGTGCTTGTATCTTCCTATAAGATGCTATCCTCAGACCGAACAGCATATTTTTCACAATAGATCTAGGGATTATTATTTTAATTTTGCATAATGTACTGCTACTCAAATACCACTGCTGTTATGATTGAAACTGCGACCTGTCTACAATTGCATTGTGTGGTTTGTTAACATGGTACCTTGGTAACTATACAATAGGGCACTTTTAAGTTTATACCATTTCTACGTATAATCTGAGATAAATATACAAACTCCCTCTTATGAGCAGTGTAAAAAATATATAATTTAAATTCAAGATCTAAAAATTTTAAACTAGAAACAAGCCCTTATTTAAAATTTTCCTAGAAAAAAAAAAAAGTATTTGTGCTTTAAATAAAAAAAGGTATTTTTAAAAATACCTTCATTTGAAGCTGTTGTTTTGGAAAATATGAAGGTCTGGTGGTTCAGTACCTATGTGAACAAGGAAACATAGAAGGTAGTGGTTTTTATTATTTTTTTATTTTTTGCTAGTGCAACAAAAGCAGCAAGCTTCCTTGCACTGTATGTCTAATACTAAATTCCAGTTTGCCATTCACTTTAAAAAGGTAATGCAGTTTAAAGACAAAAATTTAAATATTGAAATAACAATTATTTAATCAAAGAAGTGATCAGACATTCATCAAGCAAAGCTTTTAAAGATCTAACAATGCTTTTGCCAATTGTTAAATAGTTTCTTATGAGCTGCTGCTTTTTTTTTTTTTTTTTTTATTTTCCTATTAATAATACAGTGCTGCCATGTTTAAAATAGTATTTGAAAATTTAAAAAAAAAATTAATTTCTAACTATGGATGTGCTTGTTCCAATAATTAATAACTCAATGGCTGAAGGATAACATGTTATAATGAATTAAATGGCCAAGATAAGGCAGAGTTGTATTTTAAAATAGTTATTTTCCCAGATATGTTCTTTTTATTTTCATAATGTCAAAATGGTGAGCTGTAATATGGAAAGAAATTTTATTTGGAGTCAACAGATAAGAATCAAACTAAAATTAGCCAAAATAGCATCCAATCTCCACCTCACCCCATTAAACCATCACAGATTCTGAAAAACAAAACTTCAAAATAATTTTTCATGTTTAATTTAAACCAGGTAGGATTAAAAAATTACAGGAATGAATTTTTATTTGCTTTAAAAGCTTAATGTACTTTTTTGAAATTTCTTTGATTGCATTTGTTGTTGTAGCTGTCGTAACTTCTGCTTCTCCAGAAAATTGTTGTCAATAATGAATTTTTTAGGTTGGTAGAAAAAAAATAAAAATCACATTGTACAAGCAATGCTACATTAAGTAGTCAGGGCCCACTGGCACATATATTTTTAGAAACTCTTAAAATGATTGTGCAGACCAATAATTGTGTTGTTCAGAATATACTACCACATTGGAGCCCTGAAATAACTATGCTATTGCATCTCAATAAAGCTAAGCTTGGGTACAAGGTCAAGCAGATAAGCAGGATATTGCAAAACAATTAGTATTAGTAGTGGCAAATGATGCAAGATTGCAAGCTTATACAGCATTAATCAAAAAAAAAAAAAAAAAAACCATTTTCACATCATCTGCCTGTCTTCCCCTCCCCCAATAATTTGTCTAGTTCTTCCCTGAATTTATTCAAGCTACCCACTTCCCACAACCGATGGAAGTTTGTTCCAACAATCAACCACCTGCTGACTGAAGACAAACTTCTACACATCTATGCTGCAACCACCCTTCCTCAATTTGAATTCATGCTGCTGCCCCTCATGTGTGTAGTCTCAGTAAGAGGAAGAATGCCATCAACATGAGCTTACTCAATCAACTCAAGTCCTTAAATACCTCAATCAGATCCCCTCATAGCTTGCATAGTCTTCAAATACAGCAATTTGCAAAACTGAAGCCTTTCCTATTGTCCCTTTTGCTACCTGCATGAATCTTGTTGTTCTTCTCTGCACCCATTCCAACAGATCCACATCCTTCCTAAAGTGAGGCCTCCTGTCCTGTATATAGTACTCAAGATATGGCATAACCATGGGCTTGTACAAAGGTATAATCACCTTACTGCTGCTAGCAAAGTTCCTCTCTATCAATCACAAAACCCCATTAGCTGTCCTGGCAGCCTGCCAGCACTACCCAGAGAGCTTCATATGCAATGGAGTGTTTGGAAAGGTATTCAGTAATTCTTTCATGTGATAAGCAGGAACATTGCCACAGAGTATTTCCAATTATTCCTGCCCACAGACCATATCTCTTCATTCTTAATTACATTTCTCAAGCACTAAATAATTTCTATATATGTAGTCTGTGTGATCTCCTGGTATAATTTCAAAATTAACTGCCTTTATGGTCAGAAAATAATTCCAGTTTAACTTCACCATTATTAGCATAGGCACATGATGCAGGAAAGCAAGCTTAATATAGAATCAGCCAAAAAAAAAAAAAAAAAAAAAACCACCCTTCTCCTTTCACACATCCACTCGCTCTAAATATTTGTCTAGTTCTGCCTTGACTCTATTTAAGCTATCAACTTCTACAATGACAGATGGAAGTTTGTTCCAATCAACCAACCACTCGTTGGCTAAAGGAAAACTTCCACACATCTATCCTACAACTGTCTTTCCTTATATCAATCTGAATTGTTTTCTTCAAGGGAGGCCTCAATTAAGAGGGCTGACATTTTATCTGTAGGTTGTAAAGATAACAGCACATTTCATCTCCTGTCACTGTTGCTTTGAGAATTCCTGGATCACAACCACAAATTTCAAACTAATTCTTTTGAAAGTTTAAACTAATGATTCCATCTGATCTGCTGTTAAAAATTTAAGAACCAAGTTGCACAACCTTTTCTTGTTTAAAATATCAGATATGATATTTTTAACAACAAGCTTGGCAACTACCATATGTTATTCCAACTGGAGAAACCATCTTTAATTCTTATTTGACGATTGGCCCAAATAATGCTTCTAACAAGGGAGATAGATTCATTATTTGCCTATGTGCAAGAGATTCCTTAATGATATCATGTCCATATTTGAAGTACTGACATTTTATCAAATATCCTAGTTATTGATAAAGCCTTTTCACAACATACTTCAGCAATAATTTCTATTGTCTCTGAGGCCAATTTCTTCAACAAAAAGAAATATTTTGTAGTTCTTTGTTCAGAAAGTGACATCCTAAAAAATAACAACAAAACTGAACATAAAATTACTATCAGCAACAGATAAACATAAACCTTTCCATATGTGCCTCATAATTCAACCTATTATAAATTCTAGATTACAAAATAAAACAAGGAGTTTTGTTATTTAACGTTAGAAAATATTTTTAACAAATTCAGTCTTGAAAGTTTTTGATCCTACCTTGTATGTGGAACTTATATAATGTAATGGCCATGTAAAGTGAAAAATGGAAATTCTTTACAGACAAATGATTAATCACATTATGAGTAGTTATGACTCTCCAAGATACACTAATCACCACAAAACCAATGTAGCATATTAATACTACAATTAGGATTATACCTGGCAAGGTGAAATTCTGCTACCTGAGTACCAAGAGACACACCCTCAGTAATGCAAATGCATGCATCATCCCCACCCAAGGAAACTCTCGCACGAGTGTCACTATCATAATAAAAATAAACAGAATAAAGAGAGGGAACTCACAAATGCCACCTCTTCACAGAGAACATCAGCCCTTGTAAATTCCAAAAATGATCATATTTCAGTCATTGACCACCATCCAACAAAATGTCAACAGATGTCCCTCATACAATCCAAACAAGGAAAGAAAATAACAAACTAACTAGTCAAAACCACAACATATGCTGTGGCCTAACGTAACATAATTACCCCCAGGGGCTCACATCTGGTGAGTATGGAATGACTTGGCACACCCAGGGTCCTGAGCTGGATATCATCATTTTTCTCTTTCCTGGTGATTCCCCTTCTACTTTGGACTCTCTCTGTCTCTGTCTCTGTCTGTCTCTCTCTCTCTCTCTCTCTCTCTCTCTCTCTCTCTCTCTGGGTAACTAGAGAATTAGAATTTTTTTTTTTTTTTGGCTGGTACAGCATAAGCCTCAGGCTTCCTTGCACCATATAGCTAATAATAATAACAAATAAGATTAAAATTTCAACATCGACCCAGTCATTAAACAGATCTAAATGAAAAACAATAATGCAAATTAACATTGAAAATGAAAATTGAAACCTTAATTGAAACCTTAACATTGAAATCTTAATAAATTATAATTTATTTATTATATTTAGTCTTTATTATAAATATGCACTCATGCTTCGGAAGGTGTGAGGGTACATCTCCTTGGGAGGAGAGCCATATATTTGCACTACTGTGATCAAGTGCTGCTTTGTCTTTACTTATTTTTATGATTTTATTTTTAATATATTATGGTATCTTGAAACCTTGCCAAGTTTAACAAAAACTGTAGTATTAATCTCCTGCAATACTAATTATTGTTTCTTTTCTATAATAGTCTTGAATCTAACATAGTGTTTTGGAAATAACCTCAAATATATAGCATGAATCACAACCCTACAATCAATATAGACTTGTGAATAACCCCAGGGGCTCAACATCTGGTTAGTATAGGCTTGGCACACCCAGGGTCCTGAGCTGGATATCATTGTACTTCTCTTTCTTTGTGATTTCTCTCTCTCTCTCTCTCTCTCTCTCTCTCTCTCAGGGTAATTCAGAAATATATTTTTTTTTTGCCTGGTGCAGCAAAAGCCTCAGGCTTCCTTGAACCATACGGCTAATAATGATAACAGATGATAAATACAAAATACACATCTAACAATTTAAAAGTGCTTTAGCATTGCAGCAGTTTTTCAGTACATTATCTATGCATAAAACAGGGAGATACAAAATATATACAAGGTGTGGCAATACAGTTCCCAGACTGGTGCTGTTGCAGTCATGTTCGACAAGTGAAAATAAATATAAGTGATACCACTTCTATCACTGTGTAGTTCACACTTCCTCCAACAGATGATCGTACAGAGGCTGTGCAGTAGGCTGAGAGTAACAAGTAACAACCAGTTTCATTAGTAGAGTTAATGTTCTGTGTCATGCTTTTGCAATAGAGCAACAAATGAATATCAAATTTTGTTTTACAGTGGGAAAATCTGCAACAGAATCTTATGAAATGTTAAACACTGATTATAGTGGTGAGATGTTAAGTCATACCAGTGTGTTTCAATGGTATAAGTAGTTCAAAGATGGATATGAGGATGTTCGTGATGACTCAAGAAAGGGGTGTCCATCAACCTCTTGAAATGAGGACAGAGTTACAAAAATTAAGGATATCGTGGTAAGCGATTGTCATTCGATCCTCAGAATGATGGTTGATAAATTGGATATGAATAAGGAGATAATTTGTCATATTCTGCATGATGATTTAGGGAAAAGGAAGGTCTGTGCAAAATTTGTGCCACACAGCCTCACTGAGGAGCAGAAGCAATGAAGAGTGTCATCAAGAAAAAACTTCATCCAGACTTCTGAAGACAATCCTAATTTCCTCAACTGTATTGTCACTGGAGATGAGTATTGGGTGTTTCGGTATGACCCAGGGATGAAACATCAGAACATGCAGTGCATTTCAAAATCATCACCAAGGCCTGAAAAGTTTCATTTACAGAATTTCAGGATCAAAACAATGCTGATCATGATTTTCAACAAACAGGGTGTGATGCACAAGGCATTTGTAGCTGAAGGCAAGGGAGAGTTAATGCTGTGTTCTACGTATAGGTGCTTTTAAGACTTTTTAAGTGCATTTCCTGGGTGGCTGCACAATTTAAAGAGAATGGCAACTATTTCTTGTTGCACAACAATGCTCCACCCATTTTGTAATTGTTGTGAAGACATTTCTGACAAAACATGGCATTGTACAGATCACCCATCTACCCTACTCTCTTAATTTAGCACCAGCAGACTTTCTTCTTTCCCAAGGTAAAAACTACCTCAAAGGAAAGAGATTTTAGGCTGTTGAGATAATAAAGAAAAATGTAACCACTGAACTGAACATCATCTCTTTGAAAACCTTCACTGGCTCATTTTTTAGGAACTTTTAGAATGGTGTAATAATTGTATTCAATCAGGTGGTGATTACTTTGAATAAAAATAAAACCATTTTTGAGCTCCTTACACCAGTCTGGAAACTTTACTCTCAATACCTCATATAAACATGTCTGCAATATTCGTTTTGATATATCTTATCAGCTGAGAATTCTAGCTGCATAAAAAAAAATAAAAAAATTTGGTCAACTGTGATCATTTAAATGTAAGAGGGATGGATATGTTAGATTATTATTTCAAATTAACAGTAAAGTAAAAAAAAAAAAAAAAAAATGAAAACCTTTTCTATCAAATAAACAATTTTGCTGATGTATTCAACCTATGGAAAGGAATAAAAACTGATTTGTACAAATGAATAATTATGGAAATTGTCTTAATGGGTCAATTTACCAAACAGCTAAGCAAAAATATAACTAAGCAAGGTATAAGTAGCAAAATTATTCTTCGCACATTTTTAATATAAACTGTTTTACCATTCACCTTTCATCAAGAATTTAATCTCGATCATCAAAAATCATTTTAAGATTTCTTTGGTAATGTATATGCACAAAATACAAATGACCTAATAAACAAACTTCATTCCATGCTAACTTATGTATTTAAAAAACAAAATAAAAAATACATATACCCTATCCCTGAAAAATATTCCAACATCAGTACTTCTGAAGAAGATGAAAGTTTATTCAAAAATTGCATGAATTGCAAAAATTGCATGTGTGAGAGAGCGTATTTTGGTTTTAATCACAGCCTTGATCTTTATAGGAATATTTCAAACCAATATATAATAGTAAATAGGTCATATTTTGTTCTGCCCTTCCAACTGCCAAATTGGGATATGGCTATAATTTAACTGCTCTTCAAGAAAGGATTCTTACCAGTGAGACATTTTTCTACACTATTTTCCTCAAACTGCACAGAAGCTTTGCAGCATGACTTAGTGAATTAGCATTGTACTTGAAGATTCAATGCATAAGATGATATGGGTTTAAATTAACTATATAATATAGACACACCATAGTTTACCCATAAACTAAACTACGTACGTAGTGTGAATGCATCATTTTTAATTGTATCTCATATTGTGGCTACCTTCACAACGAGATACCAGGTATTGCACTACTTTGAATAAGTAACACTTCTCTAGCAGAGAAGACTACTGTTATTTATTCTCAGTGGATACCACCACCCAAACATTCACCATTTCAAAGCTGTTGGCCTATCATCGGTGGGTGGGCAGATACCCTGATAATGCAACCATGCTATCACAGTTGCAAAGTGGTTACACAATATGAGAGATGCAAATGGTGTACAGAATGATACAGTATTTGAAGAGTCAATGTGCAAGGCATAATATGATATGGGTTTAATATCGGTGTAGATACACCGATATTATATATGAGATACAATTAAAAATGATGCCGTCACACTAAATACGTAGTTTAATTTATGGGTAAACTATGGTGTATCTACACTGTTATTATATAGTTAATTTAAACCCATATCATATTATGCCTTGAATCTTCAAATACTATTATTCTGTACACCATTTGGCTTCTCTCATATTGTGGAAACACTTCACAACTGTGATGGCATGTTTGCATTATCAAGGTACCTGCCCACCCACAGATGATAGGCAACAGCTTTGAAACTGTGACCGTCTGGGTGGTGGTATCCATTGAGAATAAGTAACAGTAGTCTTCTCTACTAGAGAAGCATTACTTATTCAAAGTAGTGCAATATCTGGTATTGCACTACTTTGACTATATAATATTGGTGTATCTACACCAATATTATATAGTTAAGTTAAACCCATATCATATTATGCCTTGCGCATTGAATCTTCAAGTACAATGCTAATGCACTAAGTCATGCTGCAAAGCTTCTGTGTACCTAGTTTGAGGAAAATAGTGTTGAAAAATATTATATATATAATTAGCACTGTACATACAGGATCCATTTCAACAGAACTGCCACCTTGGGCATAGTAGAGAATTGTCCATAATGTTCAAAAATCCAGGTTCAGAGCCAAAGAGGCTATTACACAACTCCTCCAAATTTCATGGTTGGGATGATGGAGTGCATCATCCTAACAATGAAATCTGAATAATGTGATCTGTAGAAATTCCTCAGATACATTGTTTCTAAAGGATATTTTCCATAATTCCACTGTAAGGAGCAGTCCTACAAAGGTTGGATTTATGGGCATTCCTGTTGATATCTTACCCTCCAATCCAACTGTTTGCAGAGACAAATCCAGGACTGACAATTGCTGAAGATAGGCAACCACACTCTCTGATCCCTACACTAGCTTTTAATAATATTTGTGGTACTCTCCAGCACTTTTTTTGTTCCTCTCAGACTGGTTGTGGTACTGTGGCATTTATGGCTCTTGATTTTGATCAGCTCAGTATATGTGAGTGAATAATAGTATATAAACTGCATCATGAAGTCTATATACCATCACAAAAAATTTGCAGTTCTGTGTTAACTTCTTTGTTGGTTTACCTTCCATAATAAAATAGCTGCAATTAAGCTGTAAACTCCTCTAGCTGGAGTGTTCATAAAGGATATAAATGGAAGTTATATTTATTTTTTACATAAAACTAGTCACTCATAAAAACTTCATGCAAATATTTGTTCCAGGAGAGAGCAAAAGTGCTACAATGTTAACAGATTATGCCTTCATATCAACAGAAAACAATTATTTTTAATTTTTTCTATAAATAAATACTATCACTATATAAAAATTAATTTTATGTTTACAATGAACATACAGCAACTCCAATTACTGCTACATATGTGACCATTTCTTTTATATAAATAAGTTTGTATTCAAATGTGGTCTTTCATGATCAAAAATAATTTGTCATTGTCAAAACAGTATACTGTTTTGACAATGACAAAACTACCTTACCACCAGCTACATCAACCACCATTGGTAGGAGGTGGGGAGTACAGGAGTCAAAGCTTAACAGTTTTTATTTCTGGTTGTTAAAAAGAATGGGATGGAAGGTAGGGAAATTTTTGCAATTATGGCTCTTGATTTTGATCAGCTCAGTATTAGCAGTGGATAAATGATGCAATCATCTATAGTATCGGAAAAAAAAAAAGTTTGTTCCATCAATAAATTACTGTCTGGCTAAAAACAAATTTTCATGCATTTATCCTGTAAAAATTCTTTTTCAATTTAAATTTATGTCCCCTTGTGAGCACACCATCTGAGAAAGGGTAGGGATCCTGTTTTTTGCCCCCAACTTATCTTGTTGCTCTTCTCTGCATCCATTCCAACAAATCTACATCCTTCTGAAAATGGGGCTTATAAACACAACAGATGGTACACTGATGGTATAACTGCTACTTCATTCCCACTAGCAAAATATCTGTGTATTATTGACAGAACCCCATGAGCTGTCCTAGTAGCCGAAAGGTTACTTTATAATTCCATACTGATTGGAGAAATGGCCTCTCTGAGCAGTGGAATTATATGGAATTATAAATTCCATAGTTTGAGGCCTAATAGAGATATATTCCAATATTAGACATGAACTCTCATTTATGACTCTGGACGTAGAGTGACTGTTTATTAACTTGAATGAGGATATCTAGATGTGTGCAATTTCACGACTCTGCATGTTTTTATGTTATAAACTAAGCTGTTTTTTATCCTTATTTCAGAAATGTTATTTGTTTTTTCTATCACATACTGTTTTTTCACAAATCACAGTTGATATCATGAGCTGTATTACTGAATGTATTAAGTTAGGAGTAAATGCTAGGAATTTGTAAACTAAATCTTTACAAGTTGGCAACACTACCTTCGGTCATTTGTTTCTTGACCGTGAGAGCTCCATACAGCAGCATTTATCAGTGTGGACTCAGTTTATTTTTGAGGTTATGTGAAACTTACGCTGAAAAGTGAGCAAAATGTCTTCACACAAGTGTTTCAACGTCTGAACTAATTTTGTTATATTTGTGGAAGTTATAGTCCTCAAGCAAAGACAAGATATTATAGAATTTGTAAAAAATGTGTATTATGCTTATTTTGGAGTGAAACTTGGCAACCAAGATAAACAATGGGCTCCACATAAAGTTTGTCGAACCTGTGTTGAAGCTTTGAGATTGTAAGAAAAATGGTAAAAACAAGGCTATGCCATTTGCAATTCCCATGATTTGGCAAGAGCCTACAAACAACTGTGATGACTGTTACTTTTGTTTAGTTAATGTAGAGCTGGGATTCTCAAAGGGGCAATATCACCCCAAAGGAGGCAAAAATTGGTTTTTGGGGGGCACAAAAAATCATGGGTATTAAAGTGGTTTGTGGCCCTCAAGTTCGACCCTAACCACCGATAACTTATTCCTTAATATTTAATTTTTCTCATTGGGTTGTCTTTTCCCCTGAGACAACTGATTTTTAACAAATAGGTATATTATATTAGGAGTGAGTGAGAAATTTTGATAAAAGGAAGATAGTGGGTGTAATTTAATTCAACCACCTTTGACTTTCATAGGCATTAAATGCCTAAGTGCTTTCAGAGGTAATGTCTCCCAAATCCTTGCCATTTGTCCCTTTCGGACAACTGCGACCTTGACGGTGGCATGGTGGGCGTGGTTTATTTGTTTATTCTTTTGTTTTATTGGTCAATTTATGAGGCATGGATGGAATGAGGAAATCTTTCAGTCTATAGTTTCTACTTTCTAAGCAGCAATTAGTATTGATTGTTTCCTTGTGGAAGTTTATTTTTGATCCACAGTGCTTTTGTGAGTGACATGGGCTATGAGAGTTAAATAAAAATAGCTTATATTTTATTGTTTAATTCTTTGTAGTTATTCAACCCATCATCAATCATGTCAAGTGCTGGAAAGAAAAAGTGTAACACTATCTGGATGAATATCTAGCTTATGGTTTTATTGAAAGCCCATTTGACTCAAAACAGCCTATGCATCTTATGTGTAAACAGTTCTTTTTCAAATGAGGCTATGAAACCAAAACTTTTAGATCACTTAAAAAGGAAGCATCCTGATAAAGTTGGTAAACATACTGAATATTTTAAAAATTTAAAGCGGAATTTTGAGCAACGTAACACTTACTATCTTATTTAAGAAGGACACACAAACAAATGACGATGGAATGATTACATCTTATAAAATTGCAGAAATCATTGCAAAAACCGGTAGTGCTCATACAGTTGCTCAGAGTGTTATACAACAATCTCAGTTGTATAACACTATAACTTCAACAGTGATGCATCAAAATCGTTCCAGTATTTTAAAAGCATTGCCATTGAGCAACGATTCAATTCAACTGAAGAGTAGCTAACTGACAAACTAAAAGCAAGAAAATTTTCTATTCAGATTGATAAAACCACAGTTACTGACATTAAGGCATACGTTCGTTATTTCGATGATGATTATAAATTGCAAGAAGAGATCTTGTTTGTAAAATCTATAGAAACTGACTGTGCTGGAGCATCCATTTTTGCTGCTGTAAAAACATGGTTTGATAAAAAAAAAAAAAAAAAAAAAAAAAAAAAAAACAAGTACCATTGGGAAATTTGGCATCCTGTTCCACTGATGGCGCTACCTCCATAGATGGAAGACAAAGGTTTTCTAGCCCACCTAAAGGAAGTATGCCCTGAAGTGAAGTTCTTGCAATACACTGCATTGTGCATTGACATTAGCATTAGCAGAGACATATGATGCAAGAAAGCAAGCTTATGCAGCATCAGCCAAAAAAAAAAAAAAAAAAAACCCCTTCCACTTCACCCCTCCGTTCGTTCGAAATACCTGTCCAGCTGAGCCTTAAATTTATTTAGGCTATCAACTTCCACAAGGGATGGAAGTCTGTTCCACCAACCAACTACCCGCTGACTAAAGGCAAATTTCCGCACATCTATCCTACATCTGTCTTTCCTCAATTTGAATTTATGCCCTCTCAGGTGATTATTCTGAGCAAGAGGCAGTATCCTATCAGTATTGAGCAGGCTCAAACCATTCAAGGCTTTGTACACCTCTATCAGATCACCTCGCCGGTGCCTAGTCTCCAGACAATGTAATTTGCAAAACTTAAGCCTTTCTTCGTAAGAGCAACCCTTCGTTCCGTTCACTAACCTTGTTGCCCTTCTCTGTACCCATTCCAGCAGCTCTACATCCTTCTTGAAATGAGGCCTCCAGACCTGTATACAGTACTCATGGTGCGGCCTCATCACTGCCTTATACAAGGGAATAATCACCTCCTTATCCCTGCTAGAAAAATTCCTGTATATCACTGATAAGACACCATGAGCTACTCTTGCAGCCCATCTGCACTGCTCAGAGAACTTCATATCTGCCTGCACAATTACCCCCAGGTCCTTCTCATTCTCTACCACTGTCAGTGTAGTACCACAGAGTTAATACATTGCTCTGGGGTTGCTGTTTCCCATATGTAGTACTTTACATTTGTCAATGTTAAACTTCATTTGCCACCTCTCAGCCCATCTGCTCAACCTTTCCAGATCCTATTGCAGCAGCATAGCGTCAGTAGTGTCCTTAACAACACCACCAACCTTTGTATCGTCTGCAAACTTGGACATTAAGCTTGATATACCATCATCAATATTATTTATAAATACAGAAAACAACAATGGACCCAACACTGAACCCTGAGGGACTCCACTAATAACATTAGTCCACGATGAGCAGTGTCCATTAATTACCACTCTCTGCCTTCTGGCACTCAACCATCCCTTTATCCATAGCAACAATTTGCCACCAATGCCACACTGCTCCAATTTGTGCAGCAGTCTCCATGTGCAACAGTATCAAAAGCCTTTCTAAGATACAAATATATAATATCAAAGTTATTCCCTGCATCCAATTCTTTTGTGACTACATCATAGTATCCAATCAAATTGGTCAGGCAAGACCTTCCCTTAACAAAACCATGCTGTGTCTGAGCTATAACTGAAGTTTTGTCTAGATGATCCTGCAGTGCTGCTTTAACCAGTGCTTCCATTAATTTTTCTGGAACAGAAGTTAAACTCACAAGTCTATAATTACTTGTGTCAGCCTTTGATCCTCCTTTGTGAATTGGGGTCACATTTGCACATCTCCAGTATGTGGGTACCTCCCCTGAGTCCAAGGAAGCTCTCATAATTATGGCTAAGGGTTTGCTTACTTCCTTTGCTGCCTCCTTTAATATAACTGGATTGATCCCATCCACTCCAGGTGCCTTTCTTGTGTTTATCTTCAACAATTTCTCCTCCACTTTACTCTCAGTTATTACAAGATTCTCTAACTTACTGCCAGAGTCGAATACAACTCCGGCATAGCCCTCGCTGAATAATTCCTCATGTGTGAACGTCGATGCAAAATATTCATTTAGTTTGTTAGCTACCTAAGCAGGATCATCAACAGTTGAACCATCGATATCAAGTGGACCAATCTGATTCATCCCCTTCCTTCTAGAGTTTACATAAGTAAAGAACTCTTTGCTGTTTTTCTTTGCATCCCTTGCCAAAGATTTCTCGTAATCTGCCTTCGCCTGCCTAACGTCCTTTGTAACTTGGTTACAGATCAACTTATATCTATCATAGGCTTCTGTGTCACATGTTAATTTATATGTATCCCATGCATTTTTCTTCTCTGCCATATGTTTCATTAGTTCATCTGACATCCATTTAGGCCTGAACCTTGAACAATATTTCTTAGTTGGTATGTAAAGCCTAGTAGCTTCCAAGATAAGTTCTTTGAATGCTTCCCATTTTGAATTTGCTGTTGGTAACATCATCAGTTTGGCCCACTGTATAGAATTTAAATACTGTCTCAGACCATCATAGTCGCTTTAACGAAAGCAATAACCCTTCCCTTTACCCCTGATGGTAGTTACCTCCTTGAGTAAATCCCACTTTAGCACACTGTGATCACTGCCACCTAGTGGTTCCTGTATCTGCAGATTCTTAATGCATGAAGAATCACTACTGATAATCAAATCAAGATTATTGCTCCCTCTAGTTGCCTCCCGAACATGCTGATTTAGAAAACAATCATCGAATAAATCCACAAAAGCCTTGCTAGTGTGTGAGTGACCAACCCACAAATTCCAGTCAATATCTGGGAAATTAAAATCCCCCATTATAAGACTTTCTGATTTACTGGCCCACTCTATTTCCCTGTACAGTTTCTTATTATACTCATCAGAGTCATTAGGCCTATAGCACACTCCTACTCTCAATTTTGATCTCCCAATGCTTATGTCACACCAAACTGACTCGATACTGCACTGTCCAGCGATGTCAACTGGCTTCACTTCCTTGGATTTTATGTGTTTCTTAACTAATAGCTAGTATGAATCAGGGCTGTACTACTCAATATGTTCTACGTTGAAAATAATATTAGTAAAATAATAAGAGGAGTCCACCTCAACACAGTGCGCAGAACACCTCCGCACGACACCCTCCAGAAACCAAAACGGAAAAAACGAAAAAAATCGACAACCCACCGGCACACCAGAGCAAAACACAAATAATTAAATAATCAATTTAACACAATTCAAATCAATTTAAAACAACTAAAAAATCAAATTAACGCAACTAAAAGAATCCAACGAAAATACTCAAAAATCCAACGAAAATACTCAAAACGACCCTCCTTCCCCAATGCCCCTCGACCGCACGTCGCGATCACAGGAATGAAAATCACCGAATCGGGCCAAACGCGACACTTAAACGGAGACCACTTGTCTTCGTGCATGCGCGCAAAGGTCCACGCATCGGAGACCAAACACGGCCGCCGAACATCAACCGAACCCTCGTGCAATTCAATTTCAACGGCTTCTGCAACCAACAGTCGCGCACAACTACGTTGAACGTTAAGCATTTTGGCCCCGTTAAACAAAAAAGCATGCTTCTCGTCAATGGCATGAAAGGCCAATTCCGACGCTGCCGAACGAGAAACACGAACCGAGGGGAAGGGAAGTGTGAATAAAAGAGAAAAACAGGCATGGATTAGTTTCAGGTGTTTCACTGAGAACTTCTTAGGGAACAACAAGGATCCAGACTACAAGAACACAGTTGAAACTATATTGGAAAACTTCAAGAAGCTGGGCTGCAACAGGTGTGTGAAGGTACATTTTTTACACTCCCACATCAACTAATTTTCAGAAAATCTAGGAAGTGTTAGTGAAGAACAGGGCAAGAGGTTTCAACAAGACATTAGAGACATGGAAATGAGGTAGTACCAAGGGAGGTGAAATGTCAACATGATGGCTGACTATTGCTGGATGCTGAAGAGAGGGACTGTAAAGTAGAAGGATCTGCAAGAAAATCAAAGAAACAAAAATTTGTCCATTGTAAATCAGTTTTTAAAATGAGAGGTGAGTGTTTAGTAGACTTTTTACCACACTACCCTTTTTAACAATGTTTTCAACATGTATTTAAATATAAATGTCTGGTAAAAGTAGCATTTTGTTATAATTTCAGTGCATGAATTCTGCCAAAATTAATAAAAATCTGTGATAAATCAAATTGTCTTTTGTGATTGTTGAAGAAACCTGACGTGATAGGAACAAACAGAAGTCGTATTTGAAATCAGAATCAAAAATTTATTCTGAAATAATTTTCTGATTTCTGAGAAAACAATGGATTTTTCCACTGTTTTTTCCCTTTTCTGAGAAAACAGTGGATTTTTCCAAAATTGAGTAGTGTTTCCATTGCAATCTACATTCTGGTAAAGCTGTGAGAAATTTGGCAAAAAAAAATCTGAGGCTGCAGGTTACACATGCAACAGGCCAAATAAAGTCATCCATGTAACAGTATATTTCTGAACCCATCACCAAAGAAGCTGAGCAGAAATCCAAAGCTAATATATATGCTGTTCCTTGTCAATGGAAGGTACCCATATACACGGTAAAAGTCTTCAAAAAACACTTGACATGTTTCCATGTAAGGTCTACTATTTTCAACCTCTTCAAACAACTGTCTATAATACACGTCTTGATAGTGGCAAAACTACTGTACTGCCAGGGTCTCCACTGTGGTACTGTGAAAGGACAGTACCACAGGTTGTTATTTACTCAAGTAATACCTGTTCTGCAAGAGAACTCATACTATTTTAATAGAATCGAAGTTATCAAAAACAACTGGGGGGTGAGGATTTTTCAGATAATTTAAATACACTCTACAGCATAAAAGGGATGCAGTAAAAAAAAAACAATAATGAGAGAAAAGTACGGTAATTTGCATTTATAATTCACACATTGATTCATACATGCTTATGCTGCTTTAAAATAATTGCAGATGTTTTGTGCTTAAAAGATGTATTTTATTTTTTCCACTGCAAGATTCTGTATTTTCCTCAAAACATAATTATTCATTTTCTGTTCTTTCTGCAATTCAGCCTAACCAGTAGTGATTTGAAATGAATTTCTGACTCAAAAATAATATAATTAATGGTGAAACTATTCCTCATCATTCAAATAATGCGAACCTGGACATTAAACAAAAACAACCCAGAGCCGACATGCAGTTCATGCTTTGATTATATTTTTGCACACAGCTGTTAAAATGTCTGAAAAAAATAATTGCAAAATTTATTAAACAGTACAAACAAAACTCCAGTTTATGGAAGGTGGATATACAGATAAAAAATTTTATAGAACAAGGTGTATCACAAACTAGGGAGTTTGATGGATCTCTATAAAAAGCCAAACAGGCTAGGTAATTATACAGCCACCTTAATAAGGGTGGCTGTATAACTGTGGAAAAAAATTCTGCTGAAAAATGGTCTAAAAGAGCGTTGAAATGCATTTCTGACTCATTAATTAATAGTGAAACTATTCCTCATCTGTCAAATAGTGGGGCATTTAACGAAAACAGCCTAGAGCTGACTATTACATAAACTGTTTAAATGTTGTAATTTAAATTCATTTTAATTTAAAATAACTTATTTTTATTATTTATTAGGATTTTTCTATTTATTGTTATTATTTACTGAAATGTGAACCTTTAAATTTTCGGGTCAATCAACCAACAAGCCATTGGCCTTTTTCCACTATGTGGCGCCGCCTCAAGGTGGGGTGACTTGGTTTATTAAGGTGTAGTTGAAACTTGATATTTAGTAAAAAGAAACATTTTCCAAGCCAAAATAATAATATAATAACTACGGGCACACTATTAATACATAAAATTTACACAAATATGTCTCAAATGAGCCAAATAGACGACTGTGAAACATGGCTTCCCACATCCTCACATTTCAGGGTATATTCGTTCTTTTCTGTTTCTTTTTCTTCACGCTATCCTCCATCCCAATTTATGAAGGGTAACTAATTAACGGCTGTTCGGATACTGAGACTAGTCTACACTTTTTCAAGAAAATAACCATGTACTCACCTTGCAAAAGTGAAGTTATCAGCCATGTCGCCTCTGGTGCCATTACTGTGATGCTGATAGAATCGCAAATATACCCACGAGGTTAGCAAACCAGTCGAAAACATGACAGGATATGTTCCCCTGACTAGTCCAACAGGCCATAGTATCAGGCTGAGGATAAGTACACTCATTGGCACATTTCTATTTCTTAATTTTCCAAGGGGTGTAGAAAGCAACACGTGATCGGGCATAATCTGTTTCACCGCGACCGCAACACCAGCACAATATCCCGCTAAACCATGAATGTGAACGGAGAACAGATATTGAGGATCCGATGTTATTGTAAATACTACAATATAAAACATCACTGATAAAAAGGCGACACTCGTATTCACAATGGCAAAAAAAGTTAACATTTCAATAGCCCCCCATAGTGGTTCAAGAAGTTTTCCACACAACCCAACTGTGACAACATCTGCCAATACTAACCAAAGTCTATTTTCAAGGAAACAGTGTGTAAACGCAGTCCACACCCAGAAATTAGGAGGAATTATAAAGCCAGGAGTAACACTAATTGCTCGAACAGCAGTTTCGCTGAAAGACAGGAAGTAGCAAAGTATAACTGTGATACATATAAACTTAATAACAACACTACTATTCTGAAGTGCGACACCAAACTGCTGCCGAAAGTATGGAAGATTTCTCTGGACAACAGTGGGTGCAACCATCTTGGTAGCCATTTTGATGATGTCACTCAAGATGCGCACCAACGCTCTCTCTCTCGATACAAAAACCAAAACATTATTTTTAAATAAATACAAAATATGTACAGCAAAGTTAAAAATAATTTTTTTTACTCTTCAAATCAAATTTAAAAAAAAAAAAAAGGAAAGCGGCTAAGTTAAAAATCGTATTGCAAAATACAGCAGGTGAGTAAGGATAGATTCTTGTGTTTATCTCTCTCCCTTCATGAATGAAATAGAATATGCGTGAAGAGCATTTTTTTTTTTTTTTAATATGGGATTACCCGAACCGAAGCACATACAGACATAAATATTATGTCTGTATGTGCCTGAATTGAAGACACCTGAAGAAAAGTCCGTACTGCCTTCGTCTGAGACCGACTAAGGCGTGAAAATAAGCCTTTAACAGTTGATTCCCATCACTGATGGAAATCAATTCCTATCACTGACGTCTTATCATTGATATTCAGGAATTTTGCTAGCAGGGACAGGGAGGTGATTATCCCGTTATAAAAGGCAATGGCGAGGCCACACCTTGAGTACTGCGTACAGGTCTGTAGGCCTCATTTTAGGACGAATGAAGAGTTGCTAGAATGAGCACAGAGAAAGGCAACAAGATTGATGAGGGGAACAAAGGGGTGCTATTACCAAGAAAAGCTTAAGTTCTGTAAATTGCAGCGTCTAGAGATTAAGCATCTGAGAGGTGATCTGGTTGAGGTGTATAAGGCCTTGAATGGTTTCAACAGACTCAGTGCCGATGGTATTCTTCCTCTTGCTCACGTTACGAACCTGAGGGGGCATAAATTCAAATTGAGGAAACATAGTCGCAGAATACAGTAGATGTGCACAAATTTTCCTTTAGTCAGCGGGTAGTTGATTGCTGGAACAAACTTCCATCTGTCGTTGTGGAACTTGGTAGCGTAAATTAAATTCAAAATTTAATTTTGAATAGATGGGTCAAATGGAGATTTTTTTTTTTTTTTGCTGATGCTGCTTGCTTTTTTGCATCATATATGGTCCTCAGCACCCTCATCATACCAAGCCAGGTTCCTCTCCCTGGAATTCTGGATCTTGAAATGGCTAAATAGGGTTGCTGGGCTAACAACTACAATCTCAAAATCTGTTCTGGTCACCAATCTTAATACGCTTCCTTGGAGGTATCACATCATCTCTAGGAACCTTCTTACCCTCTCTCAGCTTCTATCCGGAAAACTGAAGTCACCCGATATTTGGGATATCATCGCCAGACCGTCCGACAGTAGAAGATGCCAGTCCAACACCTCCCCATACAGGTCGAAGCTGCGTAGCATGTCCTCCTTGGACAACATGTTTCCACACAACTCCTTCCAAATATTTAACAGATTAGCCATAGACGCTGAGAAACTTTGCAAGGACAGAACCTACAGATCTTCCATTCTTGCAGACATGTATGCCTTAGTCAAGCTCTAGGTGGACTCTCTGTGATACCGCAATATCCACGCTTCGATGTATCCGGATGCACTTTTATTTGTTGTAACTTTATGTTTTTGTACTTGTTGTAACTTTATGTTTTTGTATCTTCACCAGTGGCTGTTTAAGGCCGTGTATTGTATCTGGCTCTGTATGCAATGCATATGTCTGTATTTTATGTTTTTTTCTCTGTATATAACTCATGTCCTCTAGCTGCATAGCTGTAAAAGGACAGTTCTTCGGAAATAAATTGATATTAATAATAATAATAATAATATGCCCCTATTAATGTTAATGCATTCCACACTTTCAGTCAAAGAACCTCCTCTTGATAATCCCTTTAGAGACCTCAGAGGTAAACAGCAGGGATTTAATCCTGTCATGGCGAAGGTCAACTGGCGCTGGTTTGGAATTGGGGATGGAAAAAAAAAAAAAATTTTAAATAAAATCGATATATCGATTATGATAATCGAAAACCAAATATAGAAACTAGGAATAAATCACAACCAATATATCGATACTAGGGATATCTTGCAACCAATTTATCGATGTTTAACATATACTGGTGTTCAAAGAAACTGCATCCCCCCCCTTAAAATTGTAATTGTCGTCAGAATAACGTAAGTATATGGCAATGTTTCTTAAAGATTGCATCAGATAAGATTGACACGCATAAGTGATGACGTAATATTGCATCAGCTGTTACTTTCGGCTATATAAGCACGCTCTGCAAGACTTGCAGTCATTCCTTGCTTGTGTCAGGATGGCAAGTTACATGCAGTTGACGCCACAAAGAAAGAGCGCTAACGTTGCTTTACGTGAGGAAGGATGTTTTTCCCGTCATATTGTTTATAGAATGTCTTGTAATCAGTGGACAGTGAGTAGATTTCTTTCCAAATTCAAGAATACTGTACTGGTTCTGCTGATAGGAAAAAAGGAAACGTACGCAAATGTGTCTCTTCTCCAAAACAGGACTGCGATTTGAAGCGCTTATGCCTTAAAAACCGTAAAGCTTCTTTGCCTGAGCTGAAAAGAGAATGGAAAAAACGTACAGGAGCGGTAGCAAGTGCAGTAACAGTCAGAAGACACCTCTTCAAAAATGGACTTGTACCCGCCATCCTAGGGAGAAGCCCCTCCTCACACAAAAAATGAAAAAGGCCCGATTAATTTGGTGTAAGGAGCATTTCGAATGGACCCCCGAGCAGTGGAAGTCAGTTATTTTCTCGGATGAGAAGAAATTCAACCTGCATGGCTCTGATGGGAGACAAACGATTCGCCGTAGACCTAGTGAAGAATACCATCTAGACTGCATGGTGTCTACAGTGAAATTCCCTACTAGCCAAATGATATGGGGAGTGCATTTCGTATCGCGGAGTAGGTCACCTGCAGTTTATAAAAGGTTCCGTAAATGCCAATGGTGACCTGGCTGTATTGGAAGGCATTTCTGCCAACCATTAGAGACCATTTCAACCTGCCAAGTAGCTTCATCTTTCAGGACGACTCTGCTCTTTGTCATCGGGCGAAAAGTGTAAGCAAGCACTTCTGTAGTAACTTTAGCTTCATTTCTGCATTAGAGGTTCAACAGTAACGTGTTTACATTTGTTACAGGTGAAAAAACGGTTGTAAGAACGGTCCATTGCAACTGTTAGCTGGCCAGGAAACAGCCCGGACCTGAATCCTATAGAGAACTGTTGGCATCGCGTGGAATCTGCAGTTGCCAGAAAGAAACAAAAGACCTTTCGTGAACTTCAGGAAGCCATAATTCGTGTTTGGGACTACGAACTATCAGCTGATTATCATCAGAAATTGATCTTGTCAATGCCTCGACGGTGTGCTGCTGTCATCAGGGCCAGAGGCGGTGGTTCAACTAAATATTAGTTTTCACCTGGTAAACTTTTCATTTCGTTTTCCATTTAAAATGATAAACTGAAGCAAATTGAGGGCTTCTGATAACACTGCAACCATAATTGTCGTGTTTACCAAAACTGTTGTATAAAGGTTGCAAATGCAAACTTTGGAATATTTTGAGATCACCTGCCAAATATTACTTAACTTTGCCTTAACTATTAATAAATATCCCTTGTTTATATTTCTATTTTCGATGCTAGTCATTAATGTAACATACCATCGCGAAAAAGGGTTAGAAATGCAAAATTCCTAGGTGATGCACTTTCTTTGAACGCCACTTTATATTTCTATATATTTAAAAAAGTATAAATTATGCTTTATAAGTTCTTGAATGACCGACAAGGCCACTGCTATGCGCACTATAACTGGTCCTAAAGTGCTAATCGCAAGGCGGCCATAACTCAGCCACAAAAACCAAAAAAAAAAAAAAAAAAACCTATTATATTAGAGCCATCCACGAACTACAAGGTATATCAAGTACTACGAGGTATTTCACTATAAACATTTATTGAGTGAACAGTTGGGCTTAATAATCTGATCACCTTCACAGAGTCTTCCGCCAGGCAATTGTAAACTCCCTTAACCTTGTAATGATGAGTTTCCCCTAATGTTTAAATAAGCACCATGTCCTGCTGTTGTAAATTGTGCTAATTGAAAATTTCGTGTTGCCTGTGTATATTCCCCTGACTGAAAATTTCAGAACAATTTGACCTTATCCAGCTGAGACCAGGAGGAGGAGGTTTTGGCTGTTCTGCAATTTTTTTTTTTTTTTTTTTTACATTTTTATTTTTTGCTTTTGCTATTTCTTTGTGCTTTTTTTTTTCCCCTTTCAGTGCTCGAGGGAGAACTGAAGGCGGCGATCGTCTTCTGAATCACAGTCTTACATGAAATGTACTGCTTGTTTGATGTTTACAGAACTATCGGGAACAGGACATGATATTGCCAAGGATCTTTGACAATTTTCTATTGTCAATTTAACTTTCTTTGTATGTATGCTCGATGTAAAGAGTGTGAGGATATTGGGCACAAACTCAGCATTGTAATGCGTCTTTACGACAGCTTGGAGAACAGGGTGGATGCTCTCGAAGGACTTAAATTGGGGGCCCATCAAGATCTCAGATACCCACATCAACGATAAAGATTCTACTTGATTATCAGGCAACACAGGGGCAACACCCAACGCAGAATGCCTGGTCCCACAGGAACTAGTTTTTGTTGATGACTCTATTATTGTCAGGGAAACAGGATATATATTGCGCATTAAGGAGAAGTGAAATAGAATGTCTGCCAGGGACAAAAGTTGATGACATTGTAGAGCAGATATCATCTTTTAAGCGGCACGAAAATAGTTTTTGTTGTACACATTGGCACTAATCACATTAAGAGTAGATCTGCAGACTTAATTAACAAGAACAAGTCAATGTTGAAAAAAAAAGTCGCGAGTTAGGGTTGAATTTGAAAGTGTGTGCACTTCCACCCAGATAAAATAGCAGGGAGTATATGATGAGAACTTTGTTAATCTATTCGACCATGGAAGGGATGTGCGAGGCTCAAGGGGTAGAATTTTTCTCAGCATGGTCTGTGCTTGTTAACAGGAGAAACTGCATCTACAGGGATGGGATACACACACAGAAAGGGCACAAGAATATTTGCTGGTGCTATGGAGGCAGCGTTAGATGGATCAGAAAATTGCTAGATCAACAACAGCCACAAGCAGAGGTGAAAGTGATTTTTGCACTGCTTCTATTGAAACGAGCAGTAGCCTGGAAAGCAAGATGACAGGGATTTCAAGGACTGCTGTGAGTCATCATAGAACAAGTAAATGCATGGCCTGTGTTAGGGTAACTAAGAGTAAGAACAGGTTCATGTATACTTGCACTTACACCAATGCTAGGAGCTCGGTAAATAAATTTGATGAACTTGAAGGGCTAGCCAAGATTTCAAATGCGGACATTTTTGGGATATCAGAGACGTGGTATCGAAAAAGATATAAGAATGTAGAATTTGATTATGGGGAGTACAATGTGTACAGAAAGGACACATATGTATGTGTACCCTGTTATGATGGCTGCTAGACTAATGTCCATCTCCACTTTGTGTCACTGTGATGAAATACAGGAACTCTGTAAACGGGCCTGACGTGTGGTTAATGAATGTTCTGTAGTGTGTTGTGAGTATCAAGCCTCTTTGCCACCAGAGAGCAGCCATCACCTGGACAACTGCTGCCTGGTGATAGGACGACATGAGCACTAGGAAAGCAAAAGAGAATAGGAGTGTGTCATAGGCCTAATGACTCTGATGAGTACAATAGACAACTGTACAGAGAAATATAGTGGGACAGTTCACCAGAATATCTTATAATGGGAGATTTTAACTTTCCAGATATTGACTGGAACTTGTGGATTGGCCACTCGCTCAGCAGCAAGATTTTTGTGGATTTATTGGATGTCTGTTTTCTAGAGTAGTATTTTCGAGAGGCACTCAGAGGGAGTAATACTCTTGACCTGATTATAGGAGTGGTTATTCATGCATTAAGAATCTGTAGATAAAGAAACCACAAGGTGGCAGTGATCACAGTGTATTGATATGGAATATACTAAAGATGTAACTACCATCAAGGGTAAAGGGAAGGGTTTTTACTTTCGTAAAGTCACACAGCGGTCACAGTTTTTAAATTTTATACAATGGAACCAACTGATGACGTTAATCGTGAAACCTACTATGCTTTTCATACCAACTAAGAAATCCTCTATAAGGTAAAGGCCTAAGTGGATTTCAGATGATCTAATGAGACTCGTAGCAGAGAAGAAAAATGCATGGGACGCATATAAATTATCAGGCGATTTATTATGAGTGGTTATGAGCTAGTCTGTAATCAAGTCACAAAGGAGGTTAGGCAAGCAAAGGCAGATTACGAGAAATCTTTGGCAAAGGATGCAAAAAATAACAGCAAAGAGTTCTTTTCTTATGTAAACTCTAGAAGAAAGCAGATGAATCAGATTGGTTCACTTGACATCGATGGATGGAATGTTGATGATGCTGCTCAGGTAGCTGATAAACTGAATGAATATTTTGCATCTATACATGGAGAATTTTTAGGGACGTGGAAATCAGAAAATTTTTAACACTCTAACAGGGAGCTAAATGGCTATCATAATTATGAAAGCATCCTTGCATTCAGGGGAGGTTCCTATAGACCTGAGATGTGAGAAAGTATCCACAATTCATTAAGGGGAATCAAAAGGTGAAACGAGTAATCGCAGACCTGTTAGTTTCATGCCTGTTCCAGGGCAAATAATGGAGTTACTGGTTAATGAAGTAATGCAGAATGATATCGACAGGAGTGCAGTTATACTTCAGTCACAGCATAGGTTTGTTAAAGGGAAATCTTGTTTGACCAATTTGATTGGGTACTGTGATGCAGTGACCAAGGAATAGGATGAAAAAAATAATTTTTATATCATATACTGTACTTTGATTTCAGAAAGGCTTTTAACACCGTTGCACATGAAAGACTGCTGTACAAACTGGAGCAACGTGACATGAAGGACAAGTTATTGATATGTATAAAGGAATAATTTAGTGGAAGACAGAGAGTAGATATCAATGGGCACTACTCTTCATGGGTTAATTCCACAGGGTCCATTGCTGGGCACATTGTTGTTTGTGGATGATACAAAGGTTGGCAGCAGTAGCGTAGTTGCCATGTAGGCAGGCAAAGCAATTGCCTCCGGGCCCTTTAGGGGCCCGGCGTTTTTGAAGGTAGTGGAAAATGAAAGCACCTGGGATAGTTGTTTCCAGATATAAAGTTCTCTGAGCACTGCAGACAGGTAGCCAGGACAGTTGACAGGTTTTGTCAATGTTATACAACAATTTTGCTAGCAGAGATAAAGGGCGACGAGTTTGGTGAGGGGAATAAATGGGTGCTCTTAGCAAGTTGTGCAAATTGCAACGTCTGGAGGCAAGGTTATCTTATTGTGGTGTTTAAGGCTTTTGAATTGCAAGGCTATCTGATTGCGGTGTTTAAGGCTTTTGAATGGTTTCAGCAAGCTCAATGCTGATGAGATTTTTTCTCCCTCAGTTACGCACTTGAATGGGCAAAAATTCAAACTAAAGAAAGACGGTTGCAGAATAGATGTGCGGAAATTTACTTTTAGTTGTACTTTGTTATCAATCGAAAACAATTCGTGACACTTCTCGGATTTGAGTGGAATTTGTATGGTTTATATATTTTGCTCAATTTTGGATAAACGCGTTCTGCTTGCATCTGTTTTTTTTTTTTTTTTTTTTTTGTGAAAGTTTATATATCGAGATGGCAGCTGATTGGTATTGAAATGGGAATTGCTCTGACAAAATTAAGGCACTGAGTCCATTACTCAGTGCCTTAATTTTGTTGAACAACTTGCAACTACACTTCTTCATAAATTACCCAAATTTCATTCAGACTGTAAAACGTCAACTTAGCAATTCGGATTTATCTTTAATTATTGTATCAAAAAACTAATTGCTTTGCCTGTTTTTATATACACACATATACAAGATGCATATCTTGCATATATGTATAGATGCATATCTTGTATATATGTATAGATGTATATCATTCTAAAACGCATTTTCATTTGTTGTTGTTTGGTTTTAGGAGCATCAGCCACTAAGGCCATATTGCTCGGTGTATACTCTCTGTAAATTGCGTGTGTTCTCTTGTCGATATTCTATTTGCTGGACGAAAAACCTGAGTTTTCGAGAGAAAAAACATGCTACCCTCGCCTGAGACCGACTAACTTCGCCTTTAGCCAGCGGGTGGTTGATTGCTGGAATAAACTTCCATCTGTCGTTGTGAAAGTTGACAGCTTAAATAAATTTAAGGCAGAACTAGACAAACATTTGGAGCGAATGGATGGGTGAAATGGGAAGGGATTTTTTTGGCTGATGCTGAATAAGTTTGCTTTCTTGCATCGTATACCTCTATTAATGTTAACTTAGCCACATGTGAAAAAAAGCCCATAAAAATTCCTCACGTCATCGACGGAACTGGAACTCAGTTCTTTTCCACGGGTGTGAGGACGGCGATTCTTCTAACTGTGCTACCTAAGAGGGTCATTTAATTTGTCTTGTAATACTGTACATATACATTGTCAGTAGAGTTAACTCTGTAATGTACATTATTGAATAAAAAACTTATAAAAACTTTCTTCTTTACTCTTCGACAATCCTTAATGACACAATTTGAAATCATTGAGTATCTTTCATGGGTTCCTTAATAATTATTGCTAGTTAATTCTCCAGGGAGAGAAGAAAACTTGGTAAACTTTAATTCTTCTTCAATCCAGTCTTATTTGTTACGAAAGCAGTTCGCTACTCCCCTGCTCATCTTCAAAAGCACTCAATTTTTTACTAGTCTACATCCAACACAAATTGAATGTCATTAATGGCCACTCCTGCTTGGATGAATGAATACTGAGTATCATGTTCATAAGTGGAGGCAGGCGTTATGCTCCCTGGCCAGCCCAACGAATGCATAGCAGCTGCTGATGCTAGAAAACTCAGATAATTCAAAATGATATGTCTGTAGCTTCACATATGAGTGTTATTCTTTGCTTAACTTGATCCATATGAAGCTGGGATTCAATAAAACATATGAGGGTTACTATTCTGCTTTGCAGCAGTAAAAAGTAATTTTCTGTAGTTGTAAATTCCACTTCAGCTATTTAGCGGCTTTATTGGAATTTACAACGCTGTAACTGTTTTTATAGCAACCATTAATAAAAGTACCCAATAAAAGTGGACCATGCATTTTTGTGGTAACCTATGGATCTTGAGCAATTCGTACTAGTGACCACAAAAAGCAAGAACGTTCTAGTTCATGCTGGTACTGGCAATAAAATATTGGTACATCGCTTTTAAATTAAATCCAAGCGAGTTGAGTAAGAATTAGCGCTCTCCTTCAAGCCCGAACTGTAAGACTGAACGCTACCGAGCAGTCAAGAGTCTCAAGACAAACCAACTTTATACAGCCTTTCATAAATACGGTTATATAGCGTTTTTCGGCGCGATGCACACCGAATCTGTCTTGTCCTGTTTTTGTCTTTATTTGAAGTGCATTGCACCATAACCAATATTTTGCCTAACCGATGTACGCAAGCCCAGCAGAGCTTTAAGGATTATGTTGAGTATTTCTTCGGACATTGAAGATTGTTAAAATTGCAGATTTCTGCCAAACGGGTCAACGGAGAGTTCTCGAAAATTTCTGAAGAAATGCGATATTAAGAGAAAGTCCATGAGCCATCTCCCCCATCAAGTTCTCACCAGATCTGGCATTAATTTACCTGTTTAGGCCATAAGTGACACTCAGCCGAATCTGCTCGTATTTCTATAAGTCCAAGAAGTGCAATATGTAGCGCAAAAGAAGTTCAGCGATCAAAATCATTTCATGATTCCATCATAGCACAGATGAACTAATAGAAAAGAAACGGGGCGACTTTTTTAGATAAAGCGAAAGTTTCTTGAAATGCAAATCATTAAAGCACAATATGTTATAGAAATAGGAAACGGATGCCATCTTTGTTCCCAAACGTGTTCTGAACTGAGAAACATATTTTTAGTTGAATACAGTGGTAAATATTCATAATTATTATCATCGATTTGACTCTCAAATCACCCACGTAGGTCTCAGGAAGTCCCTTTCCATTTTCAAAAAAAAAAAAAAAAAACTATATAGAGCAAGTTCACCACCATATTTAATCTCGGGATATTCTTTTTCGAAAGACATACTTCTGGTGTAATGGAAACCACAATTGTTACAAAACAAAGCTCTAAAACCCTTTTATAAAAGGGAAATTATATTACATTTAAGGAGCTGCCAAGAACAGAAATGCTAGCACAAGGAGCTGGAGTTGCAGTGGATATAGCAGATTCATGCCTCCACCAAAGCAAAGCTTTTCAGAACGATTTCACAGAACTTTAGGTAATTCGGCAAATGCAGATCAACTGCACCATACCGCATTACAAATCCAAGGCTTCCAGATGCAGAAGAGTCTTCCGCCTAAGAAATATTGCAGTTAGAAAGGCTTGGAAAGCCAAGAAGTTCTCCTGTTCATCAACTAGAATTGTCTCGCAGCCTTCTGCCAAAAGATTGAGATTAATCACCCGAGATACTAATTCAATTCGTAGATCGCTGTACTCCTCACAGTTGTACATAATATGTTCCCATGATTCTCTTTTGCCACAATGGCAACTAGATCTTTCAGTGATTTCAAAATCATGCAACTTTGCATTAATCGAACCACGACCAGTCAATAAGAGCATAGCTTGTAAGTTTGGTGAAAACCATTTGAATTTTATCGAGGCTGCATTTCTTCAATCTGGGAAAAAAATTTGTGTAATCTGCCCTTTATCACAAACACTCCACCGGTCTTGCCAGACTTTTACCAAAGTGTCCCAGATTCTTGCCTTTCCTTCCTGGGATCTGCCAAGATGTCCACCTCTATATTCAGAAAAGAACAGGGAATGCCGCGGCGAACGAAGTGAGCCAACGCACAATACACCAAATGCAGATCAACAGGCAATTTTCCAGTTACAACCTGCAAAATTGGGGTCGACACAGTTCTGCATACCTAGTCTGCGCGTACGCCGCATACACAGTGGCAGCATCACCGTCCTCCCCACACCGGGTGGAAAAGGCCCGGGTTCGAATCCCGTCGATGATGCGAGAAACTTTAATGGGCTTTTATCACTCTGTGGCTGCGTTAGTCAGTCTCAGGCAAGGTTTTATCCCCAGAAACTGGGGTTTTTCGTCCAGCAAAACAGACAAATCGACCATAGAACACGCGCCATTAAGAGACATAAGACACACAGCAGGGCAGATGAATTTAATTATTCGGGTGGCCTAAATATTTGGTAGTTCTGCATGCCATGCACATTCTAAAGAGCATCACTCTTTAAACGGAACTGAGCTTTCTAGTAAATACTTTTCCACTTACACGCTCAAACCAAATTGGTGCACCATACGTTACCATGATGATAAATACACATTATGTAGCAAGTTCAGCGCCTTACCTTTTATTCCTCAGCCAACCCCAGTGATTCGAGTAATCATCCCAATAAATTTCTTCACCTTTTCTGATAGATATGTCTTGGATAGTTGGTGCGCTTGCTTCAACACCAGAGGCCATCCCAAAGTCCAGTTTTAGATCAGGAGCACTAGCATGACGATTACGAAGGCATAGCCGTTTCAAATATCGATCTTGGGAAGGCGTAGTCACTCTCTTACGGCCTGATCCAAGTCTTCTCTTTACATCACCGGTTTCACGCTTTAATTTCAGCACCCGGATACTGTTGATTGGTGGCAGCCTATTTTATCAGCGATAGCAGCGTAGAAAGCACTTCCTGGGACAGAGAAACAGCTACACTTTTTTATTCTTGGTGTCAACTGAACATATGGAGCCATGCTTACACATGCGCAAAACAGGATACTAATGAGCGCGTATACCCTTCCAACGCCGTATTTATAGAAACGGCTGATGCAATTACTGCCTGATGCAATAGAAGCGTTATCTGACGCAATATCTTTGCTTTGCGACAAACAAAATGACTGTAATCAAACAATATCTTATACGCTTCACTACAAATGTTACTTTTTTTTAAAGGTGATGCAGTTTTTTTGTCCCCCACTGTAGATGTCAACGTGGTTGACCTATAAAACATGTTTGATATATGTACTATACAAGTATAACAGCAATTTCTGTAAGCTTTTTTTATTACAATAAAACCCTGGTAACGATTATTGGAACTAGTTTTTGTTTCTCAAAAAAAAAAAAAAAAAAAAAATTACGAGGCTACCTTTAAAGTTTTGTTTTAAAAATAGTTAAGGACTTCTATACCACCCTGCAGTACACGCATTTGAATTAACCGTAGTGGTCCGATTTCAGTTGTTCGCTAAATACAGTTTATAATCATAACTTGTGAACAATCAAGCCTGATAGCCGAGTGGTCGTTCCACAATGCAGTAGTGCACACGTCGTTCGAGCTCAAGTGACTGCTAAATACGATTTATATCATTGTAAAAATGGTTAATTCTAAACCCCTCTAGCATATTTCATTTTTTGAAATGAACTATGACAATGGAAGGTTTAAATATAAAAAAAAAAAAAAAAAACTCACTACAAAGTATTTTAAGACTTTTTATTAAGCACTGAAAAATTTACAGCAAAAAAATATTGAAATGATTAATATTAACAACTATACTAATTTTTTTTAAATCAAAATATCCTCCACGAGATTTTATCGCGCCTTACACAGACGTGGAATTCTGGCGATTAATTTTATAATAGTGTCTTGACTAACACTACTTCAAGTGATTTACAAGGTTTCCCATAAATTTTGTGAAGATGGGCCGACTTCATGAACTTGACGATTTACATGATCCCATAAAAGCTCAATTAAGTTTAAGTTAGGCGATTGGGGTGGTCACACCATAATTTGCAATACCCCTTCCTGTTGTTTAGTTGCTAGAAAGTCCCTGCACAGCTTCGGGTCAGTCTTGTTGTAATATAAAATTTCTTCCACACAGTAGAAGTCCAGAGGATGCTGCATTATTTTCAAGAATGTTTTTATGGCCTTTTTGTTAAAATTTCTTCAATTCTGGCGATGTCACCCACTTCAGAAAGACAGAAGCAACCTCAGAGCGTGATGGAACCACCATCATATTTGACAGTGGGCACTAAACAATTTGGCACAATTTCTGATTGTTGATCATTTCTCACAAATTCTACCCTTGGATCCAAAAATTTCAAATTTGGATTCATCCGTCCACAGTACAATTTTCCACTGTTCAGTTTTCCAATGTTGTCTCTTAGTCCAAGTTTCTTTCGACTTTTCGGTTTTAATAAAGGTTTTCGGAGAGCTACACGACCATGAAGTTCTGCTTGTTTTAGAAAAAGTTTTACAGTGGATGTAGACAAGGGAGTATTTTTGTTCCTATAGAACTCAGCTCGGATTTCAGGTGCATTAAGTCGTTGACTGCATTTAGAAATCAGTGTTATGGTCTTATCTTTCTTGTTACGTGCGGTCTTCCTGGTCGCGGTTTGTACTTCAAAATTGCTAGTCTCAGTGAATCGTCGAATGGTAGTTTGTACTCCTTTAAACGAACCATCTATTTTTTTTGACAATATTTCTCGTGGAATAGCTTTTCTTTATACAGAGCACTTCTCTTTTCAACATCAGTTCCTTATTTCTTGCCGTGTGTACACAAAACTTATACCAAACCCTTTCTGAATGACGGGTGTTCGATTTTGTATGTTACAGCCCTTACTCCTCAATTTACATTATTGCGAAACACTAGAATTATCTTCACTCTTCTATAATGTTGAAAGAATACTTCCACTTTCTAGAATATTCTAAAATCACCCACAACTTTCGGGAATCTTCTATAATCTTTTATCATATTCAGGAGTCTTCTACACTTTTCTAAATTATTCAAGAATATTTTAGAAAGGTGTTTCTAAAGGAATATTTTAGAAATATCTAAAATATTTGAGATATTTCTTAAATATTATTTAAGTTTTTGATTTTTATATATAACAGAAAATATTTTAATAAATATTGGCAAACAAGTTGCTCCGATTTTAATTAAAACTTCTGTGGTTAATGTGCATACTCCGGCACAACCACCAGGCCAGTGGAGTTTACAATAAACCAATCAATACAAATTGTTACTCGTATTTAGCAGTCACGGATTTGAATCCTGGTCCACTCAAAGAGCGTGTGCTACTACACTCGCGTTCCTGACCGGCTATGTAATGTAGGTGTAACAGTATTTCTTCTTCTTTCTGTACAGTTATATTACTCATAAATAATTAATTTGAAATATGTAGTTATTAAAACCTTATATTTATAATCCGAAATAAAAGTGCAATTTAAAGCAAAGTCTTCAAATTAGGTCACCTCAGGGGTACTTTCGGTCTTACTGATATTTATAGGCTAAGAGAAATAAAAAAAAAAAAAAATTCATTTTAGAGTTTATTATTATTGCTCTTATTTCTCCCTGATTTGGAAGGGGGGAGGGTTCCACCCCGTGACGACTACTGCTACCAAGTACACAGGGGGTGGTTTTTATGTCTGGTGTTACTATTGGCCGAGAAACTCTCTGACTATCCTACAGGTGTTCAGAATTGCGACTTTCTGGAGTTCCTTGTAGGTGTTCGCTGAGAGACCTATTGCTGCTAGGCTGTTATGTAGGGTGTTTGGCACCATACCGGTGGTTGACACGATGACCGGGATGGTCGTTACTGGTTGCATATGCCACATCTCTTTGATCTCCTGTCTTAGATTCGTGTATGTCCTGATCTTTTCCTCGTGGTATTTCTGGAGATTTCCAGTGTTGGGCACTGCAATGGCAACCAGATAGGTAGCCTTTTCCTTCTTGTCCACAAGGGTTATGTTCAGTCTGTTGATCGGGATTGTCTTGTCCGTTATTATGGCGCGGTCCCAGTACTGATTGGGTTTTGTACTTGTAATACGGTACACTTTCTTTGATCAATTTCCTTTCTGGCTTCTGATGTATTACATTGGCTACCTGGTCGTGTCTATAAGTGGGCTCAGTCTGGGTGATCACCTTGCATCCTGCGGTGATGTGTTGGATCGTTTCTGAGACCAGGCGATATCGTCTACATGTGTCATCTGACACTCCGGGCTCCTTTGAGATGTATTTTCTACAGTTTCGGGTGTTGATTACCTGGTCTTGGATGGCGAGCATAAATCCTTCAGCCTTGGGGAAGAGCATCCCGCTCATGAGCCATATGCATTGGAAGCCATTTTATCTATGTGATCTTAATGGAGATCAATATAGTGTCTGCCATGGAGTGTCTTCTTTGCCCATCTTTCTAGCTTCGTTTGTGCCACCTGGGCGGGAGGAGACCCCCCCTCGCTTAGGTTGAGTCGAGTATACCGTTCTCTATCTTCCTTATAGCCTTGTAGAGTGCTGTTGTGTTTTCCTGGAAGTAATCCTTCAGCTGAAATTATTTATTAATAATAATATTATTATTATTATATTATTTGTGATAGCCCCAAAGTTGGTAGTTTTCTCGTTAGGTTATGTGAGTATTGAGTGCCAATGTAACTAAAGCTATGAGATGTGTACACCGATGAGCCAAAACATTATGACCACATACCTAATATGACGTTGGTCCTCCACGTGCAGCCGAAACAGCTCGTACCCAGCGAGGCATGGACGCTACAAGATTTCTAAATGTGTTTTGTGGTATTTGGTACCAACACGTAACCAGCAGATCCTTTAACTCCTGTAAGGTCCGTGGTTGAGATGCCCCAGAGCGGAGTTGTTGTTCCAACACAAACCACAGATGCTCGATGGGATTGATGTCTGCGGAATTTGGAGGTCAGGGCAATACCTGGAAGTCTTCCTCATCTTCCGCGAACCAGTCTCGAACAATCCGGGCGGTGTGGCATGGCGCATTATCCTGCTGAAAGATGGTACCGCCAGAGGGGAAGACCGTTGCCTGAAAGGGTGTACCTGGTCAGCAATGATGTTTAGGTGGACATGTGTATATGTAATGGGCGGCACCTAGAATTTTTGATGTAGTTGTTATTGCTTGAACATTTGCAATGTGGTTTTTAGATTGCAAATGTCTACTTACATCAGAAGGAACTGGAAAGTTGCTGGGGAGGCCTTCATCCTGCAGTGGATTGAAAATGGCTGATGATGATGATGACTTACATCGTTTTCACCACTGTGACTAATTGTGAAAATGAAATTGTTGCATGTAGAGCATTTAATTTTTTATCCAACTATACTTTTTTTCCCAATCAGCATTATAGTGAACCAACAGTCTTCTTTTCTTTTCCAGAATTTTAAAACTACTTTCACCATCTGACATTTTGAAGGCTAGAATAAATTGATATTTTAAATACAACCCGTTCATTTTAATTTTTAATTTAATAAGATAAATTCAAACAAAAATTAAATGAAGGTGGGCCATGATCTTCTGAGGGCCCATTCCAGAGGGGGGGAAAGGGAGAAAAAAAAAGAAAAAGAAACCACTCGTGCTGCAGGTTATGAAAAATAAATAAATAAATAAAAATATATACATTGTATATATATAAAAAAATAAAGAATATAAAAAAATGAAATAAATAAATAATAAAATAAAAATAAACAAAAAATAACAAGTAATAAAATAAAAATAAATAAAAAATAACAAGAAATAAAAAAATAATAATACAATAGATAGATAAAAAAAAACTAGTGATACTGATTAAGAAAAAAAAGAGTAATTAATAAAAATAAATAGACAATAAATTTCAATAAGCCATATGGAAAAAAATAAAAATAATAAAATAAAATTAAAAAATATATATATATTTGGTGCGTTTGAAAAAAAAAAAAAAACAGCTGCACCGGATTAACTAACTTCAGACAGAACGCGACGAAAAAAAAAATAAAATAAATAAATAATAAGGGAAAAAAAAAGGGTTTTCACTGTGGACTTTCAATGCCTGCGCAGTAGCACCGTCCTCCACACACCGGGTGGAAAAGGCCCGGGTTAGAATCCCGTCGATGACGCGAGGAACTTTAGTGGGCTTTTTTCACTCCGTGGCTGAGTTAGTCGGTCTCAGGCGTAGACAGCAAGGTTTTTCCCCCAGAGACTGGGGGTTTTTTCGTCCAGTAAAACAGGCAAATCAACTAGAGAACACAGGCAATTTACAGACAGTACGTTTATGGGTATATGTAAAAGATTACGGAAGGCCCTAATATAATAATTTGAATTTTGTGGACTTTCAGTTTGCTGCATGAGTATTTATAACGCGTCTTTCTTCAGCATGGATTCGCCTTCTACGTTTGCATAAGTCTGCAGCACTGAGAGATTTTCTGGTGTTCGTAGTTGGAGGTCCGGTTGATGCCCAGTGATGTTTGGTACTGCCTGTGTAAGAGTTCTTATGTCTTCATACAGCGGACATTCAAGTAGGAGATGCTTCCAGTTCTCCTTTTCTCCGCAGAAACAGCTATCTGTTGCACACAGTCCTAGCTGAAAAAGCTTCTCGTTGAGGGAGCCATGACCAGTGACCAAAAATGAGGATTCCAAGGTCAGCGAGAGCCAGGACTTAACAGTTTTCGTTGCAGTAAACGAGAACTCTGGAAGGAATTTTCTAGTGACGGCGCCTGTTACAGAGGTATTCCATCTTGTCTGCCAAATGTTTATTAGTTCATTGTAACACCGAGTCTTTCGGCTTTGGAGTTGCTGTTTAGATCCAGTTCAATTTCAGGGATTTTAGTTGGAATTTTCTTCTTGATCCTGAAGTTTAGACCTCGATAAATGACGTACAAATCCAGTGGTAATGTTCCGGCAATCACTTGAATGGCAGCTGTGGACACTATTCGGAAAATTCTATGAGTGGAAAAAGCATGCTTCGCTGGATGGAATTAAGTTTGTCTCTCATGTTCTAGCTTCACTCTATGAAACCACGCTCCAGCCGCATATGTCACAATAGCAAAAAGACGGCTCGATAGTATAAGGACAGAGTTTTATTTGAGAGTCCCCAGTCACATCTGGAAAATCTAATGATGGCCGCTGAGAATCTTTTAGTCTTGGTCCCTAAGTACATAAGACGTTGGTAAAGGCTCAGCTTGTGGTCAATAATAACCCCAGGACTTTCGTCTGTGTTACGATGGGGAGTTGTTTTCCAGAGATCTTAATTTGCGGTGGGCGTTTGAGATCTAGCTTGGATTTGAAGAGCATCCTTTTTTTGTTTTATTCGGATTAATTCGTAGTTTGTTGAGCATCGTCTAGGAGTTGAGATCAGGCAGGATACGATTTGCTTTACTCTAGGTCAAAGCGGGATTTTCCAGGAACAACGATAGTGAGATCATATGCAAAAGCCACTATTTTAAATTCATCCAAGGGTTTTGTGAGCCAGCTGTGGAGGACCATATTCCAGACAAGGGGCCCTAGGACAGAACCCTGTGGGTGGGCATCCTCGAGAGGTCGGTCTGATTACCTGCAGGAAGTTGGATTTAACTACTATCTCACTCAGTGAAATAATTTCTAAAGAGCTGATATAGATGGAGGGAGCACTGAGGCTGGCGGAGGCGGGCCAATGCACAGTCCCACCAGACAGTGTCGAAGGCGCCCTCGAAATCAACAAAGATAGCCAGTTCGTATTTGGATGTAGAATTTTCTATGTGGAGGACCAGGTCAAACAGCAACTGCATGATTCTTAGTGCCATGAGTCTTTCCAGTATTTTCCCGAGATTTGCCAGGAGCGCAATAGGTCTGAGGGAGCGGGGGTCGTCAGGAGGTTTACCAGGATTCCTGATGAGCCGAAGGAGAGCTACTTTCCAAATTTTGGGAAATACTCCGTCTTGCAGGCATTTATTGTCCAGTAATTGTAGGTACAGCGGTCTAAGCTTGAAGAAGCACATAATAAAAACATATTCTATTAGATACATCCCAGGGCATTTTTTGGGATTGATTCTATTAATCACTGCCGACAGTTCATCAATGGTGAAGGGGTTGGTAGTTGCCTTAGGGTCATAGGTTTTGTTGGCCATTCGTATAGCTGAATGCTCTGGTAGCTCCCCTGCGGAATCATCCTCAAGAAACAATTTGTCTAGCAGTTGATTAATTGTGTCAGCCCACTTCGAGGTCCCTGCAGTTTCGGTTGTAACTGTGCCAAAGATATCAGGCATGTATGTTTTCTCCCTCGTTATCTTATAAAGATGGCCCCATGGATTGGAGTTCCCCGTCATTAACAAATGTAGCCAGGTTGCTCTCTTCTTGGCGGCAATGTCTTTTGTGTATTCATTCTTTTTGGCAATGTAGGTGCTGTGTAATCTTGCCATCTCAGAGTGGGACCAGTTGCGATGGCGCTGATAAAAACGTCGCGCCCGGTGGGCCTCCTTATGCATCGTTGCTAGCTCATTACACCACCATGAGCAAACAATGGGACGGATAGACTTTTTCTTGCCGACTTATACGAGGCCTTCATTAGTGCTTGCTGAAGTGTCGACCAATTCATTAGCAGCAGATGAGTAGGTACTGACCACTGCTGATCGTGAGCATCCTACCAGCTGTGCCGTCTCGGATATGCTCTGACCGTCTATGGTGGTAGCACAGTCGTATCGTCACCGTCCTCCCACCGGGTGGGTGGAAAAGGCCCGGGTTCGAATCCCGTCGATGACGCGAGGAACTTTAATGGGCTTTTTTTTTTCACTCCGTGGCTGAGTTAGCCGGTCTCAGGCGTAGATAGCAAGATTTTTCCCCGGAAACTGGAGTTTTTCTTCCAGCAAAACAGACAACTCGACCATAGAACATACGCAATTAACAGACACAAGACAGCACAGCAGATGAATTTCATTATTCGGGTGGTTTAAAAAAAAAAAGGTTTGGTTGCTTTTTTTTTTTTTTTTTTTTTTTTGGATATGCTCTTACCCAGTCGTCTGGCCAATACAATTTGGCCCATCGGTGTACGTTATCTCTGTAAATGCATGAATTCTTCGGTCTGTTTACTGGACGAATAGCTCGAACTACAGACAAAAAACTCCATGGAACCCTCTACCGACTAACTCATCCCTGTTGTTAAAAAGATCATAAAAATTGCTTTCATCATCGACCGGATTCGAACTGAGGCTTTTACCACGCGGTATGGAATGGCGGTGATTATAACCACTGTGCTACATACGAGGGCGTAATATTCGGGAAATACATGTACAGGTTAGTCAGTTGGTTCGTTTAGAGATTTAAGTGCATCAGCAATTTCTGTAAATTATGTGTGTTCTGCCCCGTACATATATTAGGTCTGTAAATTGAGTATGTTCTGTGGCCGATTTGTCTATTTTCTGGACGAAAAACCATCGCCTGAGATTGACTAACTCAGCCATGTGACAGAGAGTGGAAGGAGTTGCAGTCGTTGTAAGGTTTTAGGTGCATCAGCAACTTAAGGCCATATTGCTCAGCACATAATGTTTATAAACTGCTTGTTTTGCGATCGATTTGCTGTTTTCTGGACGAAACAGAAAAAACTTTTCAACAGAACAAAAAAGAACTTAAGCATCTCAATATATTCTGGCCGCTTTATAACATGCCATGACGCACTGGAATTCAGAAAACCTGCCCTCGTGTGTAGCACAGTTGGTAGAACCGCCGTCCTCCCTACACTGGGCGAAAAAGACCCGAGTTCCAGTCCTGTCGATGGCGTGAGGAATTTTTATGGGCCTTTTTCACAAAGTGACTGAGTTAGTTGGTCTCAGACGAGGTAGCATGGTTTCCCCTCCCGGATACGCGGGTTTATCGCCCAGCAAACAGAAAATCGACCACAGAATACAAACAATTTACAGACAGTTTACACGGTGCAATAAGGCCTTAGGTAATGCTCCCAAAACCCTACAACAACCAGAAAATCTGTTCCCTCTGTCCTGTGACGTGCTGTTCCCTGTATGTCCAAAAACTAATAAACTTTGTTTATCTGGACTTCTTTTCTTCCAACTTCCATGTGATATTATTTACCTTCATTATTCTTGGTTTCAATGCGATATACAGGGTAATTATAAAGTCCTTGTACAGTTTAAAAATTTCATAACTTCCGTTCTATACATGATAAAGTCGATCTGTAAAAAGGGTAAGGGAAAGAACTTATTACAATTTTACATACATCTTGGGATTGTTAATTCTCAATATGTCCACCGTCATTACGTATACAAACTGAGATACGCTTCTTACAAATAAATACATATACAAATACATTTTTTAGTTGATTTTCAGTAATACCCTGAATCACATTAGATTTCCTAGTCCAAAGATCGTCTAAAGAGCGAGGTTTTGTTGAATAAACAATAGTCTTAATATGTCCCCATAGAAGAAAAAATCCAATGGGCTCAAATCTGTGAACGTGGTGGCCAAGAGATCGGTCCAGTCCACCTGTTTAAGAACATTTTCATTCAGAAACTGCCTAACACTGAGATTAAAGTGACAAGGTGCACCATCTTGCTGAAACACTGTATCACCTATAAGTCCTCAACGTGTTAGTTCATGAATAAAGTAATTCTTTAGCATTTCCAAATAACTCACTATTAACAACCCGTCCTTGGCCTTACAGATCGTGGTTTATCATTGACGAACCTATTTCTTTAAACTTTTTAATCCAGTTAGTTATTGAATTCCTGTGTGGCGCATCTTTTTTGTAATGGTTCTAAATCTTTTTTGTACTGCAATTACAGACTAACTCAACCAATCACAGCACACAATTTACTTTCTCTTCTGTTAAAGCCATTTGGTCAAGCCTAATTCTGCAAAAAAATAACAATAACATTTTTGCTCGTTTTTACTGTCGTTATTCCAAAAAAATTTTGTAACGAAAAACCGTCACGAGAAAAGCGTTACGAAAATTTATTCCAGTTTAATTTATCTTCTACTGGACCAAATTTAATGAAATTTAGCACGGAGCTTCATCTTAGCTCTATAATAGAGGAAAAACTTTCAAACCTCTGAAAATTGCAGTAGTTTCCCAGGATAGTGGAAAATATGAACATGTGATCAAGGAAATTTTCTCACTTAATAAACGGGATAATGTGGACGTATAGCATATCGTTGGAAAGCTAAGGAATTTAGAAACAGAAATATTAAGGTTTTAAGATATAAAAAACTTTCGGAAACTGCGAAATGTGTTAATTCGAAAACACATCTGGTTTCAAGTCACCTGGTGTTTTCAGATTGAATGTAATTTTTTTCTTTACAATTAAACTCTGAGGCTGGAAAATAGTTGTGCACATTTATGAAAATATTCTTCAACTTGGACGTGTCATTAGATCTTTCGATAAATACTATATTTAATGGCACAACTATAGATGGTGTATTTGGTCGTGAACTAAAATCTCTTCAATGTAAAAATTCTATATCCTACTTTAGTCATCACAGACCAATACTTTCAGTAACCGATATGTAATTATTATTATCATGTTATCCATAAATTTTATTATCTGAAAATTAAAACATTTTTAACGCCTGCCGATGACTCTTAAATGTAAAACACGTTAAATATGCTAGCGGCAGGACTCATTATGTACCTGGTACAGAATTTTTTTTTAAATTAAAAACTGAGGCAGGAAATAAAAATGCATAATACTGAATACATACAGAACACGAAACACTCAAGAAAACTTTCTCTTGTCGCAACAACTCTCTGTGGCACACGGAAAGTTGTCACCCGAGAATTTCCACTGGTATTTGAAAGCTTCTTTCGCCTCGATTCGTGTGAGATACAACGGTATGCTATTGGAAACGAATAACAGTGAAGACATTCATGATCTGCCAACCGTAACGTTTCGTATTATCTTTATAGTTGGAAATTCAATAAAGCTTGTTTATGTCTCTTCCAACCCCCCTCCCTCTCTTGATTCCTTTATTTGAATGAAGCATTCTTCCAAGTTTTTTTTGTGTGGCAAACTTCTTTCATTCTAGTACTTGTCTCGCACGCTTTCCCTCCCCACAAAAAAGTGAAAATAGAGAAAAAGAAAGCGAAATTCTAGAAATTAAAAAATATACAGAGAAAAAAAAAAACACATACTAAACAACCTTAAGCATTTTCCACAAAATAATTTTTTTATTACACTGTCCAGTTTGTTTCCATTGATTTTATGGCCACCAGTACTAACCCCCCCTTCCTCCAAACAAGTGGTTTCATCCAAAGCTGTAACTTTGAAATTGCAAACCATAAACATTGTTTTTCTTGGCAGCAATTTTCCTATTTCCTTAATGTGATATTCTAATATTATGATTCCTCACGAACACACTCTGCATACTGAAAATGCTAATTTATTTACTTTCTGGAAACATGGTATCACGTCGATAAAGGCTGCCATTTAAATAAAAATTAGTAGCTTTTTTTTGTTAATTATTTTCAATGATAAAAAAAAGTCGACTAATAGAATCGTAGAGCTAAGTGTTATAATCATAAACATCACTAAGCATTAACTAATTGTATGGTAATATAAGAAATGCTAAGAAAGCATACTTACTACGTATTTGGATAAACGATGAACATGTTAGATAAGATATTCGGGGGGGGGGGGGAATCAGAAAAAACTTTGCGATGATGCGAGTTCACACGAATATCATGTAACAAGTTTTCTCATTAAAAATGATTAATAAATAATTTAAGTTTAACTGAACTATTGGAGCTCCGGCAAAAGAAAAAAAAAAGGAAACTTATCTTTCTCGCCAACTTTGCTAGGCCTATCGTTGAATATAATTTACGAGGGTTGTGCCCTCCTGTGGCGTTTTGTGAATCCAGTTAATATTTGTTATTATTAAATAAATAAATATAAAAATTGTTATTTTATGTTTTTTTCAGACCTTCCTCATGAGGAAAATAACTTTTAGAGAGAATTTATATATATGCACATTTATAGAAGTGAGTTATCTTTAAGAAGTTCCTGAGCATTTTTTTTTTATTAGTATTTGGATAACTAGAAGCCTTCAGAGTTATAAATATCAATAGTAATATTTTAATTTTGGAAATTATCTGCCAAGGAGGTTCAACAGCATACAATGGACGTCAATTTTTATATATTTTTCGATTTACTTGAATGCGAATTTCGTAATTCTTCAGCGCCGTCGTGGGGTAGCACAGTTGGTAGAATCGCCGTCCTCCCCACACCGGGTGTAAAAGACCTGGAATTTTTATTTTCTCCATTCGACTAACAGTTCTCAGCAAACTGTTAATCTTGTTCAAGTTCAGCTTGTATTTTTTTGATAAAAAACAGAGAAAAAGAAAAGAACAAGAGCGAAGGCAGGATTGTGAAAGGTATTCTGGTACATAATTTGTGTTGAGGAACTAACATTTATAACAATTCTTAACCATTCAGCAAAATTTTTGGACGCATATCCTGTGTTGGAGCTCGGGTACTTCGCATCTACTGCACAGCCCTGTGCAGCCAAACTGCAAGCAGGTCTGCTTCTAATACAAATGAATTGCATATGTTTATCCGTCGTATCATAAAGAAATTGGAAGTAACGAATGTGACAATCACGCTGTGATTTAATGTTTTCTGTTTGGTGTCATGGTTACCAACATGTTCAATGGTAATGTTACTCTGTAAATATTTTCTTCAGGGACGGCACAATTTCACGTATATTTCTGTACAATGCTAACGTTATTGCGTAAACATTGGCAGGAGTTTCTGGCATACATGGTTCTGTTAGTGGCTCAGGGTGTATTTGTTCAAGCTTGGAGAAAGGAAAAATTAAAGCTTTTGTTACGGTGTTACGTAGAAAGAGGACAAGCACAAAAAAGTTAAATAATCGATTTACGTAGTTTTGAGTAAATTCCAACGATATATGAATAGTAAAACATTAAATTATCTAAGTTTATATGTTTATTCCAACGATATATGCATCAACAGTAATAATTACACTTTTCTGGTATGAAACTTGAACCTAAGGTCAGCGGCCGCTCGATTAAAATGCAACCATAGGATAAGTATATTTATTTAAACCACTTCATTCAAGTGTTCTATCAAAAGAGTCAACGAATATTTAGTTCTGGTCGAGACTTTTCGAATGATATATGAATTATTTTCGCACATGCAAAAACTCGTGGCCGATATCGTGAACAGATATCCCATATCAGAGTACTCATTACTGTCTAAGTAACCAACTGAAACAAGAAACTTCGGTCCGATTAGGGGACATCTTTCTGCAAAATTAATAAATATTTAGACTCACCGGTAAGATGTGGTACCAGATAATAACGTATATAAAAAACTTTCTTCAGGGCTCACATATTTCTGCACAAATATTCTTGGTAGATAGGTAGGAACGTATAAATAGAAATTAATAAATGTTATACGTTAATGTTATATTAATAAATATACGATTTAATATAACAAACAGGACTAATTGAACGTATGCATTTTCGAACAGTACTTAAATTCGTGGAATGTTTGTGGTTGTTTTTAAAAGTGACCCACGTACAGCAGCGTATTCTGCGTCCCTCTCACGATTCACTGACAAGCATCCTACTCTTTAACAATCATACCTATTACTCCTTTTCCAATCATACCTATTATTGAATTTCATTGCTAAAACGAGTACTTTGACATAGTGTATAGTTTCTTGTTTTTGTGGCACCGGGGATTCCCCCTAAAAACGGAGACGTATGCTTTGTAACACAGTACAAACTCTGAAAATTCCAGAAATAATGTAAGTACTGTATTTGTGTTAGTTTGCGTAGTGTAGTGTGTGGTCTGTTGTTTCTCCTGCATTTAGCTGCCAGGGCCCCTAGTGGGATCCCGTGTTTCCATCCGCCGCCTCGGGGAGGCAGCCGGGTGAGTAGAAGAAAGACTCTGGCAGGGTGAACCCTGGACTGCTCTGGAGCTTGCCAAGAAGGGCCCAGTGTAAAAAAAAAAAAAAAAAACGGGTAAGAAGTGAAAGGGATGACAGTGGAGGGGAAGGGAGCAGAGAAAGAAAGTTAGCAAGGGCACATGGTACCAGAAAGCAAGCTTATACAACATCAGCCAAAAAAAAAAAAAAAAAAAAACAACACACACCCTTCTCATTTCACCCATCCACTCGCTCCGAATGTTTGTCTAGTTCTGCCTTGAATCTGTTTAAGCTATCAACTTCTACAACGACAGATGGAAGTTTGTTCCAAGAAATCAACCACCCGCTGGCTAAAGGCAAATCTATCCTACAACTGTCTTTCCTCAATTTGAATTTATGCCCTCTGAGGCAATTATTCTGAGCAAGAGGAAGAATCCTATCAGTATTGAGCATGCTCAAACGATTCAAGGCTTAGTGCACCTCAGTCAGATCGCCTCGCAGGTGCCTAGTTTCCAGACACTGTAATTTGTGAGAGTTGATGATAGGAAGACTATCCACTAAGAAGTAGATAGTTAACCCGATTCGCGAGGAATAGAGGGACACCCCTGTGAAAAAGCCCATCATCCACACAGGTGTGGACTGACAAGAAAGTAGATTTGTGGTGGTAGGATCCACCAGGCGAAAAATAGGGATGGGAAGTGGGGTAAGGGAGTATGGGTAAGTTGGGAAAAAAGCATAGAGCTAGGGTGCCCTATGTTGGACGGAGATCGCACTGAGGACAGTGGTTCCCTGTGAATAATCCAATACCAGCCAAACCATCTGTAGCCGGTATTACCATATCCTACGCCAGGCCACAAATGAGAGGGAATGACGTTAGCAGTGTAGGGGGGTGTAATTTACAAGCAGGTCGACAAAATTAATGCAAAATAGGTCTGATTTGCGAACATGAAAAGATATGACAAAATTATTTTAAAATATTGTTTCATTTAAATATTTATAAATTATTTATATTATTTATTGATTTTTAAAAATTATCATCTTAAAATCCAAAAATATTATTGAAGCAATCCCGCAATTGTCACATTTGTCTCTAAGAATCCTTTCAATAAAGTGTGACATTTCTGTCTTTATAAAATGATTGCAAGACTATCTTGTCCTTTAAACTGTTTTTGCAGCCAGCAAGATTTAAACTGATAAATAATGAAATGGTCTTAATTCGCAAAATAGAACAAACTTAATTTCGCGACGAGTTTCCTTGGTATTGCACAATTTTCAAAGAAATGATCTCGCCAAAAGGTTACTGGACCTTTTGTTTAACAGATGACATTGCTATTACAGCTTGTTTCAGGACTAACTGGTCCCTCATCAGATAGCAGGTAGCCTCTAGTGACGAAGACAAAACAGTTATAAAGTCGTTGAATTCACTTGAGCTGCCACGTGGAATGCGAAATCAAGAATTCAAAGTTGTAATGTAGATAACGCTATCTGTTTTATCTTAGAATTAAGACCATTGCATTATCAATCTAGTTCAAATCCTTCTGGCTGCAAAAAAAAAAAAAAAAAAAATGAAAGGACAAGGTAGTCTGCAACCATCTTAGAATTTCTCTGAGGCCATATAGCTTTAGCTACATTACAACTTTGAATTTCTCTCTTTCAATGCTATCTCTTAAACTTCGTAACTTAATGTGAACTGCTCTTGCAAGTTACAGCTATGTGACAGATCCTACAGCGCTTGCATGAGCCGGTGACCAGTTTGACGTCATTTTAGGACAGCTTAGAACAAAGAGATTGAAAACGGCCAGTATGGGTACAGCTGGAAAAATGCGTGCGAATTAAGTGATAAATAATGAAAGATAGTTAATTTCTTTCATAAACAGTGACTTACTAACACCCACAAAAAATTAGTACTAGTGGTTACTGATTTTACAGTAATAATAGATTTAATAAAAAATTAAGTACTAAATACAGCCAAATTCTACATGAGTGTAAAAATAAAGAATAAAAACAACTTCAACATACTTATACTTTAAAGACATTTTTATATTTATTAAATATATACAAAGAACATAAATTCATATTTGTATATAAAATTTTGGGGTTCAGTTGTTTTTACAGACGTATTTGTGTAATACTGTATATTAGACTCTAAATTCAACTTTCATGGAAATTATCATTTACCCTTTAAGTTATTGTATACACTGACTACTAATAAGTGAAAGTCACGTTTAGAATGGCTTGAATAAGGCATTACCTATGTAAGTATTGAGTTAGTTTTTGATATTCAGAAATAAACAAGAAGGAACAAAATCCAAAGACAAGCATAAAAAAAAAGGTTGTGCAAGAAATTTGGGTATAAAAGCGAAAAAATAAAATAAAATAAACAAAATAATAATAACAGCATATTGGGCATTGAGATAACTCAGGACTGTAGCAAATGCTTTTAGTCCTGGTGTTTGCATTGAACACCCCATTCGATGGTCATTTACAACGTCATTATATTTGTACATGGCGGACTACTTTTCAAAGCAGCTGATGTAGTCAGTGATTGCATCATTTATTAAAAATCAGATAACATTAAACCCTATGGGATCACAGCTATCTATACTGATAACAAAAATCCAACGACACTAGAGGTATGAACTGAGTGACTAGTTAAGTAAAGTTCGGTAATATGAACTTCCAAATTAACACAATGAGTGAAATTTTTGATTTAAGTGGGATAAATATTGCAAACAAGTTGTCGACTTGACACATAAAATTGAAAATTGATAGCCTATTGGATGATTATAAGAGAAATTATCACTTCGATACAGTACTTGGGCATACTTAATCCTAGAATAACTCGAGTCAATATGTCTGTCGTATTAGTACGGTAATTGTGTTCTAAGGCTGGTTTGTCTGTTTGAAGAATTAAAGGGAAAGACGGTCTCTATAACTCCTCTTAAGGACAACCAACCTTGTGTTACCATATTTATGATTTTTGGGCCGTCCAAATCGTGCGTACACCCAGGATTTTTATTCTATGAGCACACATTCATACATATGTAATATAATACTGGCGAATATGGGTTATGGTGCCGTTGCTATGAAACCAACAACCAAATAATCTCCATAAATACATGTACAGTATTCAGTGGTCGTAGTCCAGGATAGCAAAAGTCGGGTGATATATGCATCCAGGAATACGATGTCAAGTTAGGCAATGATAGGCATAGATATTGTACAATAGTGTCCTGGGGCTCTGGTACTTTATTGGTTTTGAGGATTCCCTACTTTTTTATGAATCTACTTGAAAAATGTCGGATTAGCAGACCCAGTTTTTCAGAGCATGTTTTTAGATTGACATATATGTTATGAGGTTAGTCTCACATACCATCGACTTTTAAACTATCAAGAATTGTTAAGGAGATAATCAACGAAGTGTCAAAGTTTCTTTATAATAATCTTGACGCAAATACTGTATTTTTTTTTTTTTATACTGCTAATTTCACAAATACTTGAATAGCAAAGTGCAAAGTGAAGTATGTGATATTAGAATTTTATGTTATATAACAATTATCCGCGGTTCTACTCGTAAACCGTTTTAGGTTAAGTTAGAACATTTACACTGCTCGACAAAATTAACAGAACAAGTAGAATACGTGTAACTTGTGCAGCTTTCAATGAATAGGGACAAAATTTGGTATGGGGTGTGCCATAGAATAAGGATGAAATAAGGACACAGCAAGACACTTCGGACAGATATAACGGACATTTATAGGGGTTGTATAAGAATTACCAAAGAAGTCACATTACAGAAGTCGATAAAAAGGTGCTCGAAAATATGGTCACGTAACATCAGTACGGCGTATGATTCCCTCCAACCACTAAATAAGCTTGACAGCGGTGAACCATGCTCGGTATAAGGGTGTTTATAATATTCTGTGTGGCAACAAACCCCATTCTTCTACCAGCACAGGCCTCACGAAGTGACCGCGGAGTTGGCTGTCGGCATGCAATGCGACGCCGAAGGGTCGACAGGATTTAAGTCTAGGGATCGTGCTGGCTAATCTCAGTCGTTGGATATCTTCAGCTTCAAGATATTCCTCCACCACGTGAGCTGCATGTACAGTGGGTTGTCGAGCATAAAAAGAAAATCTGGGCCAACCGCATCTCTAAAAAGTCGCATATAGGATTCAAGGCTCTGTTCTCGGTACCTCTGCGCAGTTACGGTACTCCTATCAAAAGCATGAAGGGGGATACGGCCGTTGATCATTATTCCACCCCACACAACAACACTGCCGCTACCGTAAGTGTCCCTTTCTCTGCTGTTGGAGAATGGTACAGAATTCCTCGTTGTCTCCAGAAGAAATGCCGTCTAGAATCTGTTTGTCGGCTAAAACGGGACTCATCGGAGAGCAGAACTATATCCCATTTGCCAAGGCTTCAAGTCACATGTTCATGGCATCAGTTTCCACGAACTCTGCGGTGTTTTGGGGTTAATTGGACCATTGGCTTCCTTGCGTAGAGTCCACTTGAATTGAGCCCTCTTAACACAGCCCGATTGGAAATGTTTTCACCTGTGGCTGTAGCAACCTCAAGAGACAAGAAACCCTACGATACCCTGTGATCAGGATATCGGTAGGGTTTCGTCTTGCCGTTAGGGCCAGATAGTGGTTTGTTCTGGTTGACGTAGCCCTCGGGTGACTTTGGCCAGCTCTTCTTATAATGGTTCCTGTCTTTTGAAACTGCTTCCAGTATGCTTAATTTGCGGCTCTGGACGGTGGTAGATTAATTTCTATTAGATACTCGGAATTTGCATGTCAGGATATACATTATATCAGATATTCGCCTTTGGAGAGACTGTTCACAATAAAATATTCTTGAAAAACATTTTGTTCTGTTAATTTTGTCAAGCAGTGTAGTACTGTCAATACTACACTTCTCAAGGTACTTTTGTAAGAAAATGTTTAATCTGCTTAATTTTATTTGATATTTTTTAACTTTTACTCTTGGTAAACGCATTGTTTTATGTAGTATACAGATATCATCTCAATGATGGAGTTTATACAGTACAGGCAGAAAATCATTGGATTTCTGCTAATTTTGATTTTTGAAGGTAGAATGTAATGTTAAAGTACCTTCGCAGCTGACAGAACCAGATTTCAAACTCTTCTGTTGGTCAGTAAAATTCGATCGCAATTGTTCCATACGAGAAATCAAAATTTAAATATTTTCTGTCATCAGAAAAACGAAAAGTACGCTTAATTGCTATAAAAGGGAAGGTCTTTACGTTTCATCTACAGTTAAACTAAGACATCTTCAGAAGCACTCAATGCTTGTGATAATGTCTTAAGTTTTTATCTGCTCCCCTTTTTTATAATTTTATAAAGGTCATCAGCGTATGTAATGTCGTTTGAGGAATTATATTGGTTCTACGCTTAATTACTGTTGGTCTGTACAGTAGAATAAAACTTTTCCACGTTGGTTTCACACTTCTTCTCTCCTTAGAGAAGTCGGTCTTCTCTTCCAAGTGCCATCAGCAGTTAGATCGATCCATAATTCGTCAACATGAGAGTCCTCGTGAGCATTGAGTTCCGAGACAGAAGATGGAGCTAATACTTAACGGTCTGTATAATATGACTTAGTTATTTGGAGAACAATTGTTCGTTACCTGGAAACAACGTTTGTACAACATATTTGGCAACCACACATTCACTAAACACTTGGGATATTCGTTATATTCTCGACGAATACATTCCATTTGATATACTGGAACCTGGTCCTCTGGGCATAGCGTGAAGGGGTTCTCTACTGGAATGATGTGAGAATCTACTTCCTGGACGCGAGTGTACGACGGCGTAATGGTCACTAACGGAGCTGACAGAGTTCAAAGTGGAACCACCTGAAGTATAACCTGGTTTGTTAAGGGATGAACGAGATCCATAGTGGGAACTACTCCAGCCTACTTTATAAGGATCGTAGTCTTCCATTTCAGAGGGTTCCTTTTCGATAACCTAGATGAATAGAATAAATAAATATGACATATTTTTTTTCTTTTGCGACATTGGCAGAAATATTGGTATATCTAGAATAAGTTTAGTTAGTACTATAACAGATAAATAATGTAAGAAAATATCTTCCAAATCAACAAAAAAAGTTGAATCACTTATATCTACATCATTACCAAAACGTGGCTATCCGATTTTACTTTGAACCTTACCAAATTCTTCGCCTCAACCACCGTAAAAAGTTATCTATAACACAATGCACGAAGGTAAACATCATGTGACCCAACTTTCTGTTACTCCCCAATATTTTATACTTGTATTCCCTGGTTATTGTTCCGCCTGCTAGTGAGAATATACCTCTCTCGTTCATTTTACTGATTTCCTTAAGGCCTTGTACATACTGATGAGCCAAAACATTATGACCATCTATCTAACAGCGTTTTTGGCCGTCTTTCGTCATGATAACCGCTTGTACCCGCCGTGCCATCGACTCCACGAGACCTCAAGTGCAATCGAAAATGGTTCAGCTTTCATTAAACAGAATCGATTACCAATTTTGACACTTTTTTGGTCGCGATCGAGTGAACCACTTCGAATGTAAGAGAAAGAGCTTGAGATCATGAAAAAGCAAGGGCCTAGATCGCTACTGTCCCAAATCGGCTTTTCGTAATTTTATTCGAATATGAGGATTTTTCAAAAATTTCCTTAAAATGATATTCGTTATAATGGGATTTTAATATATGAAATGTAAAAATAAAGTTCCCAGACTGTTGTAATAAAAAGAATACAAAGTGAAGGAACTCAAATTTATTGTATTTTTACCTCACTGAATGTACTTATTACACCCTTCTAAAAATTTCTGAAAAGAGTCAGCGAAGGCGTCCAAAGAGATGATGTTCAGTTCGACGGTTATGTTTTACTTATGACCTCAACATCCTGAAATCTCTTTCCTTTGAAGGCAGTTTTAACCTTGGGAAACAGGAAAAATTCCGCTCGTGCCTAGATCGGTAAGTAAGGTAGGTGGTTTATCTGTACAATGCCATGTTTCGTCAGAAATGTTTCCGCAACAAGTGCGAAATGGGGGGGGGGAGAATTGTCGTGCAAGAAGAACCAACTGAGTTTCCTTCGAATTTACGCCCTCACCAAGAATTGCGCTTCTGTCTTTGAAGCAGCAGTATGTAGAACGCGCAGCATCAACTCTCTCTTCCCCCTTCAGGTACAAATTCCTTGTGAATCAAATCATTGTCTTGATCCTGAACCTCTGTAAACGAAAAGTTTAGGACTTGGTGATGATTTTTTACGTCCACTGCATGCTCATACGCTTCATATCTGGTTTGTACCAAAACACCCAACACTCATATCCAGTGAAAATACACTCAAAGAAACTAGGACTGTCTTGACAAGTCTGGATGAAGTCTTCGTACGATGACACTCTTCGTTGCTTCTGCTAAAAAAAGTTGTTGAAAAGATAAGAAATACATTATTTCTTGAAAACAAGATTCAGTTTTCGACCTGTTTGATGTTTTTGCAAATTACTGCAGGAAAATATATATTAGGATTAGCATTAAACTGAATTCATCTCATGGTACCATTCTGGAGACTCTTCTCACTACCTTTGACATTAGGACTCCAGGTTGCCGACCCCTTTTAAACATTCGAGATTCCACATTCTAGAAAAATCAGAAAAACATTTAACCGCTGATTTCCAGAAGAAATTATGAAACTTTTAGCTCGTAGTGACTATTTTGTTAAGTAAAACTGGAACCTAAATAATAAAACTTCGTTTTATTAAAAAATTTAACACCAGAATTCCTCGTAATATGTTCTTTAAATCCCAACCTTTGCCTCATTATTTTAAAAACAATTCATATGAAAGCAGTCAGTGATGAAATATCCAAACTTTGAAGTTTTTTTTGTTCAAATAAAACAAATCAAGAATTTTTGTTTGCAACAACCAATGAGTCAGTGGCTTATGCACGTGATCCTTGCGTCTTCCATCATCGATGGTGACGAATCATCAGTATTTACCTATGACCCGAAAACAAGAGCCAAGTCCGGAAGACAAGAAGAACCATCTTCTCCAAATCCGCAAAAAGCAAAACAATCTCAATCAATTGTTAAAATCATACTTAAGATCACGGGGCACTGTTCATCATGAATTTGTCCTGCTTGGACAAACACTGAATACCACAAAATAGTTTTACGGCAACTGCATGATGCCTTTCGGAACAAAACGGCCAAAAAATTGGGGGTCAGACAATTATTACTTGCATCATAACAATGCCCCTTCACACGCCAAACTTTCTCTTTATGATGGATTTCTTGCGAAGCACTCTGGTTACTCGTCCATCACACTCTTCTGTTTAATTTCCTGTGATTTTGTTTTTCCAAGCTTAAAGCACTCTTGAAAGGTCACAGATTTCCAATGATAGAAGAATTATTCTTTTGGAATTGTTAATGGTGACCTACTAGCGATTCCAATAGAAGGCTATCAGGGATGGTTCCAGAAGAGTTGGGATAAAAAGCCGTTAGGTCCATTCGAAGACGAACTCTTCTTTAGTGCCTCTTCAAATAAGTGAGACCACCATCTCCCAGTTTGAGATATTAAATAAACACACACATAGGCACTTTTTAAATAAATGGAATTAAGATCTCACGTAGTAGCAGTAATAGTAGTAGGGTTTTAGAAGCATCAGCGACTAAGGCCATACTGTTCTGTGTATATTATTTGTAAATTGCGTGTGTTGTGCAGTCGATTTTCTGTTTGTTCGACAAAAAACCCGAGTTTCCGGGATGAAAAACCACGCATTCCTCAGCTGAGACCGACTAACTCAGCCACGTTGTAAAAAAGTCACATGAAAATTCCTCACATCACAGACAGGACTTGAACTCTGGTTTTTTTCACCCGTACGGGAAGGATTGCGATTCTACCAATTTTTTACTTACCTCCGTTTTGGTGCATGTACAAGCAAGTGAAGAACACAAGAAGATGTTGAGGATCAACATGACTAATAAAAGGACAGCAAGGCATATACAAAGTCCAATTAACCAAGGAAACTGCCATTCTGTGCATTCGGTAATAGCCTCTATGGAAAAATAAAGAAAACAAATTATTAAAATACTGTAAATGAACAAACAAGTTAGAAATTAAATAAATTTTACAAATTAAAATAGAGAAACTAAGCCAATGGTATTTATGGGCAATCAATATGCATTTACCTCACCTAGAAATGTTTGACTTAGTGATTTGTTATTATGTATATACTAATAAGTCTATAATTTAATGTTTATTTATTGATTTTTGTAGATCCATCGATTACTGAATTAGAGCCATGAATACAGTGAGAGGCGATATGCTGGAGAAGGTTGAGTCCGATCAGTTGTAAGGCAAAGAAGCTAAACAAGTGCAGGTGGAGATGAAAGCGCTATATAGGAAGGATTTCCCATTATACGAGACTGAAAAACTGGAAAAGACAGTTTGGGTGTGGGTAAAGCATTAGGCACAATGTTTGGTTGTTTGTAGTTGAGTTTTAGGCGCATCATGAACTTAAGCCATATTGCGGTGGAGTCCCGTCGATGACGAGAGGAATTTTTATGGGCCTTTTTCACAACGTGGCTGAGTTAGTCTGTTTCGGGTGAGGGTAGCATGGTTTTTACTCCCGGAAACTCGAGTTTTCGTCCAGCAAACAGAATCTAGACCATAGATCACACGCAATTTATGGACAGTATAAAAGGAGCAATATGGCCTTAGTCGCTGATGCTCCTAAAACCCTACAACAACAACAATTTCTTCCTAAAATGAAGAAACCATTACAAAGCCATAGATTTCAAACTTATGAGGACGTAATTATTGAGGTGGAAATCTCGTTTTCCGTCCGGAGCGAGAGGTCCTATTCAATACACCTGAAAGAGCTTATCCACAGATGGGGAAAATGCGCAGCTGTAGAAAGCAACTACATAGAGAAGGTTGAAATTACAAGCCAAGTTTTAGATCCCTAACTGAAATATTTCTAGATTAGGATAAATACTTATTGACCACCTTTACTATACATGAAAAGTTAACAATTTTCATTTATAGTACTCTGTACTGTTCGAGATATAGGGGCGCCAAATTGTAACGTGCTTTTATAATTAATATCTTTAACGGATTATAACTTTTTTTTTTTTTTTTAGATGATGACATGTGCATGTCATCAAAATAAATTCTGATGACATGCACATGCATGTCATCAGAATTTATTTTGTTCCATAAGTTTTCATTAAAAAATTTAATGAAAAAATTATTTTCATTAAAACATTCATAACACACAAATATTTCTTACATAATCGACTTACCCATTCTTTCACCAGGTTCCACAACATACACGGAGGTTGAAGCCATTAACTGTACATTTTCGCTGGAATTCTGGGAGAACGACCGCGCTAAGGCCCGAGGCAAGGTCTCTGTTCTAGCCGGACACGCAACCTATAAAAATGAAAAAGAAAATTAGATTTATTTCACGAACTGACTACAATCTTAAAATCAACATTCTTGACAACTTTAATGTAGCTAGAGTTATTTTTTCTTTGGGTTTTATAGTCTTTATTATAGGGGGCGCAACATCTGCCGTCTGCTGAGTGTAATTGATGACTTCTTAAACTTTCAGACGACTGTCGCTCGAGAACTGTATCTGAGATTTCATTTTCGTTATTTTCTAAGATACACCACTAGAGGGAGTATACATCGCTGTCCAAATATTAAAAAATCAGAAAATATTTAAAATAAATTAATAAATTCGTAACTTATACATTATATGAATTTCTGTAGGCTATGGAGGAATCTTCTTTTTTTTTTTTTTCTTTTTCGAAATAAATTAATTAATTTGAATAACTTTAAAGACAGGAAAAATTATTATAGGAGATGGGAAAATGAAGTGGATAGATTTTTTTTTTTTTTAATTTAATGGATATCAAACAAAAGCCAAGAATATACAGACTCCATTTCAAAAGACCAATTCTGCTGGACACAGGGATGTGCTAACACAGGCTTGATACGAACTTGCTGTTAGATTTTAGATGGATTGCTAAACCCTTAAGGGACTTACAACAGCCAATAAAAAGTTTTTATTGAAAGAAGTTAGTAGTAGGCTAGTACCGGGGATGGGTTATGGGTAGGTGGATAAGCTTCCCTGGAGATTATGTAGGTGTCGTAATTGAAATTCGAGTCCCTTACATGGAAGCATTTTGGCCCAACGAGGCGTTTTTAACAGGATCCGTGGCGGTTCTCCACGCTCCAGCCTAAGGGATGGTACGACAAAAGACACTTAGTTACCATGGAGGACGATACTGGGGAAGAGAACCAACACCCACCCATAAAATTCCTCTTTTGTGATGAGATCCTAACCACCTCGTTTTCCACACGTCTTGGATCCTAACTGCAATGCTACCTGAAAGGCTGTTAGTAAGGAGACAAGATGTAAATAAATACTTCTTGCCCCCTCCTTTCTAAGTCGCGAAAATTTCTCTTATTTCCTGAATCTTTTTCTTCTTTAATTTTTGTTAATTCTGATCTCCGTCAACAACGAGCTGTTGTAAAACGAACTGACGTGGACCCGGTAAAAATTGATATCTTTTCTCATCCACAAGAGATTTCAATGAGCAGATCCGTACAAGTCGCGTAGTTACTAAATATTCCAGACACTCTTCATATCTCAACATATGAAAAGCACTATCTTTTGTAGATTCAAAGTCCATTACTGTCAATGCATCTGCTATCGGCGATTCTAAATACAGTAATAAGATTATTATTAATCCTATGCCACACGCCATCATTATAAATGAGTTTTACTTTATGTTTACAATTACAACCACTTTGTAATTATTATCATTAGGAGCTATTTCTGCATCGGAAAGATTGGTAGTTACTGAAGACGTGGTAATACGCTATATAACCAATGGCAAATTAACAGCAGATGTTAAGAAATCTCACCTCATTACAGCCTCCTCGGCATAACACGACATCACATTGCACGTGGACCTTGTTACTATTAGGGAATTTGAACATGGAAAATAGAGCAGCATCTGCTGCTGCAGCTGTTTTATTGTAGCGGAAACTCGACACCATTGGCACCTTGGGACATCTGGCAACAAAAAACATAATTAGCAAATTACAGTATGTAATGAATGTTAAAAGTTATTTTACTGTGTTTAAAGTGCATTAATCACGTGATAGATGTTACCAATATGGTATTCTCAACGCTAGTAGTTTCTCGAAATGATTTGTCTCGAAAGCTACAGTATCTATTTGTAATTTAAGATATTCTGTATCTATTTGTAATTAAATTGTTTTTACTGGTTAACACTTAACCTTCTTTCACCATGGACCCCAGTACAACAGGCCCATTTTTCCTCAAACGCTAGTAGTTCTAAGCATCCCCCATAAAAACAGAAAAACCACTCGCACGTTCCACAGATCAACACACTATCCTCTCAAAAGTATAATTCGTACAGCAGTAATGTTGAAGACTGGATTTTTTGAGAAAATTAATACCGTGCAGCCCATCTTTGGCGTGGATGAGAGTATTTATCCTTCATGCAAGGCTTTATAACTATCAGCAATTTTTAATCAAACTCAAATTTGATTGTTAGCCCTGTCTAGTGGCTTTTATTGTTCCAAACTCCACTTGTGGACTTTGGAACAATAAAAGTGGACTTTGGTAAGAGCTGCCGGCAGACTTCACCAGTGAAATGTTGGTCCATACGCACCAGGGGTCCTAATTGTTGCCAGAAAAAGATGCCCCATATTAAGCAACCACCGCCACCTGCCTGGATAATAAGCAACACGAGTCCATAGACACGCTGGTGGACGCCTTCATATGTGGCTCAAGCAACACGAGTCTATAGACACGATGTGTCTATGGACTCGTGTTGCTTGAGCCACATATGAAGGCGTCCACCCGCGTGTTGCACCAGGTATTTGGACTCATCCGACCAGCACACTCGTTTCTAGTCCTCCAGTGTGCAAACAGCGCGTTGTTCACACCACAGCATTCGCCGTCGAGGATAATCAGTGGTGAGGAGAGGGTGTCTCTTGGGTCGTCTGCTGTGGAACCCCATACGTCTGAGTGTGAAGCGCATCGTCATTTGGGACATTGTCCTTGTATTCCCCATATTGTATTGCGATGTCAACTGTCGCACAGTGACCTGCCGTTGAGCCCGTGCAATGCTCTGCACCCTTTGCTCACCACGAACATCCACCTTGAATAATCCTTTACAGTTCTTTCGGCAGGAGGTGGTTTGACCCATTCGACACCATTCTTTGTACACCTTAAGCACAGTGTGCCGTGAAAAACTGACAAGACATGACGTGCACACGACGCACGTGTTCCCACAATCACGCCAGGTTGCAAATAACAACCAGTTTCGTTAGTATCGTTAACGTTCCGTGTCACGATTTTGCAATTGTGCAATGAATATCAAATTTTGCTCTGAAGTAGAAAACTTTTCAACAGAAACGTATGAAATATTAAAAAAACTGTTTATGGTGATGAAACGTTAAATCGTACCAGTGTGTTTGAATGGTAATAAGCGGTTCAAAGACAGACGTGAAGATGTTCGAGATGACCAAAGAAGTGGGCGTGCGATAACTTCTCGAAATGAGGACAGAGTTGCAAAAGTTCGGGAAATCATAGTAAGAGATCGTTGTTTGACCCTCAGAATGATGGCTTATGATTTGGATATGAAAGGCTGATGAGATGGAAAAGGAAGGTCTGTGCAAAATTTGTGCCGCACAGCCTCTTGAATGAGCAAAAGCAACAAGAATTGCTTTTGCTCATTCAAGCTCCCCATACTTGAACACAGGCAACGAGACAGAAAAGAAGCGTCAGAGCATGCAGTGGACTTCAAAGTCATCACCAAGGTCTAGAAAGTTTCGTTAATAGAAGTCCAGAACCGAGGTGATGCTGATAGTGTTTTTCAATAAACAGGATGTGATTCACAAGGAATTTATACTGAAGGGGAGAAATTCCATGCAGGTGCTTCAAAGACTACTGAAGCAAATTTAAACGAGATCGCAATTTCTAGAGAAAGGCAACTGGTTCTTGTTGCACAATGCTCTCGCTCATTCTACACAATGCTCTCGCTCATTCTTTTTTTATTGCACCAGTCCGGGAACTCTACTGCCACATCTTGTATAAGATCACTACTTTTAGAAGAAGGCAGTTGATTATCAGTAACCACACCAAATATATGATATGCTTTTCTTCAATATGTTTGCTTTCCTCAATCTCCCTCCGAAGTCACTACTAGGACACTTAACGATCTAGATATTGACATCTTGAAAGATTAAAGCCTTAAGAAAGAACTTAGGAATGCCTTCATGAAATTTTGATTATAGATACCGATATTTCTATTTCTATAAATTTATTTCGATAAAAATAAATGAATAAAAAATATATTATCCAACACGTACCCATCACCATCAATCATATTTACTTCTGTGGTATTGGATGCAAAGCTCAAACAGTTCTTCACCATAATTCCGTACAAACCTATAAAAAAACAAAGAACCAAAAACTGATTATTTGAGGCCTCAGAAGTATATTTCAATTTCTTGGAGACCACAAAAATTACTTTTAATTGAATCTAACACCATAATTAGCGATTAACATTTGATGTGCATCACTGGAAACATACCATTGCTAATTAGAACGTAACAGTAAAAAAATAGTAATAATTACCATCTGGATTCGATAGGGCTGCCCTCAATACATATTGATGTCCATAGACCAACTCAGTCACCCGCTTATAGCCGCTGAGAAAAAACAGCGATACCCTTGAGAATTCATTCCTATGGAATTACAACAAAATTAGTGGTCCTGGACAGTTAATATACTAATTATTAATTAATGTTAGCATTTTTTTTTTGTTTATGCGCTCCTCCCAGTGTGCTAAATACCACTGCTATCCGCTCAACTGATAATGGTCATTTTTTTGTTCCCACTACTGTACACTTTTTTCAATTACTGCATTTAATAAATTTAGTGGACTGTATCAGATTAATGAATGCTAGCAAGCAACGGTGTTGCCAATTATCGCTTTTTATGGGTGCAATTAGCGTTTCAGCTACTTGCTTGAGTGGACTTAGATAACATTCATTACCTTTGTGTTCTTGTGCAATCAGTTTAATCAACTGGATTTGCTGAATAACTTGATAGGTGGATAAACGATTATATTATTCGCTGATTATTAGAACAATAGATCGGTACATTGTGATCTGATCGCTGAATCACCCCCCCCCCCCCACAAAATCCCTTCTTAAATTATCGGAAGCGAGAGAGAGAGAGAGAGAGATGAAAAATATTTAGGCTTACCTTGTGTTCTTGAAACTTGTTTTTCCACACGTGATTCGATATTGTTTGTCGTCTGACAACTCCAGCGTCCTGTGAACCCGGACCGCTACTCCTACCGAATGTTCATGGTTCTTAAAATAAAAAAAAAAAATAAAAAAAAGAAAAAGAGGTTCTTATTGAAATTTAATGAAAACAAGCTGACGCACACACAGTTCAATTTTGAACTGTTAAATGTATTTTAACACCTCAATGTTCAACTGGCCGCGCCTATATGACTTAAAATTAGTCAATTACTTTCTGAAAAAGTTGGTTAATAATGTGCTTAGGCCTTGGCTGCTTCTCAAAAAGCTCAGATGAGCATATCAGCAATGACAGTTAAGGAAACAGACAGCTATAAATAGTAATTACGCAACATGGATTCTCTAGAACTTCCTTTGTCCAAAATTATTCTTGAATTCTCAACCTGTCCTAATATTTTCATTCAAACTGTCAGCCTCAACTACCTGCGAGAGGAACTTGTTCCAGCAATCAACGACTCCCCGGCTAAAAGAAAGCTTCCTACAATCCAATCTAAACCTCAAACCCTGCAATTTGAATTCAATTCCTGAGTTTTGGAATTCTCAATAACAGCAAGAATTCCATCTTCATTCATTTTGCTAATCCCTCTCAGAGCCTTATAAACCACAATCAGGTCAACTCTGAGATACCTGGTTGTCAAGCTCTGTAGCCCACATAATCGGAGTCTTTCCTCATACGGTCGTCCTTCTGCCGATCTCACCATTCAAGTTGCCTGTTTTTGGACCCTTTCAAGAAGCTCAATATCTTTTATCAGATGAGCTCTCCATACTCGAACACAGTATTCCAAATGTGGTCTTACAATTGCCTTATACACAGTGGGCTTTCCTGGCTGCCTGTTTACACTGTTCAGAACACTTCATATCTGCTCATATAATAACTCTCAGATCCCTTTCCTCCTCCACTGTTTTTAATTCAGCCCCACCAAGTGTATAATTTATTTGTGGGTTGCTATTGCCCAAGCGCCGCCCCGGCTAGCCGGGTGGGTAAAGTGCCTGCTTGGCAACCCAAAGGTCACGGGTTCGAATCCCGCCTCGGGCTTGGATCAAAGTAGAAAATGCAAAAACTTTGGGAGGTGCAATATGGCCACAGAAGCCGATGCGCCAACAACTAAAAAAAAAAATTCCCCAAGTGTTAAGACCTTGCATTCAGCAGCATTAAAACATAGCTGCCACTCCTCTGACCATCTTTGAAGTCTATTCAAGTCATCATGAAGGTGCGTTGCTTGGCACTGATCATTAACGACTCTGCCAATCTTTACGTAATGTGCAAATTTTTACATCACGCCTTCTATCCCTTCGTCGATGTCATTTATGAAAATGAGAAACGACAGTGGTCCAAGAACCGACCCTTGAGGGACCCCACTCCTGACATTACACCAATCTAAAGAATACCCATTACAACCCTCTGCCTTCTTCCCTCCGTAGGGCCTCCTAGCCGAATGGCTAGGGGCGGAAGTGCAGTAGCACACGCTCTTTGAATAGACCGGGATTCAAGCCCCTGACTGCTAAATACGGTCGATCTGCCAACCCACACTGGACCAGCGTGGCAGATTATGGTCCATTTCCCTCAACATTGCTCATTGCCTCTAAGAAATTTTAAGAAAACAACAGTACCTTCAGGTTACCTTCAAATCTTCTTCTTTCAAAATTAAAGTCGCAGTTAACAAAACTAAAATATTATCCTTAAAGTTAATACATGGTGTGATAAAAAAGTTCGGAGACAGAATTAATATTTGGGAAATGATGAAACCTGCCAGTAATAACTAGGATAGATCTTCTTCGAAGTAGTCCCTTTGGAGTGTATACACTGATTCCAACGCCTCTGCCATTACCGGAAGCATATCGGATAGGCTTCTTTCGGAACTGGTAATGGTTCCTGTGTTGCATTCTGAATAATTTCTTTATTCGATGCAGATGTGTTACTTTTCAAGAATAATTGAAAGTCAGATATCTACAAAAGCCTATGAGTAATTCATGCGTTAATAATTTATAAGAGTCATCAAACATGTCGCGACAAGTCAGTTCAAGAAGCAATATCAGTCTCCGAACTTTTTAATCACACCTCAATAAAGATCTAGGAGGTTTTTCCTCTCCAGAAAAGGTCTGTTTGGTACTTGAAACGTCATACATATCTCTACCACGAAATAAATACAGTACTTTGAAAAAAAAATAGGTCAAACCCATCATTCTTTATGCTTTCTTAATCTTTTCCAGCGTTACCTTCAAACATTTAGTCTTTTACTTTATAATTGACGAATATTTATTTATTTATCTTTGAATAAATAAATTAATTTTAAATTTTACGCGGATTTTTTTTACATAAATCCATGTTAAACTTTAAAAAAAAAACATACTATCCAAAAGTTATTACAACGATCACAGCACTAACCACAATATGAATTTTCTGAGATAGGGAGAGATTATACACTGAGTGGACACTTTATTAGGTACACCTATTATTTTCATGAAATAGATAGCTTCAGGATTAGCTTCACGTGATATAAAGCAAGTAGGTAGATAAGTAAGGATACTGTATGTGTACAGTTGAATGCAAGATGATATATTTTAGGGACTTCGAATGTGGCAAGATAGTTAAATTCTGATGTACAGTTATCTAGAAAATTGCAACCTGCTGGGGATTTTCACATATTACTGTGTCTTCGAGATTGGTGCAATTAACAAAAAGAATCCAGCCAATGGCCATCCCAGGGTCGGTGTAAAGACGAATCCGTCTTGTCCTGAGGGGATATTACTTACTGGCTATTAAGGTAGGTGTACCTAATAAATTATCCACTCAGTGTATATACAGCGATTTTAAGACATCCAAACATTCAAATTTTGACAGTTATTCGGAATAACAAGGAATTTCATCAACTTTGACTTAAAGTTTGAACTCAAGGAGTGTCCGGATACTTTTGATAAGTAGTGCATATTTTACTTAGTTTTTAATTCCTCCCTCATGACAAGGTTAATAAGTGTCACTGAAAATCAGAAACCTTTATTCAATATCGAGTAGGGCCAACTTTTGCTCGAATCAAACCCGTACCCATGGCATGGATTCCACTAGGTGTCTGAAGGAGTCTAGCTTCAAATTTGACCAATCTTCCATCAGGATATTTGATAGCTGCCGTATTGTGGCTGGTAGAGAATTGAAAAGTCGAATTGCCTTTTCTAACATATCCCACACCTCAATCGTATTCAGATCTAGAGAATTAGGCGGACAGAGTAGATGCTGAAATCTTGGGAATGTTCTTCGAACGATTCAGATACAATTTTTAGAAGATGGATAGTTGCATTGTCGTCTTGAAAGAATTCATCGCAATTCGGGTAAAATGAAGCATTAAAGGGTGAAGTTCATCCTATAAAACAGAACGATATTCATTGGAGGTAACACGACCTTCTTATGGTATGAGAGAACTCAGTTCGTACCAAAAGGACATACCATGACGTCACTTGAGTGGTGGACACGAGACAGACTGGATGCATGATATTGTGAGGTTCCTGCCACACTTTCACTCTACCATTGGTGCAAAAAAGTGTAAATCGAGACTCGTCAGACCTCATGATCTGTTTCACAATCCATTCTAGAATCATACAATGTGACTGCTGACATTTGGATACCGCACGTTTAATCATCTGCTGATGCCAATTGCTAAAGGTTTCTAATTTTTTTGACCACTGAGCGCATGAGTATAAGCAAAGGGTCGAGGGAAGGAAACAGGGATAAATCTCCCCAACAGAAATTTGTAAACATAATTTTATCTCCTCTTTCTCATCAAATTTGTTTCTAATATAAAATATTTTTGCTCGAAATAGTTCTTTTAATCTTTGCGTTAAAGGGATCTACGGTGTCCGTTTACTTTTGGGAAGTAGTGTATATACGATGATTCACACAGATGTTTCTTACAGAAGGTTCAGTGACTTCCACTGCTGGCTTACAGCCAAAAGTCGGGCACAAAAACACGGATGCACAATTTTTAATTTAAAATCAAACGTTTGAGGTCAATTTTCGGTGCCCTTCATCACTATCGCATGACAGGTAATCATTTTCGAAACAGTTGTCATTATCCTCTTTGCACTTTTTCTGCAGGAGCGAAGAGCAGGAGAAGGGAGGGAGGGAGTTAGGGGAGAATATCATTTCATAATTGAGTGACTACGGTACACACAACTTTCACATACCTTGCTCGTATGAACTCCGCAGTAATTGAAATCGTCCTTGCCCGCAAGGAGGTCAATAACAAGTGTTGTGTTGAAGCGTCCGTTGCCGTATACTGCGCATGGTTCTTTCCTGTAGTCCTTGGCATGAATGACTCCTTCAAAAGGCTTCTCCGTGCTCACCGTAATAGTCATGTTACCTCGATGACACCGTGCTGTTACTGCAAACATAAACACAATGGAAATTAATATAAGGTTCTAATTACAGTTCCGACTTGCAATTTTCATGTAAACCCCCCAACCAACCCCACCATAAAGGACCGTAGAAGCGATGGGGAATTCCATCGCCTGTTGACATAGTTATCAGATACAAGTACACTGACACGTAACAAAGGTAATTTAACTTCTGATTCGTTCTATACTCCATGTATACTGGTGAGCATAAAAATTGGCTTTAGTAAATTGGTAATGTACATATCTGTGCAAAAGTTGGAACTGCAGAAGGGTATTGCATTATATCCTATACTGATAAATGGAAGATACTTAATTTAATTTATTAAAGCTCGCTGACTTCCAGGAGTGCCTTGCTTTCTTCAATTTCAAATCAATCCTGCAAAATCGCTCTCATGGGTAGCACTGTTGGTAGGATCCCCGTCCTCAGCACATCGGGTGGAAAGGACCTGAGTTCGAATCCCGTCGATGACGGGAGGAAATTTTTATGGGTCTTTTTCGCAACGTGGCTGAGTTAGTCGGTGTCAGGCAAGGACAGCATAGTTTTTTGTCCAGGAAACAGAAAATCGACTTCACAACAAGAACAATTTATAGACAATATACACGGAGCAATATGGCCTAAGTTGCCAATGCTCCTAAAACCCAATAACAAGAACCCTACAAAATCTGGCCAGATTATTTTCCTCCGGTTATTTCTTCTTGATTGTTTTCTCTAATTTCAGTAAAGGTAATTAATACCTAATGTGCAATACCACATTGGTCTGTCAATCGAATTACATTAACAAGGTACAAAATTTTGGACACTCCTATGAATGATAGAGGACCAACTTCACGTAAAAGACCAGGTGCTTATGCTGGATCGTATTCTCACAAGATTGTTTGTTGCCATCATTTGTGGTGCAGACATCTGGATATCCGCTACCCCATGATCAAAACAGCATTTTCAGCGGAATACTGGCTTTTGAAGTGGGCCACGTACAAAATTCATATACCTACTAGGTTAACAATAACATCCAGAATCCAAGCACTGCGCATAAAGAACCTAAATTGCTATGACAGGCATTTCTTAAAAGTCAAAATGTTTGTAGGTATCAATTCAAAGCCAAACATCTGTGACTTATTCAACTGGCGTTTTCCACACCTGGACTGATCAGGTTTGTGGGTTCAGATTGATTACTGCCAAAGCAGATTCTTGGTCCAATCCAGTGCCGCATTAGGAGCTTAGGCGCTGGTGCATAGGTTCTTTGTTGGTCCTCAAAGCAATTTTTCCTTTAATTTTTGGTTCCCACTTGAGTTCAGGGCCTTGTGCAGTTGCACTAACATAGGAAAACGCGCCACTGGTGTCCAGTACAAGAACTGGATTGTGACCGCTTCCCTTCCATTTCAAATCCATCATATGGATTGATCTTGATGGTCAGCCATCATGAGTCTCAGTGCCTACTAGGATAACAATCTCTTCGAGAGGTATGCATATTATGGATGTTCTTTTTCTAGCGATGCGGGCATTGGGATCAATACTTGTCTCATGCTGAACCACCATTGTCTATCACTGGTTTTGGAGCTCAACTGATTTGGAGCTCAAAAAGAGTTGTAGAGTTCACAGTTGATAGAGAGGCACATTGCTCTTAATATATTCTGTTTTGTTTTATCACTTTTAATCTATAGTTTAATATTTTAACTGTAGTATATATTTTTCGTATGTTTTAATTTTATAATCAAGTTTGTATTTACAAAGTTTACCCGCAGCAGCAGGATTTCTTTTATGTGCTTAGATCCGATGCTCCTTTCTTTATCAAAGGTATCAATGAGTTATTACGGAATCAGTAGCCACCCTTGTGTAAGTGCGCTTTCGAGCTGATTACTACAGTCATACATCTTTCTAGTGTGTGTCTCCTGATATTCTTGATGAAATTCAGGTAGGAGGAGGGAGGATTGTTTTTGGTTCCCACTTGAGTTCAGGGCCTTGTGCAGTTGCACTAACATAGGAAAAACGCGCCACTGGTGTCCAGTACAAGAACTGGATTGTGACCGCTTCCCTTCTATTTCAAATCCATCATATGGATTGATCTTGATGGTCAGCCATCATGGCTTTTAGGCGAATCAGCAATTTAAGCTATATTGTGCAGTTCATAATGCCTGTAAATTACATGTGTTGTGGTGGATTTTCTATTTTCTAGACGAAAAATCCGGGTTTTGGGGAGAAAATACCAAACAGCCCTCACCTGAAACCAACTAGCTCACTCACGCTGTAAAAAACAAGGTCATAAAAATTCAGATTTTTTTCTCACAGAAAGATTTTCATCCAGCAAAACAGGCAACCAGACCAGAGAGTACACATTTTATTGATAGAATACACATGGCGGAGGAGATTGTTGTTGAGCAACCCTAATACAAAAACTGTTTTCTTTATACTTAAATAATTCCAAAAAGATATTGTGTCTATTAATGTTAATAGCCTTTGATTTATAGAATCAATATACCTACGCATTAATTTACTAATATTTTTAGCTGTTTGCGTTTTAATAATTCTGGGCTGGATCTATAGATCTTGTTTTCTTGTAATTTTTATATTTTTTTTTTTTGTTGTTTCATTTTCCCTATTAATTTTGTGGTAAACCATACTAGAAATCCAATAACATTTTCCCATTATGTTCTATTATCGCTACTTCTGTTGCCCTCGTGGGTAGCACAGTTGGTAGAATCGACGTCCTCCCTACACCAGGTGGGAAAGACCTGAATTCGAGTCGTCCCGCCGATGACGTGATGAATTTTTATGGGCCATTTTCACGTGGCTGAGTTGGTCGGTCTCAGGCTAGTGTATCACGGTTTTCCCTCCGGGAAAGTCTGGTTTTTCGTACAACAAACAGAAAATCGACCCAGCACACGCAATTTACAGACAGTATACACGGAGCAATATGGTCTTAGTCGCTGATGCTCCTAAAAAAACCCTACAACAACAACAACCATCCTAGATGACCTTGAATTTTGTGAAAAGTTAATAGGGTTGATAGTACAGGAGTTCCATCATGTGAGAGATCGATGATCTGCTGGCTTATAAAGATGCGAAAAATTTTGGCACGACACCACAACAATGGTGTTGATGCTACCTTTAAAACAGATTTCGTTAAGAAAAAAACTTGACAGAGTTCATCAATCATTGATTTTATCTACTCTTTGGAAGTAGTGTAGTTAATTCCAGCCCATGTGTAGAACAGCAACAGTACTTCGATCCTCTTTGATTTCTACAGATTATTTACGAAAACAAGTACCCTAACAGACCAGTCAAACCTAAATGGCCTCGGTACCTTTCTCCCCTTTTATTCTGACCCCTTCATTCCCCCAGTGATATTCAACCGACGGGTTCTAGGCACGAGGGCTAGAAGGATAACAAGACTGTCGTGATTTTAGAAAGAGCGTGAGTTTTATTTTAACTCATAACCAACGTTAAGGCAAGCACACACATGCGCATTCACCCGGAAGCATAGGAGTAGGTGCTCATTTATCATAAACTGATTAGATCCGGGGATGAAAAAAAAATAATATTTTTAGCCTCTCCCCCTAAGTACACACTGAATGCTTATACAGAGTTGGTATACAGTGAATGCTATACAGTATTTGCTTTGTAAGAGGTTTCAGGTTCCGAATGCTTATGTTAATACTATTAGAAGTTTGAATTAGCAGCGGGGATATTAAGGCAAGGAGGCGTCAGTTTAGACAAAATACCCAACTTTCACAAAAAAGTCCACAAAAGTTTCCTAATTTACAGGATTCGAAGACAGGACTTCGCCCAGTATGGGGAAGACTATAAGCAAACCCTTAGCCATAATTATGAGAGCATCCCTGGATTAAGGTGAGGTTCCCACGGACTGGATATTTGCGAATGTATCCCCAATTCTCAAAGCGGGATCAAATGGTGACACGAGTAATTACAGACCTGTTAGTTTAACTTCTGTTCCAGGGAAAATAATGGAGTCACTGGCAAAAGTAATAATGCAGGATCAATTAGACAAGACTGCAGTTATAGTTTAGACGCAGCAGGGGGTTTTTAAGGGGAACTCTTGTCTGACCAATTTGATTGGACACTATGATGGGGCCACAAAGGAACTGGATGCAAAAAACTAATTTTGATATCATATATGTGGATTTCAGTGAAGCTTTTGATATTGTTACACATAAAAGATTACTGTACAAATTGGAGCAGTATGGCATTAAGGGCAAGTTATTGTTATTAATAAATGCTATTAGTGAGTTGCCGAGGGTTTGGTGTTGGGCCCATTGTTATTTTCTATATTTATCAATGATATTGATGAAGGTATATCAGGTTTAATTTCGAAGTTTACAGATGATACAAAGAAAAGTTAGGCAGATGGACTGAGAAGTGGTAACTGAAGTTTAACATTGACCAGGGCATGGCGACCAGGTCCATGTATCATCGTAAGGGGGGGAGGGGAGGAGTATGGCAACCAGGCTTTTGAGTTTTTTTTTTTAGAACGCCTCCTGCGTTTTCTTTCTTTAATTTAAAATTTTTGTTTAAAGTGGGGCATATGTCCCCTCTGCCCACCCCTGAATACGTCCCTGCTGCGTTCTACTACATTCATGGTAGTGGAGAATGAAAAAGACCTAGAAGTAATTGTGCAGTCAGGTATGAAGTTCTGTGAGCAGCGCAGACAGGCTACCAGGACAGCTCATGAGGTTTTGTCAAATGATGTACAAGAATTTTGCTAGTTCGAATCCCATCAATGACGCGAGAAATTTTTATCGGCCTTTTTCACAATGTGGCTGAGTTAGTCGGTTTCCGATAATAGCATGGTTTTTTTTTTTTCCCGAAAACTCAAATTTTTCGTCCAGCAAACAACAAATCGACCACAGAACATACGAAATTTACAGACATATTATACACGGCGCAATATGGTGTAAGTAGCTGATCCACCTAAAGACCAAAAACAACTACAACATAACCTTGTGTGTATTAAGTTTATAGAAGTGTACGTTCGCAGGCTCAATTGTATGATGTGTGGGCTGAAAAACTTGTAATAACTCAAGGGGCAATCCTATCTATCCGCCCCAGATGGATTCTACCTCGACTAAAGAGGACTTTAGAAATTCCTCCAGTCATCGACGGGAATCGAACCCATATCTTTCCAACGGAGTGGTTGACAGCATGTATCGTGCTGACTAAAGCAGCCACTGAGGACCTTCCTAATGAGAAGCGCATAAGGTTAATTTTCATACAACTCAGTCCTCGTATAATCAACATTTTTGGAGCTCATTATTATAGTGCTCCTGATGGAATTAAGAGCACTTACTTGGAGTATCTTGACGAAAAATCATGGAAGTTATTTCTGAATTTTTACATTCGATGTTCCAGAAAAATGTCTATCTTAAAACTTGGCACCACTCAATTATGCTAGCTTTTCCAAAACATGAAAAAGAAACGAACCAAAATTCCGATGTTTCTCACCAGCTGGACAAATATTGTAGGTCATACTCGTTTGATTTGGCTTACTGAAACGAAGAATGTAATGAGTATAGCTCAAAATGGATTCCCTAAAAAAAATCCTTTGTGGATCTAATGTTAAGGTTAAATATGACACAGAAAATTATGTCATGAGAAATTAATATCTGTTGATACTGGGAAAGATTTTGACACTTAGTGGCAATTCAGGATTCTTGAACATCTTTATAATCTCGAAATGCGGAAACCTTTCTTTTTTTCGTTCAAAACTTCCTGCAAAATCGATCATTCCAGGTCAGTTACCAAAATTCGAGGCGTTTTATCCAGGAAAAAAGTATAACACAATAATCGATTCTAAATGTCACCTTACGAGTATTTGCCCTTAAAAAAAAACCATATGCCAGTAGTCTTCCATGTGGCGTTGTGGAAGTGGATGGCTTGAATAAATTCAAGGAAGGACTAAACAAGTTCTTGGAGGGTATGGATAGGTGAAGTGTGTGGATTTTTATTTATTTTTTTTCTGATGCTGTATAAGCTTGCTTTCTTGAATAGTTTGCCACTACTACTACTACCACCACAAACTCCCAAACATAGTGGAACCTCTCTCTATGCAGATGATTTGTTAATTCCTTGCTACTTAAAGACTAGGATATACCATAGAAAGACAACTTCAAAACTCATTAAATCAACTCATCTACTCTTCTGAATCAGCATAATAACTATCGACTGTCTCGATACAGACAGTAGTTATATACTTCTGCAGAAACCATCCTGAGCTTCGCTTGTTCAATCATACCATCCACTTACTAATATCCGCTTCCTGGGACATGCTTGACAATAAATTTAACTTTTTTGATCATATTAAATATATATGCTCTGTCTGTCTTAATGCGTTCCTAGCTGTCTTAAAAAAACGTCAGTCAAAACTTGGGGTGTAGACAGAACTACACTATTCCACCAACTAAACTAAACTAAACTAAGCTGTTATATTAGGATCACCTGGAAAATAACTTTCAACTACCCATATGTATTGTGTCTGTAAATTGCGTGTTCTTTGGTCAATTTGCCTGCTTTCCTGGGCGAAAACCACCAGTTTTTCCGGGATTAAAACCTTGCTATCTATGCCTCAGACCGTCTAACTCAGCCATAGAGTGAAAAAAAAAAAAAAAAAAAGCCCACCAAAGTTCCTCGCGTCATCGAGGGGATTCGAACCAGAGCCTTTTCCAGCTGGTGTGGGAGGACGGTGGCGATACAGCTGTGCTACCGCGCAGACACACTACTCCACCTATAGAGATCCTTAATCAGATCCCGTCTGGATTATGAAACTCTATTTATAATTCTGCCAGAGAGAAAGTACTAAAATAGCATATCGTCCTCAGGATTTTTCTGGGTGTTTTCTTAAAAACATCGCCAGTTCACAATCTACAGATAGATCATGAACTCCCATTATATCTCAGAGCGAAAATGTTGTTACTTAACTAAAGCGCCAAAATACGAAGTCTTCCTTCTCACCATATTTGGAAATGCTATTCCAGCTGCAAAGGGAAACTTTTTATAGAAACTAACCCAAAATAGACCAACATGTTTTAGATTACTTAAACTAGCACACAGGTGGAACCCTGATCTTGCCATAATTCAGAAACTGAAAATAATAATTACCCACGAGCACCATGAGCATCTTATTGTTGTTGTTGCAGGGTTTTAGACGCATCGGAGACTAAGATCATATTGCGCGTGTATTTATATAAATCTGAAGATTTGCCAGTTTGCTGGAAGAAAAATCCGAGTTTATCGGAGAAAAAACTATGCAACCTTCACCTGACTCAACAACTTTGTGAAAAAGACCCATAAAACTTCCTTGCGTCATTGACGTTATTCAAACCCGGCCTTTCTTTGCCCGGTATGGAAAGGACGGTGCTTATTATGTACTGCGAGGGAGGGCACCTGTCCATTTGTTCTTTGGTCGTCTAAAGTGATTATCACAAGATGGTGATGATTACCACCATCTTGTGATAATTACTTTAGACAACGGAGAAATACGTAAATGCATAGCAGACTTAAACATGTAGCCCTCATTGATAGCACAGCTGGTAGAATCGCCGTCCTCCCCACATTGAGTGGAAAAGACGTGAGTTCAAGTCCCATCGATGATGTGAGGAATTTTTACCGGTGTTTTTCATAATATTAGCATTAGTAGAGGCATATGATGCAAGAAAGCAAGCTTATGTAGCATCAGCCAAGAAAGAAAAAAAAAAAACCACTCCCATTTTACCTCTCCGTTCGTTCGAAATACCTGTCCAGCTGAGCCTTAAATTTATTTAGGCTATCAACTTCCACGACAAGGGATGGAAGTCTGTTCCACCAACCAACCAACTACCCGCTGGCTAAAGGCAAATTTCCGCACATCTATCCTACATCTGTCTTTCCTCAATTTGAATTTGTGCCCTCTCAGGTGATTATTCTGAGAAAGAGGAAGAATCCCATCGGCATTGAGCATACTCAAACCATTCAAGGCTTTATACACCTCTATCAGATCACCTCGCCGGTGCCTAGTCTCCAAACACTGTAATTTGCAAAACTTAAGCCTTTCTTCGTAAGAGCAACCCTTTGTTCCATTCACTAATCTTGTTGCCCTTTTCTGTACTCGGCTGAGTTAGTCGGTTTCAGGTGAAGGTAGCATGTTTTTCTCCCGGAAACTCGGGATTTCGTCCAGCAAACAGAATCTTGACATAAGAACACGCAATTTACACACAGTATACACGGAGCTGCTGGAGTAATATGGCATTAGTCGCTGATGCTCCTAAAACCCTACTTGAAGAACAACTTAAACATGTAATAATTACATGTAACGTATCTCCGCAATTATGCAATCTCCACAATTATGTAGTTCTAATTTTCTGCAGATTTATACCGATGGCTCAAAATCTGATATGAAAGTTTGTGCAGCGGCTATCTTCACCGACACTACCTACCATCCCTGAATGCACTAGCTTTACTTTTGAATTATGTGCCCTTAAATTGGCACTTTAAAATGGAAACATAGAACCTGACTCAGAGCATATAGTTTTCGCCTATTCTTTCTAACTCGATTAATGTATTCAAATATGATTTACCAATAAACACCACCATCCTGAACGAAATCAGATCGTCGCAGCTAAGAAAAATTCAAGAACACCAACATAGATGGTTTTCTTAAAACAACCTTTTACTGGATTCTAGCACTCTGGGATCTTAAAAAATGGACATACTAAGAAGGCAGCCAAAATCACAATAGATACTGACATGCCATAACTTTCCGTTCTGTCCATCCATCTTCATTACGGAGAGCTTATCCATGCAGTGTATACAGGTGGCTAGGAAGCCGCATGGTGACCTGTCCATAACATAAGGACCTTTGCAAATAGGCAAAAGGATGTCAGCATCCCATTGTATAAGAAGGTGACGAGACTTAGAATCTTGTAATGATTTAGAATATGGTAAAGGGTGCTAATTGATGTCTCGAAAAGTACGTCCGTATAGGGAATCAATAAAATGAATGACTGAGATTATTTTCACTGGCAGAAAAGATAGGAGCCAGGGGACATAAAAAAAATTGGGGAGTAACAGAAGAGTGGATCTCATGAAACTTACTTTTGGGCAGTGATGAAGATCATTGGAATGAATTGCCTGCTAGAGTGGTTGATGTTGATAGTTCGGTTAAGTTCAAATTACTATTGGACAGGCACTTTTTGGCGACGAGGACGGTATGGTTGATAGATTTTTTTTCTCTTAGCATCATTTAGCCATTATAATACAGTACACTAATATACGGTGGAAACAAATATGGCACCATTCATAGCAGAGTTAATATAATCACCGCCCTACCCACGCCGGTTGAAAAGATTCAAGTTGGACTCCCGTCAATGACGTGAAGAAATTTTATGGATCTTTTTCACAACGTGGTTGAGTTAGTTCGTCTCAGGCGAGGGTAGCATGGTTTTTCCCTCGCGAAAACTCAGGTTTTAATTCCAGCAAACAGGCATATCGACCACAGAACACAAGCAATTTACAGATTATGGCGCAATACAGCCTAAGACCTGATGTGCCTAAAACCAATAACAAGAAATGTGGCATACTCGTATAAATAATAAACTCATACAGATGAAGCATGATCCACAATTTTGAATGTCCAGTTCAAGCTCAAACCGACAAAAATTCTTCCCTTGCGTGGTATGTGTTGCCATACTCATCTAACACACCTCTATGGATTAACTAGAAATGAACCGCCTCAATGTAAGTCCATCATTACACTGAAGCATGTAAAGTAAATAAATTTTCTGTTTATACTCCAGCACGACAACCAAGTCAGTAGAAATATCTATCGTATTTGGTAGTCACGGGCTTGAATCCCGGTCCACTCAAGGAATGCGTGCTATGCATTCTCGCTCCTGACCGCTCGGCTAGGCCAGGCCTAGATGTAGTTAATCAATATCCATACTCTCAACAAGATAGAAATGCAACTTTATTATTCATTTTAAACCGAGAAGAATCTCTGACAACGTAGCACGCCATTGGAGAGAGCCAATGATATGTCAATGGATACCAAAGAGAGCTAAATAGAACCAAGGAAAGCCAATCTCAACGAATTTTTCACTTCCTGAAAAGAATTAATCTATTCTGTCATTTAAATATTAATATTACAGGAGCGATATGGTATTTGCTACCTTTAAGCCATTAATAACCAACAATGATTAAGCAGATCCCCTACCTCCATATACAGGGTGATTCACTACTAGTGCGACAAACTTGCAGGAGGTGTAGGGGCACAAAGACGAATCAGAATCACATAGCATTACAGTGTCCGAAATGCTTCGTCATGCGGGAGGTCGCGTGAACAAAGAAGCAAAGAAAAAGAACAGAAACAGCAACTAGTTAGTGTAACAGAAATCATTTTAATGACAAGTTTTACATTGGCAAAAAGCCATGCTACAGAAGGTGTTCCAAAGTTCGACCAGAAGCAGTTACACAGGCTTCACAGCGCCGCTGCATGGAATCCCTAACGTTCTGGAAGATTCCTGGCGTGTCTCGAATCTCCCCGGCAGCTACAGAGATGCCAGCGACGAGGTCTTCACTGAATCAACGGGTCTCGTACACCAATGTCTTAATTTTACCCCAGCAGAAGAAGTCCAGGCATGATAGGTCCGGCGATCTAGCAGGCCAATGAACCAGACCACCATGACCTATCCAATGCTGTCCAAATGTAACGTTTAGGTGTTGGCGGACGTCATTGGTGTAATGTTGGGGAGCCCCATCATGCTGGAACCACATTGAGCGACGCAACGACTGAGGAACATGTGCTTCTTCAATAAGTTCGGGCAGTCTTTGTCGAGTGCTTGCCAGCGTCAGGTCGCATGTTTGTGTGCTCCCAGTTTAGTTACTATGTTCTAGTATCAGCTTCACCAAACTGATCCATATTTGACATCTACGGAATCCGAGAAGTGTAAGCTATACGTCAATCCTTTCCACTTAATTCCACAAGTAACAGGTACAGTGCAATTTCAATTTTAAAATTAATATTAGACGGCCGATAATGTTACTGCTGATTGCCAGAATTCTGGAACAATAGGCTTCCAAGGTTAAAAGTGCTAGTATAGACCCTGCAGTTGAGATAATCCAATCAATTCCCTTAGGAATTTTCCCCCCAAGCCAAAGTATAGATCTACCCTACAAGTATCCTTAGGGGTTGTAAACAATTGTCTGGAAATTTCCATTTGGCCTAACAATGAAGAAATCTAAATCTTCTACCTGCCCACGAAAGGAATGTGCACAATTAAAACGTCTAAGTGACAGGCCAATACGTGCCTCCGGTGTTCAGCCAACTAAATGTAGCTCTAGGGTTTCTAGGAATAACTCCCCGACCAGCACTTTCAGATTTCCGTACAGGAAAACCACAATGAAGAAAACACTTGGAAAAGCAAAGAATACGCGAGATAATATTACAATTATTGGACACCCTGATTCTTCGGACGGCATACCTGAACCGAGGACGCCCGGAGCAGTAACCCACACAGAAGACCATAAACCACGATCTGTTGCGATCTTTGAACCCGGTAGCAAAAACAGAGATAAAAAAAGAAAAAATTCAGAATTTCATGTCAATTGTATTAGCGAGATAAATAATTTTAAAAAATATATATCGGCCAATGGGAAAAAATTAGAAAACTGGGTACAACGTCTCGAGAAAATTGAGGATTTAATATTGCACAGAGAAGGGCATGAAACAAAGGGCATTGAGATGATACTTGAAGGCATTAACAGAATAGCCGATACTCTTGAAACATACCCAAGAACCCCGAATAGCTCAAGAAAAGAAAAGGAAGCCATACTCAAAAGGGAAGTGGGTACTCAAACATCAGATCCTGTCTCTTCCGCGCCCAGTGAGACTGTACCGCAGCAACCTCAGGTGCTGATCAATAATAATAATAATAAACCTGCTTTTGAGGTCTCTAGTCCTCTCGAAGAAATGCTGAGGAATTCTGACTATTTAGAATTTATCAAAAAAATCACACAAAGAAAAACTCCAGATTCCTTATTAAGAGGAGACAGATCCTCTCAGCTAAACAGACTGAATCAGACTACACACCAGTTACCAGCTGCACAAGAAGAAATAACGCATCAGAACACCAAAAGACCAACTAAAGCGGCCGTCAGAGGTTCAGAACTGAACTACAAAAATTCCAAACAGCCCAAATCGAGCTATCTGCAGCAAAACATACAACAGCATTACTTCCGACCAACAATGGACAGTAATGCAACAAATACAACTGATGGTCACAACATGCCGTTTGAAAATAGTTCTAAGAAGACAGTTGAACCAAGAGCATGGAGAATGAAATCAACACCTATCAACAGTAACGTTACTTCCAAGCAAGACAAGACCTTCTTCACCCAAGCAGCTCATAATCGTGATGCAGTTATTGGCTCTAATCCGAACACATTGGGTATCAAAACAGTGCAGCGTAGAGGAAGGAGGGCAAGGCCTACCAGCATTTTTATAAGTCGACTATGCCCGGAAACAACAGTAGAACAAATCGAAAACCTTCTGAAGCAGCTCAACATACCCGGTACCCCCATAAAGGTCCATACCAGGCATCCATCCTATTCCTCTTTCCGGATTAAGATCAAAAGTCCCAATATAGAAAGATATCTAAACACAGATATGTGGCCCGCAGGTCTCTTGGTAATGCCATCGTTTGGCAATCATAATGAACAGCCAGCGGTACAAGCGATCCCGAGACCAAGGACGGACAGTGTGCCTCTCTCTGCATAGCTAGGCAGCGAACCAGACTGCCCCTTCCAACTTACAATCATGCAGATCAATGCACAACACTCTAGATGCGTTGCTGATGAGATCAGGCTCATTGCAACAGAAAATTTATTTGATATAATATGCATTCAGGAACCTTATGTCTCCAAGCACATTTATGGGCAATCTTCCAAAGTTATGGGATATCCCATGACTACAAGAATCATCCAGTCCTCTGCAACAAATCCTAAATCTGCCATCGTCATATTCAACAACAAGCTGGATATCACTGTTATCTCTGGCTTATGTAATCAAAATTCCACCTGTATTTTAGTCTCTACATCAACTTTCTCGTTCTACTTACTGTCACTATATTGTCCACCATCAGCAGATATTAATTTATCACAAAGATATCTAGAACAGGTGTTTGCTATTTTAAATCCCACATATTTAATAATTACAACTGATTCAAACGCAAAATCTTTCTTATGGTTCAGCAGTGTCTTGGACAACAGAGGTAGGATTTTGGAGGAATTTTTATTCACCTACAATTTAAATCTGCACAACTTACCCAACCAACCGCATACCTTCTCAAACGTCCACGGAGAATCAAACATTGATTTAACCATTTCAACGTCCGCCATGTCGTCGAGGATCTCTGATTGGACCATACATACTGACTACACAAACAGTGACCACCGAGCAATCACTTTTAAGGTATCTCTCCTTCCAAATTCTACAGGTCCCCCTCCTTCTCCTCCTCCAAAAGATCTCAGAAGATTTTCTATCAAAACCATCAAATGGCCTTTATTTATGTCTTCAATTCACCAGGATTTTAACGTTGACACTCGCCGGTCTTTGAACCAGTTCAATTCCTCAGAATATGCATTCTATGTACAGGCTGCCTTACTTCGTGCTACAGAACGCTCCGCTAAGAAGAAAATTAGCAAGCATACTACAGTTCCATGGTGGACAGCTGAACTTTCCACTCTGCGCAAAAAAGTACACAAAGCACGCAGAGACTTTCAACGTAGAAGGTACTGGCCTGAACCAGAAGTCACCAGACTAAAAAATATCTATAAAGGCCAGCGGAATGAATACGTAAATACAATTGCTAAACAAAAACTTGCCTCCTGGCAACACTTAGTTCACTCCACAGGAAATTCTGATCCCTGGGGTCTATTATATAAAATTAGCAAAAACAAGTATCACTCTCATGAAGTGTACAACACTGTAGTGAACAACAACACAGAAACCACTAACTGGAATGATTCAGTTAACGCCATCCTGGATCGCTTGCTTCCCCTGGACGATCTCACCACAGAAACTCCAGAACAAATATCTATCAGGAATAGTAACTCAACCTACCACTCCTCATATGCAACAGATCTCTTCACTCTTCCCGAGCTAAAGCTAGCCCTAAGCAAAATAAATATCCATAAATGTCCGGGTTTAGATCTTGTGGAAAATGCTGTAATTATCAAATTTGCTGAAATCTTTCCAGAAATACTTCTAACTATGTACAACAAATGTCTTACTGAGGGGATATTTCCAAATCTCTGGAAGGTAGCTCTGATCAAAATTATTCACAAGCCGGACAAAAATAAATCTGATCCCAAAGCATACAGACCCATCTCTCTTTTGGCAAACCTTGGCAAACTATTTGAAAGACTGTTAGCACCCAGAGTAGCAGATTTAATTGAAGGCCAAAACTTAATGTCTCCATCCCAATTTGGCTTCAAGAAGGGAAAATCCTGTGAAGACGCCTTGGTCTCTTTAGTTAACCACATATCAGCTTCGAGGGCAAAATATGAAATGGCCATATTCATTGACTTCGAGGGAGCTTTCGATTCCTTCTGGTGGGAGAGCGCTCTCAATCGTCTTACCAAAGCCAAGTGCTCTCAGCAACTATTCCAAGTTATTAGAAGCTACTTCCAAAATAGACTCATCCAAGTAATCTCAAAACAGCAATCTCTCTCAAGGACCATCTCAAGAGGATGCCCCCAGGGATCAGTTCTGGGGCCCCTCTTCTGGAACATAGTTCTGGACAGCTGGCTCACGCAAAAACCTGACAATATCTCTGCCTTCGCCTACGCCGATGATTTGGTTCTTCTAATTCCAGGTCGATCACGTCTGCAACTAGAACAATCAGCCAATATAACTCTTTCTCAGCTAATCAAGTGGTCAAGTATACATAAACTGCGAATATCTGCCACAAAAACAAAACTGATGATTTTTAAAGGCAAGTTAGATTACAGAAGACCTCCAAATGTAAAGATAGACGGAAAGCAAATCCCTTTTGTTCCTGAATTAAAACATCTTGGCGTAATTTTAGACGACAGGTTAACCTTCTCCTCTCATATTAATCACCTCGCCTCGAAGATTAAGAAATTCACTGCAGCAGTTATCCGAATTTCCAAATCGGACTGGGGACTAAACAGGAAGACTCTCTTACTATATTATACAGCAGTATTCGTACCAATAACAACATATGCTTCGGGAGTCTGGTTCCATAGAGCCGTTAATGTTAAACTCCGTTCCAAGCTCATATCCATTCAACGGATTATGCTGCTTGCCATGCTCCGGGCCTGCAGGACAGCGTCCTCTGCTGCTCTGCAGGTCCTTGCTGGAGTCTTACCACTAGACCTGCATGTAATTTTCAAAGGACTATGCTATCGTCTAAAGCACGGAGTTCCCGGCGAGATTCTCGGCATCTCATGCAACTTAACTGCTAACATCAAAGACGAGAAACGGAGGATCTGGAATGAACTTATCAGTGTGTGGCAATCACGATGGGATTCCAGTACTACTGGTCAAGTCACCCACTCTTTTGTTCCTGCAGTTACCTTCCCTCTCAACAAGAGCGTCCGCCAATGGTTTTCTCCTAGCCTAACAACATCGTATATACTTACTGGGCACGGCTCCATCAACTCCAAACTATTTAAATTTGCCTTGTCTGACACCAATCTCTGCTTGTGTGGTGCTGAGGAAACCTGGACGCACATTCTGTATCGCTGCAACCTGTACCACGATGACAGAAATACATTACAAGCTGCTGTCAGCAACTTCTCTGAAGGAAATGAAGTGGCGCTGACTGAAAATTCTCAATCGTTCTCAGCTCTACAACAGTTCTGCTCTGCTGTTTTCACTAAAAGAAAGCAACACTTCTCAAGTTTATCAACATATCAACAACAAGGAACCAACCCAACACCTGCAATGTCTATAGCCTCTTGAAACTGATATCGCCTGCCATCTATTCTCTTTTTTTTTTTTTTTTTCTTTTTTTTATTAGCTGGTACCCCAGTTTGGGCAGCTGTGGATACAGGATTAGCTAACACCCATTGGTATATAGCACTACCTTCAGTGGGTGCGGTTTTCGTTCTTCCTAGGATAGGAAAAGACTGCTGTCTTGTGGTTCCTGGGACACAAGTAATACTTCTGATTAATTACGTGATGCGATTTGCTCTGTGAACATGATACATGTTTATCACACCTATAACATTGTAGTTAACACGATTATATGTATATATCACTGTATGTATCATTATATATTGTATCATATATATATCATTGTATATATATATCTATGCATGTACATAGCGGATTTGCCAGTTTCTGGCTAGGGGCCGCTTGCTGTTCTTTGTTAATAAAGAAAAAAAGAAAAAAAATAAGTTCGGGCAGGACTTGCTGTAGAAAGATCAAGTATGCCCTACCGCCCAGACGAGGGGGGCAGAAGGTACGATCCAATGAGGTGGTCTTCAACAATGCCGGCCCAAACATTGACAGAGAAACGGCGTTGAGTTGCACGTGTTCGCGTACCATGGGGGTTCTCCAAAGCCCACAAATGGGCGTTATGTTGATTGAAGGTTCCCTCTCTTGTGAAACTTGCCTCATCCGTGAACAATACGGACGCAGCAAATGCGCTGTCTGCCGCACTCTGTTGAAGAAACCAAGTAGCAAAAGTCCTCCGGAGTGGATAATCCGCAGGCTCCACTGATTGGACGCGTTGCAGATGGTATGAACTCATTTGGTTTGTTGACAGTATATGCGAGGTGCATGTCGGCCAGTTCAACGTTTGAATACTCGTCCATCCTACTGCCTCGGGAACCAGTTCGCAAATGCTGACTTCCAGCGGGATCGCTGTTCACGCGATCTCCCGTTCAACGTCCTCTACCGCATGACGAAGGCATTTCGGACCCTGCAATGCTATGTGATTCCGATTCGTCTTTGTGCCCCCTACACCTCCTGCAAGTTTGTTGCACTGGTAGTGAATCACCTGTATATTGTGGAAAAGCAATTTATAACGAAAAAAAATAAAATAAAATAATAATAATAATAAACAAAATAATTATTATTATACTGACACTACCATTTTAAATCACCAATGCCCGCCCCTAGTGTTATATTATTCTGTGCAATTGATTTCAATTTTCGTAATTATACAGAATTTAAACTGCCAAATCTTAATATAAAATAAAATAATAATAAAAAATTAAAATTATTATTATAAATAAATAAATAACTGGAGCTAAAAAAAAAAATTGAGAGTAACAGAATTCGTAGGCAAGAACTGTGGTCAATACTATTTTATTACATCATTTTTATATGGTTGCTATAAAAAATCTTGCGTTTATTACTATTATGATTATTATTTTATCCTGATAAAATAAAATCGAATTCAAGCGGATATACTGTAAGTACAATAGAACCTCATAAATCCAGAATGTTTTGAGTATTTCTTCCAGGGTATTCGACCGTGCAAGGGCAAAGGGAAAATAGGCTGGCCAGACTTTAAAAAAAAAAAAAAATCTATTTTGGCTGAATAATAGCAACTATTCTTCTGGGGAGATTATGTGGATCAGAGCTATTGTACAATCTAATATACCCCAGAATACTTAACTTCACTTCACCTTCATCACTGTTCCAACCTAAGGTTGGGTCAGGTCACTCAGGTGAGTCAAAGCCTTCCATCTTTTTTTGCCTTCCCAGATCTTGTCTTCTATCATTCTCTCCCACTCAATTCCACATCTTCTCTAATCTGATCTCTCCATCTCTTCCTGGGTCTTCCTCTCGGCCCCTTCTCCATTTTCATCTCAAACATTCTTCTTGGTAATCTGTCTACGTTCATTCTTTTCATGTGTCTAAACCATCGTAAACGTGATGTAATCATCTTCTCCCTTAGACTTTATATTCCCAAATTCATTCTTATATGTATTTCTTATTTTATCTCTTCACGTTTTAGCTAATATAGTCCCTGAATACTTAACTATATTCACAACCTTAAAAAAACAAAAAAAACAAAAAAAAAAAAAAAAAACAGTAATTTTCAAAATCCGAAACGTGCTATGTCCCGGATTTACGAGGTTCTAATGTATTTCGGAAATAAAGATTATAATCGAAAGTAATTAGTCATAAATCCTTGAATTCCTCAGAAAAACAAAATTAATAATAATAATAAATTCTATAATGCATAATTATTTATTTTTAAAATTTGCTGGAAGAGTTCTTTAATTAAAATCTTTATCTCTTTACTTAATTTTTCTTCTTAAATTAATTTCTTTCTTTCTTTAGTTAATTTTTCTCCTTTAATTAATTTCTCATTAACTAATTTCTTTATTTCTGTAATTAAGTGTTCCACATTCATATTCGAAACACGATTTCTATATAAATGAACAATGGCGACTTTGCACATGCGCAGACAATCCGATCTCTCATAATCCAACATATTATTATTATTATTATTATTATTATTATTATTTTGGCATTAAAGTCACCGAGGATGACCGTCATGTCGTGCTTCTTCAGCGACTTTAAAGTGTTGCTTAGCTTGTCGTAGAACAATTCAATTTCTTGAAGCTGTACTTGTCGTCTGTTGGCGGTGTTCTTCAGTTTCTCCAGGTCGATTCTTTTTGTTGTGCTTGTGCGTTTGACTGCTCGTAATTTGAGACGTAGTGTTGCTGTTACTGGGTTATGGTCTGATGATATGTCAGCTCCGGGGTAAGTTTTTGCATTGAGGACACTTGACTTATATCTGATGTTGATTAAGATGTAGTCAATTTGATTCCTGACGATATTGTTGTCAGAGTCTTGTGGTGAGGTCCAGGTGTATAGTCGTCGAGGTGGTAGTTTGAACCAAGTGTTGGCAATGCTAAATTTTTCTTCTTGGCAGAACTGGACGAGTCTGTCGCCTCGTTCATTCCGTGTCCCCAAGCCATGTTCTCCGACTATGTTTGAATGGGGCAGGGGTGCTAAGAATCTCCGAGCTTGCGTCGAAGAATTTTCTGAAACTAGCTACATGGAACGTTAGAAGCCTACTACAACCAGGAAAACTAGCCAATGCTTTACAAGAAATGGAACGCATTAACATCAACATACTTGGGTTAAGTGAAACCAAATGGCCTGGAACAAAGAAGTTTATATCAAACGACCACCACGTCTTCTGTTCCGGAGGAGAAGAGAACACCAAGCAGACGTACGGCGTCGCTTTCGTTGTCCACAAACAACTGGCCAAGCACCCCTGCCCCAATATCGGAACGAATCGCACTACTACAGCTAGCAGGCAACAAGATCAACCTGAATGTGCTCCAGGTCTACGCACCAACAGCGGACCAAGACGATCAAGAAATTGAATTGTTCTACGACAAGCTAAGCAACACTTTAAAGTCGCTGAAGAAGCACGACATGACGGTCATCCTCGGTGACTTTAATGCCAAAATCGGTCAAGGAAAGCTACAAAACATAGTCGGAGAACATGGCTTGGGGACACGGAATGAACGAGGCGACAGACTCGTCCAGTTCTGCCAAGAAGAAAAATTTAGCATTGCCAACACTTGGTTCAAACTACCACCTCGACGACTATACACCTGGACCTCACCACAAGACTCTGACAACAATATCGTCAGGAATCAAATTGACTACATCTTAATCAACATCAGATATAAGTCAAGTGTCCTCAATGCAAAAACTTACCCCGGAGCTGACATATCATCAGACCATAACCCAGTAACAGCAACACTACGTCTCAAATTACGAGCAGTCAAACGCACAAGCACAACAAAAAGAATCGACCTGGAGAAACTGAAGAACACCGCCAACAGACGACAAGTACAGCTTCATCTCAACACTACAATCCGATCGATCGAAGCAGTAACAACAGACGTGCAAGCATTCGGGCGTTCACTCAAACAGTGCATCAATGAAACAGCAGAAACCCTGCTAGGACATCAGGCGTCGAAAAAGAAACAACGGTGGATGACCCAGCACATACTAGACCTAATGGATGAACGGAGAATATTCAAAAACAACAACAACCGGGAAAAATACAAAGAAATACAACAAAAGATCAAACAGGAAATCCGGAAGGCGAAGGAAAAATGGATGGAAGATCAGTGTGCAGAAATCGAAGACCTAATCAAGAAAAATGACAACTATAACCTGCACAAGAAGCTTAAAGAAGCTGGAAACATCTACAAACCGGCTCCTATCCCAAGTTTATATACGGACAACAATCAACCTATACTAAGCAAACAAGCCAAACTCGACACCTGGAAGAGCTATATATACAATCTGTTCGGCACCAACAGAAAACCGGCAGAAACGCAACAACAAACACAGGAAGACAATCTCCACATATTAACATCTGAAGTGGAACATGCCATCCGAATAACAAAGCCAGGCAAGGCCTGTGGACCTGATCAGATTCATGTGGAACTGCTGAAACAACTAGACTACAGCAACATCCAACAACTAACGAAATGGTTCAATCAAATCTACAACAACAACGACATTCCATCCGAATGGCTCCAATCCATCTTTGTGGCCCTACCAAAAAAGGCTACCAGCCGGAAATGCGAAGACTTCAGGCTGATCAGTCTAATGAGCCAGGTGCTAAAAGTCTTCCTCAAGGTGATTCAGCAAAGGATAAGATGTAAGTGCGAAAGTGCACTAGGAAACACACAGTTCGGATTCTGCAGGGGACTAGGCACCAGAGAAGCAATTTTCTGTTTACAAATATTGCTACAAAGGTGCTATGAACATCAAAAAGACGTGTATATATGTTTTATTGACTACGAGAAAGCCTTCGATTCAGTAGACCACGACCGCCTAATTGACCGACTGAGAAAACTTGGGCTTGAAAACAATGATATCAACTTTATTACAACTCTCTACTGGAATCAAACAGCCCGGCTTAGCTATGACAACGATCTGACAGACCCAATTCCAATAAAAAAAGGCGTCCGGCAAGGCTGTCCATTATCTCCCATTCTTTTTAACATCTATTCGGAAATGATCTTCGACAAAACACTGGCTGACAAGAACATCGGCATAAAAGTTAACGGACACTACATCAATAACTTAAGATATGCCGATGACACAGCACTAATAGCGGATTCAGAACAAGATTTACAGACCATCTTGAACGAAGTGGACATAGAAAGCCAAGCATGGGGGCTACGAATCAACAAAAAGAAAACAAAGGTGATGAAGGTCAGCAGGACTGCAAGCAAAATCACGATCAAACTAAACAACGAAAAATTAGAGCAAATACACCGCTTCAAGTATCTCGGAGTGCTCATTGATGACCAGCTGAACCATGAGGCCGAAATCAAAAGCAGAATTGAACAAGCCAGGCAGGCATTCACCAAATGGAGAACCCTCCTCACCGACAGAAGCTTGAACATCGTGCTCAAATTACGCACATTGAAATGCTACATCTGGCCAATACTGCTCTACGGTGTAGAAACCTGGACTCTAACATCAGCTACTACAAAAAAGCTCCAGGCCTTCGAAATGTGGCTCTACCGAAGAATGCTGAAAATTCCGTGGACAGCCAAGATAACCAACGCACAGGTCCTGCAGGACATGCACACGGAACGGGACCTGCTCAAAACCATCATCAGCAGGAAATGCAAATACCTAGGTCACATCGCTAGGAACCAACAAAAATATCACCTACTACCACTCATCCTGGAGGGAAAGATCGAAGGCAAGAAACGCCCAGGCAGACCGAAAATGGCATGGCTAGATAACATCAACACCTGGCTTCACATGACAACAGCACAAATTCTACACGCAGCGCTAGACAGAGAACAATATCAAAACGAAGTCGCAAACGCCATTCGGCAGCATTAAAGAAGAAGAAGATTATTAGTTAGGCAATCTTTCTGTAATATAGTTCGTGAATAAAGTATGGGAGTAAAATAAACTCTGTAAATCACTTATTTTCTACACAATATATTATTATATATATTACTCAACCACGTAAATCTTAAATTTGCTCAATGGTGGCTATAATTTAAAACATGCAACTAAATCAAACACGCACATTTACCGTTCTGTTGTAGTGGTAGTAAGAACAGTTATTTCCTTCTAAATCATACGGTGTCATTTTTAATATACTAAATAGTAATGGAAGATGTCGCCATATGATACAACCACCTTTCAAGGCAAGCCACATTTCAAAAGCATTTCGTAAAGGAGCACGTGCATCTCCAAGGTTACAACCGAAGGAATCGTCTGAATTCTTGCGAACTATTTTTTACTATCAGATCAATCCGCAAAGTTATTTATTTTTAATAAATTATACTTAAAAATAAGAATATCACACGAGTAAATTAATGTCATCCAAAGTATTAATAAATAATTAGTAGAAAGAAATAAATAGATGGAAGAACGTCTTTTAATGGTAAGAGATTATTAAATAGATAAACGATTAAATTACCTGACGGATAAAAGTCTGTGTCTTGAGGAAGTGAGCTGCTGACCTAGACAAAAATTGAAAGGACCTTTTTTTTAAATTTGAAGAAAATAAAAAATATTGTATTAATTTGTAAAATAATAATGCATATTAAAAAGTTATTTGACATGAAAACAATTATATTTTCTATCGATAGATGGCACTAGTATAAAGTGAACACTTTCGTTCTTAACAAAACTATCGTCTGCAATTACATGTAATAGATTTTTCAAAAAATATCAAAATAATTTTTAAAAAAGTAAATAATATTATTTAAAGATACAACAAATTCCAGATAGGTGTTATATTAATGTGGCCGCGATTTAGAGTGGGCTGCCACTCTAACATTTTCTAAAATTTTTCAAGTCAGCTTATTAGATAAAGAAATTTATCTAGTCCAGAAATTGATCTGATCTATGGAATTATTCTAGTAAATGGAATTATGATCTTTATACTGTACTTTCCCAAACCCCTTTGCAGATTAATAAGATAGTTATAGAAATACAGTACTTCTATTTTTATGTTTCGACAACCTTGGCGATAATGTTTAAGTTGTTATTAAGACCTATTTCGAAATCTTTTCAGACAGTAGAAGAACGATGGGGCTCATTCATAAAACTCATAATTTCCAGCCATAATGAGGTCACACTACTGAAGTATGTGAGCTGGTTAACAGGTGAACTCACCTGTTAACCAGCTGATTACGACAAGTAACCTTGTCGTAATCAGCTCGTAAATTCTCATACGCTTTCCGGGTAAAAAAAATATACTGTGCTCCCACTTTATTAGGTACACCCCTGCTGTGCACACAAATAGTTTGTCCCACAACGTTGCAAGTCACATGACCACAGTTGTGGATATAAATGCAGCAGAACAAACTTTCTAGTATCGGTTAAGCATACAGACCGCAGCAAGAATGGGGAAAAGGAGTGATCTAACGGACTTCGAACGTGGCATGGTAGTAGGTGCAAGACGTGCTGGACAAAGCATCTCTGAAACGGCAGTTCTCCTGACTTTTCACGCACCACAGTTTCAAGGGTGTATCGAGAATGGTGCAACGAACAGAAAACATCCCATCTCCGCGTTGCTTTCATTGTAGGTGTGCCAGTTCACTGGAAAGGCCAGAGATTTAAAAGTGCGTGGATATTGTACATGCATAGTGTTATGTACCGTTGTTCTTCTGGCCATTTAGCCGCTGGACCCCTGCTGAGGCCCAACGTTGCCCACACTCAGCCCCGTGGAGGCAGGCCAGGTATACCAGCATTATAATTATTTACTCTGGCAGGTCTTGCCACCTAATTTCCTGAGATTTCAGTGGGTAGGACCTAACAAAAAAATAAATAATAAATACATTTTTTTATTTATCAAAAAAAAAAATTCTTTTTTTTTTTTGACCTTTCGCGTGGGGGGGGGGCGGATTGTAAGAGCGCTAGGATTTGAAAGGCCGAAACTATTGGCAAACAGTAATTTGGACGTGTAGGGCAATCGCTTGTGTACAGATAGAGTAGGGGAGGGAGACTAAAGACTGGGGGGGAGAGACAGAAATATGGAGTCAATAGGGAAGGCGACCCCAATAGGTGTCAGTGGAGCATGCCCATGCCCCACCAGGAGGAAAAATGGGGTGGCGAGGAAGGGAGGAGACAAGAGGGCAAGCACCTTCCCCCCCCTGCCAGGGAAGTGGAGTGGAAAGAAAGCCAGGAAAGAGTGCCCAGCTCGGTCGCCAATTGGCGCACTGGCAGCAAATCTGCTGTTCAAGGTGGGGAAAAATATATGGGTCCAACGAAGCAGTGGGAACCAGTGCCCCGATGTCATTCATGGGCTATGTGTCCATCCAGATAGGTTGAGGTCAGACACGTTTATGGGTTATATACCCGACCAGGGTAGTGTCTCTTTTTCATCCCGGATGGGTCTGGTCCGTTGATCCTGTTTCCATCATCAGGGAGAGCGCTCCAGTGCCTTTTCCATCCAGTGAGCCCATCGTTTCTGTGGTGTGCGTACTCTTCAAGTAGGTTGGTAGGGTCAGACAATTTAGGTTTCAATGCTGGTGTATTTGCTCATAGTCCGGTTTTGTCGAAGTTTAATGTCTGATACAAGGCATACATGTGCCATATATGTGCCCTTAGTTCCTGATCGCAGAACAGGTTCTTCTTCTGGCAAAGAGTTCCTGTGCAAATCTGGTGAGGTTCTTATATTCTTCGCTTGTGTCCAAGAGATGATGCTCCTGGCCTCGCGGCACGTAGGTCAATCTTATTATTAGATTTCCACGTAGGTCCTCGTAGTTTGTACATTCGTGCATGAGGTGGGTCCAGCTTTTCGGTTCGCCACATGAACAGTTGGGGTCTTGAAGGAGGCCCAGAGATGTTAGTTTCTCGTTGAAGGGGCCGTGACCCGTCAATAAGTAGGTGGCATATAGGCCTGGGTGGAACCATACAGGTAGTTTCGGGTAAAACCTGTCTACATCAGGTATGAAGCGTCGTGTCACCTCCCCTTTGGTTGAGTCTGTCCACCTGTTTTGCCATTCCTGTTTTAAGTGTGCCAAGAGCTGAGCCTTTTCCATTTTTATATTGTTTGTGGGTTCAATCGTAAAGCCCGAGTAGGTCACAGAGATTCCTTTTGATATGTAGTATGCTAGTCCGCATCTGGCCACTTCGAGTTGATGAGAGAGGTCAGAGGAGGATGGCTAGAATTGTGCAAGCACACAGACGGGCCACAATGTCGCACATCACATCAGAATACAACCTTGGTGCGCAGAACAAAATATCGCAACGGACCACTAGTCGCACTTTGTTCGCGAATGGGCTACAATAGCCGACGGCCACATCGCGTACCTTTGTTATCAATGAAGAACAAGAGAGCACGCCTCCTGTGGGCAGAGCAACACCAGCACTGGACTATCGAGGATTGGAAAACAGTTGCTTGGTCTGACGAGTCGAAGTTCCTGATGCATCATGTTGATGGAAGGCTGAGAATTAGGCGAAAACAACATGAATCCATGTACCCGTCATGTCTGACGACTACTGAGCAAGGTGGTGGTGGTGGGGGCAGTGTTATGATGTGGGGAATATATTCTTGGCACACGTTGGGTCCATTGATACCCATAGATTCACGTCTGAATGCCACATCGTATCTAAACATCGTTGCTGACCAAGTGCATCCGTTCATGTTGACAGTTTATCCTCAGTCAGATGGTTACTTCCAGCAGGATAAGGCGCCTCCGTAGCCAGGTGGGCAGGAGCAGCAGTGCGTAGCACACGCTTCTTGATTATACCGGGGTTCAAGCCCGTGACCACCAAATACGGAGGATGTGGAAAGGTTAGGGAATGACCACCGCATATCCCCGGAGCAATATGGCCTTAGTTGCTAATGCTCCTAAAAACCAAAATAACAACAACAACAACCAGCAGGATAATGCGACGGTGCGCAAAGCCCGAATCACTATGGAATGGTTCCAGGAACATGACAATGACTTTTCTTTGCTGCAATGGCCCGCTCAGTCTGCGGATCTCAATCCTATTGAACATCTTTGGGATGAGCTGGAAAGAGCTGTTCGCTGCAGGCTTACACCTACTTCGAATCTCAAGGAACTGCGTGACACACTCATGTCTGTATGATACTCCATTCCTGCACAACGTTTTCAGCATCTTGTTCAATCCATGCCTAGACGAATTCAGGCTGTTTTGAAGGCTAAAGGAGGCTCAACATGCTACTAGGTAGGTGTATCTAATAAAGTGGCTGCACAGTGTGTATATATATATATATATATATATATATATATATATATATATGAATACTAGAAAATGAACCTCAGTGTTCTGTAGGAGTTCCGCATCAGTGAAAAACAGTTTGAAATTGATTCATTCATTGAACTGGTGGCCGAACTGTATCTAATGTAATTTTAAGTCAATGCTGTGCTACACAGTTATTCTGTTCACTGTTTTCCAACGGAGAAGACGTTGGATTAGATTAATACTCACATATTAGGGTTATTTATTAAGGTTACTTGTTACTCACTGTATGTTGTGTTGTATTTTTTTTCTTTTCTTTTTTTATTTGTTTTTTATTTTTATTTGTTTGTTTGTTTGGACAAGGGGTTGTTGGATAGTTCTCCCAGCGTCCGAATTTTTATTATTATTTTTTTAATCTTTAATTTATTATTATTATTTTTTTAATCTTTAATTTATTATTATTATTATTTATTTATTTATTATTTTTTTTTTTGCGTGAACAATCCAACAACCCCATGTAGGACATGGGTTTGTTGGATTGTTCCCCCCGTGTCTATTTTTTTACATATTTCATTTTATTATTAATTAATTTATTTATTTTATTTTATTTTATTATTTTTTATTTATTATATATATATATATATATATATATATATATATTGTTGTTTATTTATTTATTTTTTTTCTTATTTTAGTTTATTATTATTTTATTTTATTTATTATTTTATTTTATTTATTATTTTTTTTATTTGCTGGCTCCCGGGTTTGGGTAGCCTAGGGACTGGATCGCTGGCACCCACCGGTGTAGCACTACTTCCAGTGGGTGCAGGACTTCAGTGCATGAGGCACTGTCAGAATGGTGGACTCAGGCCCGGTTCTATGTGCCTGGGGACGGCCATCAGAGGGGAATGTCCGGGTACCGGCTGCTTCCCGGTGGCGCAGAGCCTCTTCCATACAGGCCCGTCTTGCAGAAGTTCCGCGTAAATTCAACTTTTCAGGTGGAGATAGACGGAAGTCTAGGTGCCACCGTAGACATGATAATAATAATACACAGTTATTCTACCCTCGTATTAAGGCTAACATGTGATGGACCTATTTGCCTCATACAGTTGTCTCCACACTCTAGCTTGCCGTCTACATAAAAGAGAGTAAATAGGGATTCATAAGACTACAATACTCGTTTCCAATCCTCCTCGGTCCAATCGCATCAAATCATTATTAATTTTTTTTATTTATTATTTATTATTTATTAAATTTTAATAATAAATTATTATTAAAATTTAAAAAATATATAGTATTGTGTCCTCGCAGTAGCGCAATTATAGTTTTCACAGCGTAGCTGAATTACTCGGTCTCACGCGTCGATTTTCTGTTTGCTGGAAGAAAAATCCGAGTTTCCGTGGGAAAAAAATCATGCTATCCTCGCTTGAGACCGACTAACTCAGCCACGTTGTTAAAAAGGCCCATAAAAATTCCTCTGTCGTCGACGGGATTCGAACTCAGGTCTTTTCCACGCGGTGCAGGAAGACGGTGATCCTACCAACGGTGCTATCCGCGAGGTTGGTTTTAGTTAGTGGAGGATCCTAGAATCGTACACCAACAAAAGTATTCTGAATAATATTATGAATAAGTAAAGGAATGGAGCTGTATTTTAATGCAGGTGTTGAAACAGTTTGATAAAAAAAATGCTTCAGGGTGGTTGTGTGTCTTATATGCACCAAAGCAATTTAGGCTACGAAGTGTCGTATACGACGTCTGTAATTGAATGTATTCTTCGGTCAGTTTAGTGTTTGTTGGACGAAAATACAGATTTTCTAAAATAAAAAACCCATCAGCCTTCTCCTGAGACCGACTAACTCAGCCCTTGTGAAAAAAGTTCATGAAAATTCTTGTCTTTCGTCAATGACAGATTTCGCTGTGTTGTATTTTTATATGTTGCTGTCTTGAAGAAGTTATTTTATATCCAGCAACAGGCTTGGACTTTTTTCTCACTTTAGAAACGAAATTATTATTCGGGAATCGACTAAAAAATAATTAATATCGTTTTTCAGTCGAACAATAACACAACAGGGCAAGTTATTTATTCAATAAAAACTCAAGGCGTATTGCAGCTCTTTCGGGTCTTACTAGACCCTTATTAGATTCGACATTAAACTGTTAACAGAGACAGCCTGAGGAGGGGCCCAGTGACATCCGGGACAGTTGTAAAATTGGTGCCTTAAGTTTTTAATGAATAAAGGATTCGTCATCTTGATGATGTCATTTGATTAAAAAAGGTGTCGATTCGTGACATTTTAAAGTGAGCACTGGCCCAAATCTGTCACTGGAAAGGACAAAGATTTCAGACCAGTGCATATATCACCCCAGGGTCTCACATCTGGTGAGTATGGGCTTGGCACACCCAGGGTCCTGAGCTAGATATCATTATTCTTCTCTTTCTTGAGATTCCCTTCTAATTCTCTCTCTCTCTCTCTCTCTCTCTCTCTCTCTCTCAGTGTAACTCAGAATTTGCACCATATGGCTAGTAATAATAATAATATATAACGCAGCTAAGCGTTTATTATCGATATTGACAACAGTCAATACATTAATGGCATAAAAAATTTAGACAGAAAGTTACATTTTAAAATTATTAGAGATCTTGGTTCATGAACAAAATCACGCGGTAGAAATTGTCTAAGATCAAAAACTCTTCTTTAGAAATCACTTATGACTTCCAAATAAGAATTCTTGAGAGTGTGGCATTGGATACCTCTAACACCTCTATGCTGAGGTATTTAAGGCGTTATAGATTGACATGTGACCATATCGTATGATTATCTTCTTTGTAAATATTTCTTTTGTACCTTGGCAATGTAAATCGGTAGGGTTTCTAATATTTTGGTTGAAAAAAAAAAAAAAAAAAGTCACGCCAGGGTCAGTCGTAATATTAATCCAACTACCCAAGTGTTATGATTGTGAATTGCCTGTGTTCTCTAGTCGATTTTCCTGTTTTTCTGGGTGAAACACCATAATTTCCGGGGGTGGGAACCTTGCTATCTACGCCTGAGCCGACTAACTCAGCCACGGAGTGAAAAGAAGCCCTGAGGTTATTGAGTTGTGCTCCCGCGCAGACTTTTCGTTGAGTATAATTTGTGTGTGTAATTGATTATAAAAAGGTTCCCCAGAAAACTAAACTCCCAATATAATACAATTATATTATTGTAAAACAAACCGCTGGATAACCCAACGAACAACATTATATAAATCTAACTGTTTGGTTATCACCGACCCTCTGATCATAGTTTTTTTAACTAAGTATTTTAAGGATTAGTAATATTTTACTAAGTTTATTTACCTCTCCATTTAGCAAAGACAACCTGTTACGTATGAGTTGATCTTGTTCCACGCCATTGATAATACAGTTATTTTCGGGTTAGAGGTCGTCTCTCCACTTGACTGGTTTTACACCTTGATTTTATAGAAATAGTTCGATGATCAAACGCACTGTTGGTGAAGAGGGAAAAAACTTCATAGAGTTTTGCATTCCGTCATGTAAGCCTGGCTGAAGACAGTGTGGTAAATGACCCTTTGTGAACATATTAACGCCCCTTTCGCTACTGTAAGGTCGGCTTCTGGTAAACCGTGTCGTTAGCAGATGATAGCGGAACATGAACAGCCTGCTAGCGAGGTCAGCACATGAACATATTTCGGTATCACTAACTTCCTGTTGGTTTCTAGCCTGGATTCGCATCACATGCAGGGCATAGCCAATCTTCAGACTGGTCAAAATGTATTCCATAATTAGATACGTATAAGTAACTTGTTTGAAACATCTTCATAAAAAAAGTAAATAACTGAGTAAGTGAATTCTAATAATACCAGCAAAATTTAGCCTCTACAGTCATCCAAAAAATTATAAAAGTAAAATTGGAAATTTTGAGTCCTAATTGCTTTGATTCAGCATTCCAAACGACCTATCGTCTGCGAGTGAGAATACAGTAATTTTAAGCTAATTAATTTTACTAAATTAGTTAAATTAAATTTTACTAAATCACAATTACTTTGTAATTTTAATATAGTAAAACTTCAAATCATAAATTTTATTTATTTTTATTATTTATTCAGTTGTAAACATAAGTTTATTTCCAGAGTAATAATAAAATAAAAAAAAAACAACATTATATGGAATGATAAGGAATGAGTGAGAGGGCGCTTCCGTAGCCAAATTGGCACTATTGACTGAAATGAACTATCGAGTAATCAGTGAATTGTTACTAAGGACAATCGACTAATTATTCTTTTTGTTGTGATTATGTATATTTAAAAAAATAATAAATAAATAAAAACGTGCATATAATGTTTAAAATGGTTATAAATATTCCTTTTTATAATATGTGTACATATTTTGTTTCTACTACTATGGCTGTGTGTTATATGCAGTAACAAGGAACTCTCTCAGTATCTGGAATATCACAGTTCCGAACTATTGAGCTTGTGTATCACAAGCTGGATAGTTCGGAACAATCGAATAAGGTAATCAGTTCTTTTCCTCATGTGCATTAAACCACATTCCATTAACCGGAAATCCAGTCTTGCTAATGATACTGCACAACATCCCACTTTCCAGTTCGATAAGTCTATCTCTACTCAGACTTCAACTACAAAAAAGTCCTCCTCCTTGTATCATTTATCTTTATTAATGAGATACTTATTCCTAGAAAGTCCACCACCAGTTTCTTAAAATGCTGATCTCCAGTGGGAGAAAAAAAATTGTCATAGGTGGCTTACCCAAGAACAATCTCATCATATTATAGCTGTAAATTGTGTGTGTTCTCTGGTCGGTTTGCCTGTTTTGTTGAACGAACTATTAGAGTATCGCTGAAGAAGAAAACTTTTGATATCCTCACCTGAGACAGACTACCTCGGCTTCGGAGTGAACAAATCCCGTAAAAATCCTTCCCCATCATTGACGGGATTCGAACATGGGTCTTTTTCACCAGGTGTAGGGAGGACGGTGATTATACTAACTTTGCAACCCACGAAGAACTCAGTCTGTCTAAATTCATTCCTAAAATCTAATCATGTCTTATTTCTCGAGGTCAAAACAATAATAGTCCGCTGTTTCCGTGTTTATCAACAACATTCAGATTTACAGACAAAATTATTTATTTTTACTTAGGATAACCTTGAGCTCTGGCCTTGCTTGGCAAGCAAGATTTGAGATACGCATAAGCAGATCACGAATGATGCTACCTGTGCATCGAAGAAATTTGATTTCCTCTTCAGCTCTCAGCGTTACTTTTCTTTTAAACAGCTACTGACTGTATAAATTACAAATCCGCCCTACACTGGTATATTGATCTAGGATTGTGCTTTCAAAACCGATGTCAAGCTCCTAGACTCCATCTAAAAAAGAGTAATCAGTAATGATCAATGTTGTTGTTTTAGTAGCATCAGCGACTAAGGCCATATTGCTTCATGTATACTGTCTATAAATTGCTCTGAGGTCGATTTTCTGTTGGCTTGAAGAAAAACTCGAGTTTCCGGGATGAAAAACCATCCTATCTTCGCCTGATATCGACAAACTCAGCCATTGTGGAAAAGGCCCATAAAACTTCCTTCCATCATCGACGGTACTCGAACTGATGCGAGGAGGTCGGCGATCCTACCAACTGTGCTACCCACGAGGGCGTAATTATCAATCTCCCTTACAAAGTTCATATTCTCCCCATCACACAATCTATTTCCGTAGCCACTATTCTGAATTAGTTTGTAATTCCACCTGTGTCTTGCAAGAGAGTCTGAACACGTTTCTGAACTACTGTCAAAATCCATTCACTGCCGAACCCCAAACTCACAAAACTAACCTTTTCTCTGCCTAACTTATTCCTTCTACTTTATTCTTTGGAACAAACTTCCTTCGTATGTATTCCCTGAAAAGTATAATGTACAGATTTTCTAGTCCAACTAAAACATGTTCAATATTAGTTCGCTGAATCTAGAATTTCTATTTCTTTTTTCTTTAATTTTTTTGAAAGCTTGCAAAATCCAGTATATAAGTCAATTAATTTCTAAAGCTTTTAAGACACACCCATGCCCCGACCATGAAAAAAGGCTGCCAGTTATGGTATTTCTCCCCTCCCCCCCTGAAATACCATTGCACAGTCCTGCCTATAGTTGCTGTCTTCTTCATAAAAACAGACAGATCCTTATAACGCTCGCTGTTGACAAAAGCAATTCAAGCCTCGATGTACTTTGGGTGTCAACTGTAAAATAAGATCTTGGACAAGGTTCCTCTCATCACTGAAGGATTTCGAACTCTGGCCTTTTCCTCATGGAGCAAGAGTCACTACCAGCTAAGGTCCAATACAGTAGTCCTGTTTCATCCTATGATTCATTTTATTCTTGTTTGAGAAACCAAGCAATAGCGGAAAATCATCTGAAACGTGGAACAGAATACACGGTATAATAACGAAAAGTGGGACGAGTGCGTGCTGCTTGCACGTGCTGACTAATTCTTAAGGCTAACGAACTACTTCGTCACAATACGCACTCAGTCAGAACAAGTGTAGACAAACCAGCAGAAGCTAATTATTGAAAAGCCAGTACTCAACTAAGCGCATAAAGATAGTTAGATTGGCACGAAGAATCAGTTTTATTTTCTCTTTCCCATTTCCATAATTATATACATATACCGAATCCTGGAACAGCCCGACTAATTAAGAACAGCAAAGCAGAAACTGAAACAAGAACATATTAAGGTCAGACATTTCCACATCCTGTCTGGATTGGAGGTTGAAAATGGCACCAACTCACAAAGTGAAAACCTTATTTATTTCATCAACAAAATTATGAGCGTTCTGCTTATTTGACTTTGAACTTAGAATAATTTCCACATTCGTTTTTGCAACCATATTATCCTCCTGGACAGTACGTCTTCTTAAGCAAGACGTTTTTTATCCCGAAACGTTGCCAAGGCTAACATTTCCTCCTTTTGCCGTATTTTTTGCTCTCTCCATTAAAAATAGGTTTCATTTTTCCTCCTAGTAATTGCTAGTAACATAGTTGACTGTTTTATTATGTCGAAGGAGTGATTTCAGTCTTACTGGGGTGGTTTTAAAGCTTCAGGCTATCGGTCGACCTGGGGTCGTATTGTAGCTCAGCATGGTGACCCAGTTCTCAGATGCGAAGAGTAAGTCGTCTGACGTTGGAACATACGTCACGTGTGCACTCATGCGCACTACGTCTACAGGGTGTGATCTTACGATGTGGTCAGAATAAGGAAGGGAATTCATTTTCAGACATCGCGATAATAAAGATGGTATACACTCTGTGCGGTCATCTTCCTATTTCAGTGGTTCCCTCATAAGAAAGGAACTTCCTTGTCATATGGAGGAATTAAATGTTCATCCCTCCGTGATCTTTCCATCCCCTTAAGACTGCAAAATGCTACAGACGTAATCAGACTGACTGTCCAATAGATGTTATAACGGTGGCGTGCCGAGCGTGACAAATAGTTTTCTTCGTGAGAAATTGAAATCCTCTCTACCAGGAGGTGAATTAAAAACGTGGGGTCAGCTGTGGTGTGTGAGTAGGCTTAGGAGATCTGCAGCTATACAATCGTGATATGACATTTTCATTAGATATACAGAGCACGTCTGATGGAAGGGGGAGGAGGAATTGTAGGTTCACGACTTTTCGTATGTCTCCATAACTCATCAAAGAATGAGTTATGGAGAATGGAACATTTGAAATCCTAAGAAACAAGGTTCGCTCTTTTTTGGAAACATAGTGGGTGAGAATGAGAGACAATGAGTGAGGGTGAGAATTTTGTTTTCGTGAACAAATTTGTATTTTGTGCAAGCCGAAAAACTCAGGGAAAAACTCAAGAGAAAACTCCCTCTGTTTGAGACCAAATAACGTGTCTCTATTGAAGAGACTTTTAAGAGTTCCTCCAGTTTTCGACGGACAATTGAACAAATTCTCAGAACTCTCCAAATCTATGATACGATTAGTGGCGAATCTACCACCCTCGTGATTAGCACAGTTGGTAGAACCGCCATCACTCCACACCGAGTGAAAAAGATCCAAGTTCGAGTCCCTTCGGTTAAGTAAGGAATTTTTTTAACAACGTGGCTGGGTTAGGCGGTCTCAGGCGAGGGTAGTATGGTTTTTCTTCTGGAAACTCGGGTTTTTCGTCTAGCAAACAGAAAATCGATCACAAAACATACCCAATTTACAGATTATACACGGAGCAATATGGTCTTAGTAGCCGATGCTCCAAAAACCCGACAACAGCAAGCCTATCATATTGCCACAGCGGACACTGCTGTAGAGTATTGTGTCTCACAGTGCTCTATAGCAGTGCCAAACTAATTCTTCTTTGATGTGGAAAAGCCCATAAAGGATCCTCGTGTCATTGGTTAGATTCGAATCCAGGACTTTTCCAGCCAGTGTGGGTAGGACGATGTTAATAATTACTGTGCTACCAGCGCAGACTGAACAGAAAGGACATTCAGCACAGGAGGGACAGGGGTTAGTTAAGAAGCACACTAAATCTAAGGCAGTGGATCCAGTCGATGGGTGGACAGTGCAATGTTGAGTCAGTTTGGTGTGACATAAGCATCGGGAAAACAAAAAATGAGAGTAAGAGTATGTTATAGGCCTAATATCTCTGATGAGTTTAACAAATAGCAATACGGAGAAATAGAGTGGGCATTAAATCAGAATGTCGTAAAATGGAGGATTTTAACTTTACAAATATCTGGAATTTGCGGATTGGACACTAACACAGTAGCAAGGCTTTTGTGGATTTATTGCATGATTGTTTTCTACAGCAGAATGTTAAAGAGGATCTCCTTAAATTGCCGTTAAGGTTAAAGGAAGGGCTTTTGCTTTCATAATGGTGACTACAGTGGCCTCAGAGAGTTTTTGAATTCCTTTCGTGGAACTAAATGATGGTGTTACCAACAGTAATTTTTAAATGGAAAGCATTCGGGGAGGTAATCGTAGAAGGTACTAGACTTTTCATACCAACTGAGAAATACTGTTCAAGGCTTTAACTAATGAGGCTCTTGGCAGAGGAGTAAAATTCATGGATGCATCTAAATTATCAGGTAATATATATGCATACAGTAGCTATAAAGTAGTCTGCAATCAAGTCACAAAGGAGGTTAGGCAAGTTAAGGCATCTTCATTCATATAGGAATTCTTTAGGGAAAGGAATGCCGGAATTTTATCAAATTCTAAATGGGACCTAAATGATTTGTGATAAAGTGAAATGAAAATGGAAGATAAATTTAACATAAAACGGGCATCTTGGGATCTGTCCAATTATATTATGGGAGGCCTCAACGGAGATAAGCAAACCCTTAGACATAATTACGAGATCATCCTTGGAATCTGGTGAGGTCACTATGGACTGCAGATGTATCCTCATGTATCCCCAATTCACAAAGGGGGATCAAAAGTTGGTATGAGTAATTAAAGATCTGTTATCTTGACTTCTGTTCCAGGTTAGATAATGGAGTCATTGGTTAAAGAAATAATGCAGGACCTTCTGAACAGGAATGCAATTATACTGCAGCCATAGCATGGATTTGTGAAAGGGCGATCTTGTTTGATCAATTTGATTTAATGCAATGACGGAGTAACAAAGAACTGGATGCGAAAAATAATTTTGATTCATATACTTGGATTTCAGGAAATCTTTTGATAGTGTTACACATGAAAGACAGCTGTAAAAAACGAAGCAGGTGGCATTAAGGGAAAGTTACTGCTATAGATAAAGGGAAATTTGAATGGCAGATAAGAGAGAGTCGTTATCAATGACACTATCCTTCTTGGACTAATATTATTAGTGGAAGTACAACATTGATCATTTTTTTTATCAAGAAGACTTCATTTCTACAAAGTGCAGCTTTTGAAGTCAGGAGCCCTACGAGGTGATCTGATTAAGACTTTGAATTGATTGATTGAGCAAACTCAGTACTGGTGAAATCCTTCCTGTTCTAAAGATTACACACTTGAGGGGGTATAAATTCGAGGTGACGAAGGATAGTTGCAAGATAGATGCGCGGTGGTGCCTTCAGCCAGCTAGGTAATTATTAGAACAAAATCACACCTGTTGCTATGAAAGTGGATAGTTTGGATAAATTCAAGAAAGAACAAGGCAAACACTTAGAGTAGATGGATAGGTGAGGTGTAAAATTTTTTTTTTTTTGTTGTTGCTACTGTATAAGTGTGCTTTCGTGCATTATTTGCTACTGTTTTTGTTGTTGCGGTAGGGTTTTAGGAGAATCAGTGACTAAAGCCATATTGCTCAGAATATATACTGGCTATAAATTGCTTGTGTTCAAGGGTAGCTTTTCTTTTTGGTGCTTGAAAATTCCGAGTTTCTGGGAGAAAAACCATGCCACCCTCGCCTGGGACCGGCTAACTCAGCCACGTTGTAAAAAGGCCCATAAAAATTCCTCATGTCATTGACGGGATTCGAACTCAGGTCTTTTCCACCCGGTGTGGGGATGACGGCTTTTCTAAGAACTGTGCTACACAAGAGGGCATTACATGATATACAGGATTTTTTCTAGCAGGGATAAGGAGGTGATTATCCCCTTGTATAAGGCAATGATCAGGCCACACCTTGAGTACTGTATGCAGGTCTGGAGGCCTCATTTTAGGAAGGATGTAGAGCTGCTGGAACGAGTACAGATCAGGGCAAGGAGATTGGTATATGGAACAAAGGGTTGCTTTTACGAAGAAAGATTCTGCAAATCTGGAGGCTAGGCACCTGCGAGGTGATCTGATTAAGGTGTATAAGGCCTTGAATGGTTTGAGCAAGCTCAATGCTAATGGGATTCTTCCTCTTGCTCAGATTACGAACCTGAGGAAGCATCAATTGAAACTGAGGAGAGGCAGTTGTAGAACAGATGTATGGAAATTTGCCTTTAGCCAGCGGATGGTTGACTGCTGGAAAAAACTTCCATCTGTTGTTGTGGAAGCTGGCAGCTTAAATAAATTCAAGAACTAGACAAACATTTGGAGTGAATGGATGGGTGAAATGGGAAGGTTTTTTTTTTTTTTTTTAAGCTTGCTTTCTTACATCATATGCCTCTACTAATGCTAATGCCAATGCTACTGTCAACCTCAAAAGTGTAAACCACTTGGTTCCCTCGTGAGTGCCCTGGTGGTAGCACAGTTGTTACAATCACCGTTCTCCTCACACTGGATGGAAAAGACCTGAGTTCGATTCACGTTAATGACGCGGGGAATTTTTATCGTTCTTTTTCAGACCGTGATGAGGGCAGCATGGTTTTTTCTTCTGGATATTCTGGTGTTTCGTCCAGCAAACAGCAAGTCTACCACAGAACACATTGTTGTTATTGTTGTTGGAGTTTAGAAGCATCATCGACTAAGACCATATTGCTCCATGTATATTGCCTGTAAATTTCTTGTCTTCTGAGGGGTCGATTTTCTGTTTACTGGATGAGAAACCCGAGTTTCGGGGAGGAAAAAAAAAACCATGCTACCCTCTCCTGAGACCCACTAACTCAGCCACGTTGTAAAAAAGGTCCGTAAAATTCCTCCCTTGATATCGGAACTCAAAATCAGGTCTTTTCCACCCGATGTGGGGAAGATGGCAATCCTACCAACTGTTCTATCCACGAGAAAGACAGAACACTCAATTTACGCCGCAACATGGCCTAAATTGCTGATGCAATTTAGGCCATATTGCACCTAAAACACTAAAACCAACAACAAGAATCCCTATTAATCAAATTTAATATCGGGGATTGATTACTCAAAAATGTATGACGTCTCTAATTTTTGTACACCAGTGTATTAGACAATGCGGCTAATAACCAATCGATCATTCTTTATAGAAGATAAGAGCAGAAATTCAAGTTGGCATTGATTCCACAAAGTGCAGTCAGGTGTCCTAGGAATGGTTAAGCCATTTCATTAAGAGTTTCTTTTAACAAAAAATAGAATAAAAAATTGTAGTCTAAATATAATCGTTGCTTAACTACAAACTACATAATTAAAGGGGTTTAATTCTTTATATTGTTGAGTAGATTTTAATGAATATTTGCTTAATGAATATTTTCTCTTCTTATTAATCATAACAGCTATTTCGCCCCAATGATTCAGTACCAGTAGGAAGTGGTAATGAAAACAGTGATAAAAGCAGAAAATAACCAACTACGATTTGCATATTTTTCCTTGGTAGTTCCTTGTTATGGCTGCTAGTTTTATATAATGAATACGGGAAGTAATGGGAACAATGGGATTGTGGCAGTCCACGTGCTGGAATGTGGTTATGCCACTGCGCATGAAATACCCAACAGAGCCGAAAATGGAGTATACAAGAAAGTTCAAATGTTATAATTGTTTCAACAGCAATGATTTGTACATTATTTACTTACATCATAAATTATGTCACGAATTAACTCCCTCCTACCTCAATTTAAAGTTCTTAAAAGTTGCTTATGAATTTCAAAATATTACTGCATTTTGAAGAGCTTTCTGAAGGGTGACAAAATGCAATTTTCTAAGAAAAAAAGTCAAATATTTAAAAATATTTTAAATTTTAAGCGTGACGTGACGGTTTTATTTTTATTACTATTAAGAGCTAATTATTAAGATTAATAAATATTAAAATTATTAAATATTTTCTTTCATTTATTATTCTGAAAATCTCGGTTTTTCATCCAGTAAACAAACAAACCGTGAAACCATACATTTACGCCTCGTTAGAAGATCAAAATAGCTACATCTATCCCCTCCCCAACAAATACGACTCAATACATCCACGACCCATCTCCCAATCTTCAAATAGCAGCTGGCTTAGACTTCTTAACTGAGCGATGAGGAAAGAGAGAGAAAAAAAACCATTTAACTGACCTTAATAGTTCTAATTGTGAAAGCTCACTCATTACTAACCTATCTGTCAAACTCTTAACTGACATGTAAATTGATTGAATGACAATAGTAAATAGATACAGTGAACTGTCAGTTGGGCAACATGATCCATGAGAAGGGAGAGTGTGTGTCTCTCACCTCTTCCGGTTCACGATTATTATCCGTGTGAGCATATATTGTTACTGCTGTCACGCATTTCCTATGCTGCCTTTGTGTGCGTGCGTGTGTGTGTGTGTGTGCATCCACTTTAGTTATACGAAGTTAGCTTTGCAACAGAGTAATGTTTATTGCCAAACTTTCCTAGAAGCAACTATCTACAAGCAGAGAACATACAAATGTTTTTCCTTTAAGAAATATAAAAAATTCTCTATGGGTTTTATTTTTGAATTTGAACTTATATAATTTTGTTTTCAACGGAAGAAGTCGCTGGTGGTTAAATCAATAATCATATACTGTAAATTATTTTTAAAAAAAGTCTTAAATACATGCTGATCCAAGACCTGGTTCATTCTACAAATATTTATGGTCTCAGTTCTAATTTTCAACAACTTGTGCAATGCTCAAATCAGATCATGCTACTGAAATTACTCTGTTAGGGAGAAAATCCTTTATTCGCCATTCCTCCTTAAGCAGTTGCGTTATTCAGTTCAATGGTTTTCCAATAAATGTACTAAGGTTGCACTTTCATTTTCTTCCTAGAATAAAGCTCTCAACAGTTGTGAATAAGTAATTAATAAATGGAAACTGGATTTCAAAAAGGATACTGGTGATCCTATTTTATCCTTATTTAAAGATTAATATCATCCTTAACTCTTGCATCGATGATCGTGGTAAACTCTTCCACCATCTGAGCATATTCCATTGAATGGAACATACTCGGTATGGTTCATGATCTTCCGACAGAAAGGCAGAAGAATCCTTGATGTCAAGAAGTCTCCAAGATGGCATTTCTTCACTCGTTCTTAAACTCTGTGCATCAGAGTTAATCTTTTTTTTTTTTCCAGTAGGAAAAAGCCATACAACCCTAGCCAAAGACCTATTGGCTCAGCAACATTGTGAAAAAAAACCAATAAAAATTCATCGCGTTTAACAATAATTCGAACTCTCTTCCACGTGGAGTACGAGGACGACAATAATGTGCTACCCGCGAGGTCCAACTTCAACAACTTTCTTCTGTCTTCTCAACCTTCAATCTCAATCAGTTCAGCATCATGGGTTCTAATATCTTTATGGCGGAGTTAAACACAACATAAGTTCACTTGTGTTTATGGTCATCTTAAAGAAAATAAAAAATTCTCCTACAGCTAAGGAGTGGTGTAGCGTGGCGTTGTACGACGAGTTTAAGGCATTGCAATTATTTCTTGGTATACTTGATCAGTTGTTAAACGAAATCATAAAAAAAAAGCCTTTGACTTGTCTTTTGCTTCTTGAAGTAAGGTTGCGAGCTGGTTACCTCTCCTATTAATGTCAGAATTCCTTCACGAAGATTATGTTAAGGTAAGTGAATTTTCATGGGGAAAAACAAGAACTGAGGGCTATTGTGAGACAACGGCCTTTTAAATTTACAGTTCTGTCCTAATTAACAGGCCACAACACGCGTGACCATGAAAGACCTCGCTGGGAACTGAGACCGTGTGCCTTACAATGTCCTTGTGCAACGGTACACAAGCTGATAACCCAATTTTTGTTATGCGAAGCCATGACAAAGTACTCCAGACACATACAAACACAAAGGACGATCAGTTTGTTAATGTTTATCTCCTCCCCACTTTTACCCTACTGTTCTGCGCATAAAATCTGTGTGGATAGATACACCGAGCTCAGCTCCGGTTCAATTGTATTGTTGAGGTGTGGTGGGATCACGAGTTTGGTTGGAGTAGGGAACATTATTGAGGGGGTAATTCTAATTTCATAGTTCCCACAGACTGTCAAGGCTTTGACATGCACAGTTCACGGTCATAAATAGTCTGAAATTCGTGTTTTCATTTATTACTACCATAAATCGTGAGGCTCAACTGATTTTATTAGATAAATGGTTCAGTTCATTACTTTGGTTATCTCCATCGTAACTAGACTCCATCCACAGTTTCACAAAATGGTTTTCAAGGTTCTAAGATCCATATCAAAGCGCTAAATTGACATTAAATTTTTAGCTTGTTTTGTTGGTCCCTGAGAAAGTTTAGGTTAAATTTCAAGGTTATACCTGCCCTTCCCACTCCCAATTCACTTCTACAGGAACATTGCTATAATTTTGGAACAGCAATTCCGATCCTTTTCAAAATTTCGAGACTCTCTTAGAATATTCTTAGGGACCTATGTACCATATCACGTCGATAAGTTAACCCACTTCTCCTGTGCAGTACGTGTTGGATGAGTTTTGCTTTCAGATTTTAGATAATCATTTTTATCCCATGACTCCATTAGCATGTCCCTGGAATGAGATGATCCTTATCTATTGTCATCAATTATCTATTATCAGTTCCATCGTAAATAGCGACATCTGGGCTTGCCTTATCTCGATGCACCTCACTGAACTGTGACCGGCAATTATTGGGTGTTTAAAATCAAAGACAAGAATTTTATCTTCTTTGGAGTTCGCTTCCTTTTGCAAAATTATGGATATTAGCCCTCTTACACCCCCACACTAACGCTGTATCTAAAAGGGGTGCAAATGCTGTATAACATACATCCGTTACTCTCTAAGGATAACGCACACCACGTAAGCTAATGGAGCGATGCTAAACTCCCATTTGGGCTGTTGACAGCTCATGTGGCTGACAAACAGACGGACAAGGCCTATTTCAGCCTCTCAGTTGTTTCCTAGTTCTTCGCGTGAGGGCTCATGCTCTGGTAAATCACAGTCGCACGAGCTTTGTGGAGTTACGGCAGTTTCATTTAGAGGTCATCGACTTGAGCTATTGTCCACCTACCTCTCAAGGGGTCGGCGTCCGTCAATGATCATGATCCACCTACATCATTTCTCCTCTCCCCTGGAGCTTCGTGAAAAGTGCTCAAAAACGACGAAAGATGTAATCAAGGGGCTGAAAGGTACGATATCTTAAGGGAGTGGCGTTTTCATCATATTTTCTCCGTACGTTAGCTTCCAGGTGAATGGCCTCTCTGATACTTGGTAACAACATTTATAGATCAGCAAACGTCCAGTGATGGAGTTGAGAAATGAAGCAAGGTTAAGTCGAGAATATAATCATCTGAGGATGGCACAATTCTGACTGTGTGCAAATGCAACATGCAATTGGGTCCATTAATGGCACATTCTACCCACGCTACTTCTAAATATGAGAATGTTCCTGTATTTAGCCTGGGCTTTTCTAGACGATGTAATTTGTAGTGAAAAACTTTGTAATAATTTACCTAATTTTTAACTTGACCTATTTAGGGCCAAACTATATATATTGCTGTAGTTTTTCTAGGGAGTTTTAAGTACTACTTAGCGCTTCAACAAACTGGATCCATCCTGCAATAAAACAGAGATGATAGACTTACTCATTGATTCAGTTGAATATTTTTGATTACAAATCAACTATGACCTTCTTTTCATCAGACTCGCCAAAAGAAGGGCATAATAAAACATATCTTCGACCTTTTTCCAACCCTTTTATTTCCCTTGAGAATTTAAACCGGAAAGGGTACATTAAAGAGTGTAATCGATGATCAGCGTTGACCCAGAACTAGTGATTCTGTTTTGTGATTCCCTGTGTGATGACGTTAAACTCTCCACCCCTTTCACAGTGTCACTGACCTGCTGTTGATTGCATGGAGGGGCAGGCAACTTGCTGTTCTACTTGGTTCGATGTAGCGTGTCCGGATGATAGCAAAACATGGTTTCTTTCTCTCTATCTCTGTCTAACCACCGGGAGTTCAGATGAAAGGTGGTAAACAGTAACTAGGAGGCCTTTAAGAAACAAGGTGCAATGAAAAGAAAACTGAATGAGCCAAACATAACTCTTTGGGTCTGAAAAATTGATTCTTTTAGCCTACTTTCCAAAAATGGAAAGAAAGTAGGCTAAAACACTTATGAGATCACAGTGAGTATAATCTTTCTCTAATAACCTTTGAGTGTACAATAAGGTCCAAATGAATTTACAACATAGAACTGGCGAGTACAACACTCACTGGCCAGAAAATTAGAAACCTTTATTCAACATCCAGAAGAGGCCATCTTTTATCCGAATTATAGCCCGTACACTTCGTGGCAAAGATTCAACTGGATGCTCGAAGAAGTTCAGATGCAGATTTGACCATTCTTCCATCACGATATTTGCCTTAACTTTTGTATTGTGGTCAGTAGAGAACTGCGTAGCCGAACTGTCCTTCCAACACTTCCCAGACATTTTCAGCTGGATTCAGATCTGGAGAATTAGGCAGCCAGGTAGCATCGTTGGAGATAACCCGACATTCTAACGGTATGAGCGGACCCAGTCCATGCCAACAGAATATATCCCATACTATCCCCAGCCATTTGGACACGAGAGAGTCTGGATGAATGGCTTCATGAGGTTCCAGCTGCATTTTCACCCTAATATTGGTACAAAGGTGTAAATCGAGACTCATGAGATCCACATGACCTTTTTCCATGTTCCTGAGTCCAGACTTGGCACTAGAGGCACTACTCCATTTGAATCTTTCGATTTTTTGCAGAAAGGAGTGGCTTCTTTTGCAAATGCCAGATTCATCAACAGCCACTGCACAGTACGGTTGGAAATGGGTCTTTTTGCTTTTAAATTCTCGTGGCAAAGATCTACTAAGATCTAAAAAGGAATCTTGAAGCCACCAGAAAGGAATTTGTGATCATATCATGACAACTTTTGCATATTCTACTTTTAATTATTTGTTGGATCCAATTGCAAAACGAGACTAATTTTTTATCCAGTGAGTGCACGTTAAGCTTTGGTACGGCTTCAAAGCATCTCCATCTAAACCTTGAAAATGTTTTATTACTTTCACTCACTGTAGAGATCCAATTATTCATTCCTGTCATGGGTGTCAACTAATGAGGCATCCAAGGCCTCGACACCGCAGGAAGTAAGTTATGTCCTAACAAGGTGAAATATTTAGCTCGAATTTCAACGCGTACATCCCTAGGGGATGGTTTTGGAACGCAAATATTCGAAAGGCGTTTGTTAAAATTATTTCAGACATTCACGCTAGGGGTGGGAATAACTCGTGCGTTCGATATTGGAGTTAATTTTCCACAAATTTAGATGCCAACTTTTACTTTGTGAAAGAGAAATTAGCATTGTCCCATCAACATTAAGCAGTAATGGGGACTATCTGATTTTTTCCCCTCTTGTCTTCTTAATTATTTCCTCCATGGTACGTCGGTTTTAGGTGTTCTTTTAAGGCCTAATGGAAGATTGCAATCCCCCTCAGATGTGGTTCGTCAGCTCCCGGATGTGAGGTTCTCTTTAACATTCTTTATCGGCAGGACACTGCACTGTCGTGTACTTCCAAAAGATCAGGCTGCAGATTGAAAAAATTTCAACTGACAACATTGTGGAGAGTTATTAAGATTAAAGTAAGAAATGGTCAAAGATTAAGTAAACGAGAAATTGAAAACACAGATTACTAATAAGTTAAAATAAGGTGTGTGATCACGAAAATTATTGGATTCGTTTCTCGTTTTGAAAGGATGAACTTGGTCACCTCGTGGCCAAGTTAATCGTCCTGGACAAAGGTTGCATGGCTTTTTTCCACCAGTTCCAGTGTTTCATCCCACAAACATACGCGATATACTGATGCCTTAGAGGCTTTGGTGGTTATGAACAACTAAACTATATTGACAAAAGTACCCGGACACTCCAGGGAATTGGGCGAAAATTAACCATATCCACCATCCACCTGTCCAGAATATATGCAATGGATATATACTTGTAGACTGTGGCTAAAGCTCTTACCAAAGGAAACGTCATGATTATACTATACCTGGAAAACTTTCTGGACAGTTCTTTCTACATCCTGTGGCAGCAATATAGGATGGCCCTTTTTTGTTTTCAGCACCATGTCATATTGCAGAGCCTATAGTAACTTGGTTTGAAGATATGGGTGTGCAAAAAGTTAAGCCCACTGAACACGTTTGTGACGCACTGGAACGTGAGCTTCATGGTAGGACAACACGCTGTAATCAGTAAGTGAATGGACCGCTGTGTTGAAGGAATGGATCAAGCTTCTTCCTGTTTTCTCCATCAAGACAATGCCAGGTCCCATACGGTTAATATTGTTCAGGCATTGATCACTGCCATAAGTATCGAGGTTCTGCCACATCCCCCTTATTCTTCGGACTTAGTCCCGTGTGATTTCTTCCTGTTTTCACATCTGAAGAAAGCTCTGAGAGGCAAGCGTCTCGCGCAGACTCAATGATGCTCGCAGAGCCACAACTGAAGCACTTCCAGTCTTTTGAAAAATGGCTTGCAAGAAGCAGTTAATGGGTGAGTACATGGCGAAAGTGTGCAAAGTTCAAGGAAAAGTATTTCGAGAAGGAAAAATCCATAGAAGATTCAGATGATGACAATTAAGATCCAATTATTGACAGATGTGGACCCTAGTTTGCAACCATTTTCAGTTTACTTCCATCAAGTTCTTAGTAGCACCTTAAAATTTAAATTTTTATTAAGCCTATATCTTTTTATCGAGGGTAGAAAATGTTTTCCTGTTCAGCTCTAAAATACCTACAGAACAATCCCAATATTCTTAAGCAGGTTATTTGGGCACATCATGCAGGGAAACACGCCATCCCCTGTTATGACTATTATCCTACAATTTATTCTAATGTCCTTCGCAAGCATACAATCATGTAAAAGAGAGAACGACTTAAAAAGTTTTTTTAGCTATAAAATGATCATAAAAAAAAGGAAGAAAAATGTCTTAAATAGAACACGGAAATACATCAAAACTTGAAACCATTTCTTTGTTCCCACTCCTATTTTCTTTTCTTTTTTTATTTTTAATCTTTAGATGAAGTTAAAGATGACGTCATTGCATGGATTTCTAAGAGTATTGCGTAAATTTTATCTGATAGTGTAATAACTCCATAATCATGATAAGATGCTGCAATTCTTGGCAGGAAACAGTTTATCAAAATTATACTTAAGAAGTTATTTCGAAATTCTTTATATGCCTGGCACGTAAATTAGTTAATTATTAAATTATTTAACATAAAATATCAATTAAGAACCCCATTATTTATTTTATAATTGACTTCCAGACGTTGGTGATAGTTTTCCCATATTTACCGTATTTTATAGACTATAGGATGCACTTTTATTCTGAAAATAACATATTAAACTTTAAATACGTTCAGTTGTTCTCGACACTGTTCCACAATTTCAGAAAGTACCAATACCTTAATTTCTATTTCTTTTTAACTTCTATACACTGCCCAGTCAAAATATTACGACCCCCTACCTAATAGTGGATGTGCCCTCCTCTTTCCGGCAGTATCGCTGTCACATGGAGAGGCATAGACTCTATAAATCCTCTGAATGCTGCAGGAGGTATGTTTCACCATATCGCCAGGATCTGTCGATGCACATAATCCCAGAGATGTTCTATGGGATTCATATCCGGAGAATTCGGTGACCAAGGTAGCACCTGAAAGTCACTTTCAGCGAACCTCTCTCGAACAATACAGGCAAAGTGGCAGGGCACATTGTCCTGCTGGAACACACCTGTGCCATCCGAGAGATAGTTACCATGAAGGGGATGCACCTGATCAGCCACAATGGAATTACAGTTCAACTTCACCTTCCTTGCTGATTTTCAGCATTCTTCCTCCTTGCTATTTCTTACTTGACTGACTTTATGCTGTCCTCTCTCTCTCTCTCTCTCTCTCTCTCTCTCTCTCTCTCTCTCTCTCTCTCTCTCTCTCTCTCATCTTTCTTAAGGGTGCTCTCCCACTAGTGGCTTCTTGCCCTTGTTCCCATTGGGTCCTCCTTCCTCGAGGTCCCAGTTTTGTCTTTCCCTCGTTTCCTCCTTCCCTATGCGTCCCTGTACTGACCTAGCCTGGCTCCTCGTGACGTAGACGGATGCTGGAATACCCTTCCTGATGAGGGCATTCCAGTAACTAAGAACAAGACGAACACCACAACAACCCTCTATCCATGATACCACACCCTCATCTGACCTTGGCCGATTTTGCTTCTTCACAATGACACTTTTATGCGGCTTTGTGTGGTACCACTAACAAATACACAATAGCTCCACTAGTTCAACTTCCCCTGGTACAATGGATAGATCATTTTTACCATTCAGAGTGCATTCTACAGATATATGAGGGCTCCAAAGATGCCAGGAGAAAACATCCCCCGTACTTAAACACTGCCACCACCTACCTGTTTCTGTTGGATCAGGATATGTGAGTGCTTTCTCCCTGCAGTTCATCACTGTACATTCCATCTACCATCCACATGGCAGAGTAGGAAACTTAATTCATTGGATAACATTTTTTCCATTTGCAATGGTCCATGACGCCTTTAGGTGATCTTAAGCATGCGCGTGCCTACTCTGGAGATCCATACGAAGGAGAGTTCATTGGATCATGGTCTTGGCAACACCGGTGATCATCCCCTGTTTAAAGTCCATGGTCAGCCGTTCCACAATTTTCGATCTATCGATTCACACAAGGCGGGACAGTCTGTGTTCACCATCAACGAATCCTTGGCGCTATCCATTGCTCTGGAGACTGCACTTTAACTGCGCGGGCATTGCACAAGATTCGCAGATTAATACTGACACCCTTCAACCGGTACCCAATAATCATCCCTTTTTCGAAATCCGTCAGATCACGTTCCTTGCCCATGTCGATCAAGGACTATATTTTTTCCTTTATTCTAAACTTTCTGAATAAATTCTTACTAAATTTTTATAAATATTGATCTGAGAAAAAGCAATGGGAATGAAATCGAATAGAAATTAGAATTAATATAATATACAAATATATAGAGGTCACTAGTTTCGGAGACGCTAGTGACCTCTATAACAAAGGAAAGAAATATTATCTGTTGAGTCAACGTGGTGAGTTGTGGGAAATTTGTTCTATTTTAATAAATTTCTCTTCTTCTCTATTACCGGTATAGAATTTCAGCAATTCTGGATGGATGCTGGTACCCTCAACTGTGTGGTAGTTTCGACCTGACCCAAATAGCAGTTCCTGCTTCTTTATGTTAATTGAAGCCTTTCCAGTCCTTTGTGACGCCGACAACATACCTCAAGTGACGTCTACAAGAAGGGTCAAGGATCTATTCGTTCTACTGCCTCATTGAAACCAATATCATCAAAGACAATTTAGCATGACGTCACGCCCACTTCTTGGATCAAGTGTTGAGGTCAAACGTTAAATTCAAGACACAGGCTCGTTTTTATAACCAATTAAATTCATTGACATTGCAATGGAGCAAAAAGATTGGAAAAAATCAGGACATCGACCCCCATAAAGAGAAGTTTAAAGAACACGTGCATCGCGATTGTTTTGAAGAAGAAAGAGCCAGAAACAGGGTATTCGTTTTTAATTTGTCTTCTAGTATGGAAAATAAACTGATTATTAATAATAACTGTTATTATTAATTATTTATTTTTCTAATTTTTAATTCGTTTTTCTTTTCTTTAAAACTGTAAATAGCTGTATCAAAAATGGATGGCTAGACACTGGTGGGTTTTAATTACAAATGAGGAAACTGATTCGGTCAGTTCAGGTTCTGAACCGAGTTACAACTAGATTAAACAGCTAGTCGAATATCAAACATATATGTTTGTGGGAGACTAATTAGGGGGCTTCTTTAACCCAAAATTAATAAATTAAAGTTTGGTTTGTACCCTTGCTAATTACTGACTTTTTGGTATTCATAAGAAAATAAGAGAAAGAACTGAGGAGAATAGAAGAAACGTACTAGGAGAATAAGAGAAAAGTAGCTTTATTAGGCACCTTGCAAAGGTTATTGTCTTCACCATGTCCGTCTGTCCGTTCACATGTAATAAGTCGACTCCTAGTAGATGGATTTTCATGGAATTTTTGTTTCTTTTTGTTTGGATGTTATTCTCTTAGGAAAAGTCAAATTGACACCAAATTATCAGCCCTATCAGTCCCTCGGATGGTTTTAAAATCAATTCCAATTTGATATCTCCCTTAGTTTTTCCCTATAAAAATCTATATTATTTTTGGATGTGGAGCATTACACGAGAAGAAAAAGTCGAGTCAACATCAAACCTGCAGCGTATATTTCGTTGGTCTCTTGGGAGGTTTCAGATCCAATGAACTGTTTTGTAAATCCCAGCTCATGGCTACCCATCACGTGATAAAGGTATGGTAAACATACCTTTATCTCAAGATGTAGCCTAAGATAGAGAGAAAGAAAGCTGGAAACGGAATGCCAACAAGAGAGATAGAAAGAGTACCGAACTGGTAGTTAAGGATACAAAAGGGTATGCTTAGAGAGACTTCAGTTCTCCAAATTGCAGTCCAATAATCGAATATGCACTTGGCGACTACATCAAAGCATTTAAAGTTTAAAACAGTTAAGGGGAAGCCCATCAAAAAAATAGGGGCCCAAAAATATAGAATTCAACAATTTAAATCCAACAATAAAATTCTACAATAATTTCTAAATACAGATGTCTAAGATAAATTCCTTTCTTCGGCTTTTTTGCTCTTTTCCAGATGACACAAATTGAGGAATTTTTACCAACAAAGACTCTTCAAGAAGGGAACAAACTCTGGCCCATTTTTATACGTTGACAACTTCCACGTTGACCTACATCTGTTCCTAGGCAGAAGATAGTATAATCTCTTAAGTGCTAAAGACCCACTACATTTATGGTGAAAGGATGAAATGCAGATGGAATAGAAAAGACGATAGTCAAAGGAATAAAGGGTAGCAGAGTTAGTGGAATCGTCGTGCTCCCCATACCGGGTGGAAAAGACTTCAGTTCGAGTCTCGTGGATGACGTGAGGAATTTTTATGGGCCTTTTTCACAATGTGGCCAAGTTAATCGGTTTCAGAAAAAGCATGGTTTTTGTTCAAGAAAGTCGAGTTTTTCATCCAGAAAACAGAAAATCCATCTTAGAACACACAATTTACAGACAATATGGTTTAGTCGCTGATGATCCTAAAACCCTACAACAACAACAACAACAACAACTTATTTTTAACCTATTTCTTTTTCAGACTTACCCGCAGCAACACTCCAAGGAGGACAGCAATGGGCACTGAGGGAAATGTAGTCCTGCTTCGTAGCCTTCGCTCCATGCTTGCTCCAACTCGACCAGTGCAGGGTGCTGAGCCAGTTACGGGACGACAGTGGAGCAAGCAAAGCGTATCTTTGCCGAGCGGGTTACGGTCGGGCGACCTCTTAGTCCTCCGTAATCCTCAAGGAGACATGTTGGCCCGGGGTTGTTGCCACAAAACGCAGACGAAGACGACGAAAGGGGTTTAAATCGACACCAAATGGCGATTTCGCGGAGTCACCTCAACAACTTTGACACACACTCGAAGAATCCACATCGTAACACCTGTGAAAGGTTGCGCAACGAGAGGCGGACAAATGAACGGCCGTAACACGCTGCGCGAGTTTAGTTCCGCTACTGGACTGTGGTTTAAACTTTCTAGCGTTTTCCCCGTGCACGTTGTGGTGACGTCACGAACACAACTGCTTCCATTGGCTACGCGAATCAAGCTGTGAAGTCTGATGGCCAGACGAGCAGGTGTGTGTGTGTGTGAGTGAGAGATGTTTTCGTTCTGATGCAGTGAGTGTGTGTGTGTGTGTGTGTGTGTGTGTGTGTGTGTGGTGGGGGGGCGAATTCAGACTGGCCGGCCCCTAAAGGGGGCTCGTTGAGGAGAGAAAGTGTACACGGAAATATGTTTTACTTCGGTGTTTGTTTTTGTTGGAAATGTCTCTGAAAGTTTAAATCGAAATGGGCAGCTGGAAAATTTGTCATCAGCTAGAGAGAGAGAGAGGGGTGGGAGCGAAAATAGTAAACAGAAAAGAAGAGAAGATCGTAAGAAAGGAAAACAAATAGTGCAAAAGATGGAGGACGGTGAGAAAGAAAGAAGAGAAGACAGTAAGAAATTGAGAAGAGTGAGGAGTAGAGAAAAGAAAGTAGTGGAACTGGCTTGAGAATTAGAGAAGAGAAGATAATCAAAAAAAAAGAGAGAGAAGCGAAAATGGTAAAAGAGAGAAAAATTGTGAAAAAGATAGGAGTTAGTGAGAAACAGAGAAGAGATTACGGTAAGAAAAAAAAACAGCAGAAGAGAAGAAAATGAAAGAAAGAGAGAAGACAAGCGAGTAAGAAAGAGAGAAGAGATGATAGTGAAAAAGAGAGACCTACTGTAGAGAAAACAAGATAGTAAGAAAGAGAAAATAGGATTATAGTGAAAAAACAGAGCAGTAGAGAATACAAAATAATAAGAAAGAGAGAAGAGAAGAGAAGAGAAGATTGTAAAAAAAAGACCAGAAGAGAAGAAAGTTAAAAAAAAATAAAAGAAGATGGTAAGAAAGAAAGAAGAGATGATAGTGAAAAAAGGAAAGTGAAATGGAAGAAGAGAGAAAAATTGTGAATAAGATATGAGTTAGTGAGAAAGAGATAAGATAGTCAAAAAGAGAACAGAGAAGAAGATAAAGAAAAAAAAGAGAAGGAAATATACTAAGAAAGAGAGAAAGAGAGACAAGACAGTAAGAAAAAGAGAGGAGAAGATAGTGACAACAGCGAGAGAAGAAGAGAAGATAGTCAAAAAAGAAAAGAGAAGAGAAGAAATTGAAAAAATAGAAGACAAGATAGTAAGAAAGAGAGAAGATAGTGAAAAAGAGAGAATAGAAAAGGAAATAAAAGAGCAAGAAAGAGAGAAGAGAAGATAGTTAAAAAAGAGAGCAAACGAGAAGGAAATGAAAAAAAAAAGAAGATAAGATAGTAAGAAAGAGGGAAGATAGTGAAAGAGAGACTAGTAAAGAAAGCAAAAGAGTAAGAAAGCGAGAAGAGAAGATAGTAAAAAAGAGAGCAAAAGAGAAGACAAGATGGTAAGAAAGAAAGTAGGGAAGATAGTGAAAAAGGAGAAATGAAATGGAAGAAGACAGAAAATTTGTGAACAAGATACTAGTTAGTGAGAGAGAGAAGATAGTCAAAAAGAGAACAGAGAAGGAGACAAAAAAAAAAAGAGAAGACAATATACTAAGAAAGAGAGAAATAAAGGAAAAAAAGAGAAGACAAAATGATAAAAGAGGGAGAAGAGCAGATAGTGAAAAGAGAGAGTAATAGAAAAGAGAAAATAATGATTAAAAAAAGAGTGTAATAAAAAAGACAAGACAGTAAGAGAGAGAGAAGACAAGTAAGAAAAAGAGAAGATAGTGAAAAGGAAAGAAGACAAGATAGTGAAAAGAGAGAGTAGTAGAGAAGATAAGAGATAGTGGGAAAAAGAGACAAAGTTATATGAAAAAAGAAAGAGAAGCGAAGAATATGGTTATACATTTATGGCGCAACCGAATTGGTTAACGTATATTGGGGTAACTATGGCAACAGTGCACATGATGTTATCGGATTTGGGGTGGGATATTCTTAAACGTGTGGCATCACAGCAATGTATTTGAGAAGCACTGTAGTATTTAATGGTGCGGTGCGTTATATGGACTTTTCCCGAATAGAATGTGTTTATTTGTTTATTTTGTCAACTCCACGTTTTTATCTATAAGGTGTACTCAAGGCTGTTTATGAAAACAACTGACATACTCTTGATGAACAGCAGCAAAATACTGAGAATTGCATTCACCATGAAAATTTGTCATGTCTGGACACTGAGTGTCCTTTAAAACTTCAAACTGACTAGCCGCTAAGCAAGGAGTTGTAAGATATTCACAAAGTTATCAAATATTTTTTTTTGCCATGAAAGATACACCTTAGTTCACTTGATTACTACCAGAGGGCAGTTGTTACACTCGAAGCATTTTTCCAAGTTGGAAAACATTTTGCAGCTCATACGACTATGTTCAATCAAATGCAAGGCAACTTCCAGCTTGTGAAAAATGTTCGTTATGTGTAATCCATTATGTCGATTGATGCCATGAAAAATATTATTGAATCAATAGCTCCTCCTGGTGGTGAGAGATACATCCCACATGCCAAGTTGTAATTTGTTCCATTGGTGTGTAGGGTAGTCGAATTCGCATCTTGAAAACGTCCACCAACCTTTGTTAACAGCATCAAGTTTTGGGACTTACACCAGTCCCCTGGTCACACGATACTCCAACCACGAAAAAGGATTTGGGTTTTACCATAAACCAAATTTTATGAATTTCAATTGATCAAGTGAGGTGAAAATAGCAAATACACTAACGGACAAAAAGTTAAGGTTACGTGTCTGGTTTCTATCACAATTCTTCTCTTGTATTTTCATTTTCGATGGCCGTTTTATAAAAGAGAGTTAGAAACATCAACTGGTGGTGTGCGCATGTACCAGATGCTTATCATGAACTGAAGATTAAATATTCTACGCAGACCTTCCACTTCATGAATAATTCATGATGCTTCCTGTGTATACATAGACAGGTATTATCAAGCAATCAAAGATGCAGCAAACTTCATAAACATAAACAAAATCAACTACAAGTAGCTAGTAAATAAACATAAATCAACTTCATATAATACTTAACGATTATTGGGAGTAGCGCAATAAAAATATCGCGACGTTATCAAGATGTGTGGTGGTGATAAAACAAAGATTTATAATGGTCAGGACAGTCACATATTTATGGGAAGACGTTCAAATGCTCTCAACCGTGGGCAGGTTATAAGAGAAACTGGTTAATCCCGCTATTCAGACTCCAAAGACCTCCTCGTGCCCCTGAAAAGGTTAAGCAGTGCATTCTACTGCTTTGAAAGCAGTTAGGTACTCGTTTCCCAATCAGAATTTTTATCCTATGTGGTACAACACCCTATCCTGAGATATTTTGGTTTAGACATGATGAAAGAACCAAAATAAGTTCGTAATCTGAGCAAGCGGAAGAATCCCATCAGAATTCAACTTGCTCAATCCATTCAAGGCCTTATGCACTTCAATCAGATCGCCTCACAGGTGCCTAGTCTCCAGAAGCTGCAATTTGCGGAACTTAAGCCTTTCTTGGTAAGGCCACCCCCTTCGTTCCCCTCACCAATCTTGTTACGCTTCTCTGTACAGGCTCAAGCAACTCTACATCCTTCCTAAAATGAGGTTTCCATACCTGTACGCAGTACTCAAGGCGTGGCTTTACCATTGCCTTATACAAAGGGATAATCACCTCTTTTTCCCTACTAGCAAAATTCCTGTATATTATTGACAAAACCCCATGACCTGTCCTGGCAGCTTGTCTGCATTACGCAGAAAACTTCCTATTTGACTGCACAATTACTCCCAGATCTTTTTCATTTTCTACCACCCTAAGTGTAGTACCATACAGTTGGTAGATTTCTCTGGACTTACTTCTACCCATATGCAATACTTTGCATTTGTCAATGTTAAACTTCAATTGCCACTTCTCAGCCCATCTGCCCAAAATTTCCAGATCCTGTTGCAGTAGCACACTGCCATTACTGTCATTCACAACCCTGCCAGCTTTTGTATCATCTAAAAACGTCGACATTAACCCTGATATAACTTCATAAATATCATTGATAAATAAACAAAACAACAGTGGGTCCAACACCAAACCCTGGGGGACCCACTGATAACATTAGTCCACGAAGAGCAGCATCCATTGATTACCACTTTCTCACACTCAACCATCCTTTTAACAGTAGTTGGTGGTTAAACCATGGTTGGTTTAACCACCAACCATGATGGTTAAACCAACCATCCAGTCAAATTAGTCAGATAAGACTTCCTCTTAACAAACCCATGCGGTGTCTGAACTATAAGCGCAGTCTTGTCTAGGTGGTCCTGGAATGCTTCTTTAACTAGTGCCTCCATTAACAGGTCTGTAATTACTCATGTCGCCTTTTGTGAGTTGGAGACATATTTGCCCGTCTATAGTCCATGGGGACCCCCTGAGTCCAAGGAAGCTTTTATAATTATGGCTAAGGGTTTGCTTACTTCCTTTAATGGGTAAACTGGAAGAAGGCTTACAGGTAGATGTCATCTACAACCAGCTGAGTTGAGACTAAGGCTTAAACGTGAACAGCTGCTAAGCAGGCCTCAACGCTATGTTCAGTATAGATTACATCACGTTTATGTTAACGAAGTTTTTCCAATATTTTATCCTTTAACGAACGATATGCCACAGGGCTTCACCCTTGCTCCTTTTCTGTATATTAAATACTATTTAGTTTCAGACGTTGTCTATTAAATTATTTTCCTCAGTAGATGCATTAAACTTTACGCTGAAGTGCCCTCTAGCCTACAGTGTGGCTTTGCTTAACCATTCAAATAATTTGCACAATGAACACTAATTTGGGGATTTTTCTTTCTTCAAAATTGTAAAACTTCAACCTAATAATTTGGATTTAACTCAAATTTATGTCTAAATGAAAAAACCAGCACATTTTGCCAAGTTTAATGGGTAAGTTAACAATTTTATTAAGTTTTTGTTTGTATATATATATATACACACTGTACTGCCACTTTATTAGATATACCCCTGCTGTGCACACAAATGGTTTGTCCCACAACGTTGCAAGTCACATGACCACAGTTGTGGATATAAATGCAGCAGAACAACCTTGCTAGTATCAGTTAAGCGTACAAACCGTAGCAAGAATGGGGAAAAGGAGTGATCTAACGGACTTCAAACGTGGCATGGTAGTATGTGCAAGATGTGCTGGACAAAGCATCTCTGAAACCGCAGTTCTCCTGAACTCTTCACGCACCACAGTTTCAAAGGTGTATCGAGAATGGTGCAACGAACAGAAAACATCCTCTCAACGGCACTCCTGTGGAAGAAAATCGCTTGTTGATGAGAAAGGGCAGAGGAGGATGGCTAGAATTGTGCAAGCAAACAGATGGGCCACAATGTCGCACATCGCGTCAGAATACAAAATATCGCAATGAACCACTAGTCGCACCTTGTCGCGAATGGGCTACAACAGCCGACGGCCACATCGCGTACCTTTGTTATCAGTGAAGAACAAGAGAGCACGACCTCCTGTGGGCACAGCAACACCAGCACTGAACTATCGAGGATTGGAAAACAGTTGCTTGGTCTGACGAGTCGAAGTTCCTTGGTGCGTCATGTTGATGGAAGACTCAGAATTTGGCGAAAACAACATGAATCCATTGACCCATCATGTCTGACGACTACTGTGCAAGGTGGTGGGGGCAGTGTTATGGTGTGGGGAATGTTTTCTTGGCCCATGTTGCGTCCATTGATACCCATAGATTCACGTCTGAATGCCACATCGTACCTAAACATCGTTGCTGACCAAGTGCATCCGTTCGTGTTGACAGTTTATCCTCAGTCAGATGGTTACTTCCAGCAGGATAATGCGCCGGTGCACAAAGCTCGAATCACTATGGAATGGTTCCAGAAACATGACAATGACTTTTCTTTGCTGCAGTGGCCCGCTCAGTCCCGGGATCTGTCCTATTGAACATCTTTGGGATGAGCTGGAAAGGGCTGTTCGCTGCAGGCCTACACCTCCGCCGAATCTCAAGGAACTGCGTGACACACTCATATCTGCATGGTACTCCATTCCTGCACAACGTTTTCAGCATTTTGTTCAATCCATGCCTAGACGAGTTCAGGCTGGTCACTGAAATCTTCAATCATATATAAAAAAAAAAAAAAAAAAAACGGACTGGCTGTTTGTCAATAGAAGATTTACTAAAAGATATAAAAACATCAGGACATTATAGACAAATTTATATCAAGTAAATATGGCAAGGTAATGATGTGAAAACTTTTAAGTTTATAGAAATAATGTACTAGTCTGAGTGGATCTATGCAATTATAATAAGGGATGCAACAATAGACGTAAGCAAATCCTTAGCCATAATTATGAGAGCATTCTTGAATTCAGAGTAGGTCCCTATGGATTGGAGATATGTGAACGTATACTCAATTCATAAAGGAGATAAAAAAGGCTACATGAGAAATTACAGACCTATTAGCTTAACCTGTGTTCCAGGGAAAATAATGGAGTCATTGGTTAAAGAAGTAATAGCAGGACCATATTTGTTTGTTAAGAGGTTTTAACATTGATTTGTTAAGAGGCAGTCTTGTCTAACTAAATTGATAGGTTACTATGATGCAGTGACCAAGAACTTGGTTCGAAAAATCCTCATAGAGATGATCTGATTCGTGTGTTTAAGGCTTTGAATGGATTGAGCAAGCTCAATGCTGATGAGAACCTTCCTTTTGTTCAGACCACAGTCATATGGGGGCACAAATTCAACTTGAGAAAGGAGTTGCAGAATAGATGTGCAGAAGTTTGCCTTTAGCCAGCGAGTGGTTGATTGGTGGAACAAAGCTTCATCTGTTGTTGTGGCAGTTGATAGCTTAAATGAATTGAAGAAAGAACTAGATAAACTGTTGAAGGGAATTAATAGGTAAAATGGGAGGTGTCATTTCTTTTTCTTTTCTTTTCTTTCTTTTTTTTTTTTTTTTTTTTTTTTTTGGCGTTGCTATATAATCTTGCTTTCATGCATCAATGCTAATCCTAATGCTAATGATATTGCTGAAGATATATGAGTCTTAATGTCTCAGTTTGTGGATGATATAAAAATTGGCAGGGTGGTTAGCGACTATAATCAGGATGAACTACTGGGACAAGATCTAGGAAAATTGGGTCGATGAACTAAGAAATGACAGTTGAAGTTTAACATTCACAAATGCAAATTATTGCACATGAGTAGCAGTAATCCCAAATTAACTTATCAACTGTGTGGTACTACACTCAGGGCAGTGGAAAATGAAAAAGACCTGGGTGGGAGGAATGTGCAGTCAGATACGAAATTTTCCGAGAGTGCAGACATGCTGCCAAGACAACTCATGGGGTTTGTGAATGAGATACAGAAAATTTTCTAACAGAGATAAGGAGGTGATTATCTCTTTTTACAAGGCCATGGTTAGGCTGCATCTTGAGTACTGTATACAGGTCTGAAGTCTCGCTTTATGAAGGATGTAGATCTGCTTGAACGGGCGCAGAGAAGGGCAACCAGATTGGTGAATGGAACAAAAGGGTGCTCTTACCTAGAAAGGCTTCAGTTCTGCAAATTGCAGTGTCTTGAGTCTAGACACCTGCGGGATGATCTGATTGAGTTGTTTAAGGCTTTGAATGGATTGTGTAAACTGAATGTTAATGGCATTCTTCGTCTTGCTGAGATGACACGTACACATAAGTGGACATAAATTTAATGGAGGAAGGATGGTTTGAATAAATTCAAAAAAGAACCAGACAGATTCTTGGAGAGTATGAATAGGTGAAGTGTGTCGGTTTTTTTTTTCTTTTTCTTTTTTTTGGCTTATGCTATATAAGCTTGTTTTCCAGCATCATTTGCCACTATTACTACTGCTACTACTACTACTACGATGTTTGAAGATTTTTTGTGGATGATTAGAGGTGCCTAAGCCTAATGTCCACTTCAATGACGGCCAGTAATTTTCCATCCAGGTTAAAATATCTCCTGAGTGTACGTACTAGAGGTAACGCCCCACTATCATAAACTGCTTTTATATTAAGGAAGAGGATGTCGAATTGTTCTTTTATTGAGTGCATGCTGAATACTTAGCAAGGTGTCGAGCAAATTGGTAGTCATGGATCTGCCCTTGAATAATATTATACACAAGTATGGAGCCTGTGCTTGAAGTTGTGCTGAGTAAATTGGATTGCATTGCCTTTTCAAATACTTTTAGAAGGGTAAAGCTTATGGGTACTGACCTATAGCTCTAGGATTCTCTTGAATTTGCGCACTGGTCTCACATAGTAGTTATTCCATATCCTTGGTATGGTTGCCGTCCAAGATCTGGTTAAAGAGATGCAAGAGATAGTCAAGCATGAACGTGCTGCATACCGTTATCAAAAATTGTGGAAAACTGTCTGGTCCCACTGCGGCCTTATATGGTAGAGTATGTACAGTTTTATTCAGGAAGTTGCGAGTTTGTAAGGACTTTTGGCCCTTAATATCAGTCCCAAATATATATCCG